>NC_090388.1:42273173-42579173 GCF_036365525.1 Heterodontus francisci | reverse complement strand
ATGAATTACTAAGCATATGAAAAATTGTACATGAGATACTAATTATCTTATTAACCTTCCAACCGTATGTAGAGTTGCCTTTTATCATTTATCATGAACAGATTTTTAAATATGCCCATTTTTCATGTATTCCAAGAAGCAAAGAAAATTCTCTCCTGGTATCACATTGACAATTTTCTTAAGTATCTTTTTCTTTTTTGGGATGAAATTTCCAGAACTAAGGGTTCAAACCCATCATTTAGCTGATAGATTCAAGCATCTGTTATCCTTACAGTCATGCGAAACAAGTCTCTTAATTGTGCCACTAGGATGCCTAAATGAACAGTTATGCAAACACAGAGAGGTTCTCCTGAGAAGAAAGTACATAAATAATGGGTAGGATTGGGGGAAATGGATGGGTTGTGAAAGTGCACAACTTTGCACTTCCATCTGTGTAACCTGAATTTAAATACAGTCAGACCTCACCGGCAACATTCCTCAGCTAAGTCCCAGTAGTGGGGTGGCATTGGACCATGGGAGGGGACCAACCATAAGCCTGTAGTAGCACTTGGGAGTGATGTGAACCTGGAAGGAGTGCTCAACAAAGTTAAGGAAAATGCATTTACCTTCTTTGTGGTGGCCCCATTCACGCCAGGAAAACTTCAGCAGGGCAGGTCCTGCACCTGCTCTGCTCAGGGTAACCTGATCAGCCAGAATTCAAGCTTCACTCACAACCTTTTTCTGTTTGAATGAACCAAATATGAGTCTGTAATGTAATGCTTGAAATGCCCAGTTACCCAGTTATCAGTTGCCTAATCACACCTTTCCCTGCTTATTTGTAACAATTTGCTCTTTGTCACCAAAGCTTTCAAGATGTTACAACTTTAAATACAAACATTTTATGTGAATTTGTGTTCAATTTTTGTCACCTGCATGTGCTTCATTTATCAGTTTATGTGATGTGCATTGTTATGTTGCTTGGGAACCCTGGACCAGCATACAGTGGTCACTGGTGTCAATCCCCAGTCTGACCTCAGCACCTTCCAGTATAGTGAAACCCTGCTAATACAATTTCATTATGGAGAGATTCATAGTGTTAATAACATTAAGACAACTGTCAGAAGGTAAATGTAATACTGTTCCAAACATGAAAACAAATGAAAATAAAAGAGGTTTACACATCAATAAACCACATTTTGTTGATAATGTGACTGCTTCCATGTGCAGCTCTTGAGACTTTGCATTGAATTCAACCCAGAAAATTACGACAAATCTAGCTCCATGAATAGCTGCCAAGATTTAAAAAAAATTATATCTGTTGTTCAATCTCAATTGAAGGAGGCATAAGTGTCCAATACAGAACTGGCCTGAGTTCCGTATTTATGTTAAGAGGCAGCTGACTGAAAACTTAGGTCACATCCGTCCGCTCCTTTCCTTAATGTAATCAGCTAGAGTGAAGAAACCAGTGTTATGTTCAGTTATACTTGAAAAGAATAAATGCCAAATTGAAATTGTTAATTATTTAACTTGAAATAAATTTTTCTATGGCACATTTGTTGAGCTGCGCAATCACATCACTAGCTGGAATATTTACAGACTCTAAGAATTTCAAAATTATCATCTGACTGATGTCTTCCACAAGGGTTAGTAGGGCTAATCTGAATGACATAATAGATTAATTCTGCTTTCACTTCAGAAAGCTTATTGGTTATCCTGTTTTCATTATACAACCACTGCCTGGGAATATCAATTCTTTGTGACATATAGCCACATAATTTAAGTTAATATATGAGCTTGAGGTCCAATGCCCAAAGCTATGTATTAACCCACCATTATTCTAAGCATTAACTTTCTCTCTCATTTTTCCACTCCTGTCCCCTCAAGGTGTGAAGTCATACTGGAGGATGATTCCATAGGGTGCCCTCCAGTACTTCACCCAAGTGGCTATTTTTTATATGCGAGTCTAAAAAATGAATATTTACAGATTATACAAACATGGTGGGCATAACAGCCTGTCCTTATCTGACATCTCTCTATGTGCACTTTTGACTTAGTCACTGAATTGCAGTGAGGAGTGGGAACTCTGGCTGACTTTCATCCTCCCGCTCCCCCACACCCAACCCTCCAATTAGTCTTGAGTGTTGCAGTCATTCATAATAGTCTTGATCACGAACCAAGGTGAAATCAGAAAACTCAGCGCAGACTGGGGATTGACATTAGTGACCATCCTGGTCTGTGTGCCTTCTGCCCCACATCAGGTAGTGGGTTTACCAGCTTAGCCATAAGGGAAACACTAACATTTATTCAGATCTCCTGTTTTATCTAATTTGAATGAAGGGAAGAAGGTTAAAAAAACATTAATCTGTTTCTTCTTTCCACCTCCATCTTAGTCTCTTTTAAGAGAACAATGGGTTATCTTTAAGGAAGAGATGCTTCAGGTGCAGTCGTGGTACATTCCAACAATGGCAAAAAGTAGGGAAACCAAAAACAGGGCTCCTTGGATGATGAGGGAGATAGAGATTATGATGAAACAAAAAAAAAAGGTGTATGATGCTTGACAGGTGAATTCTTCAAGTGAGAACCAGGCCAAATACAATAAGTCGAGAGGGGAAGTGAAGAGGCATGTAAATAACAAGTGGGTAGTACGAGTTGGAGTGGGACCTATTAGGGACAAAGAAGGTAATATGTGCTTAGAGGCGCAGGGCAAGGCTAATATACTTAATGAATACTTTGAATCGGTGTTTACTAAGGAAGAGGAATCTGACAAAATATCAGTAGAAGCAGAGAGAGTAAAGGCAATGGATAGGGTAAAAAATTGAGGGGGGAGGTACTGAAAAGGCTAGTTATGCTTGGGTAGATAAGTCACGTGGTCTGGATGGCTTGCAACCCAGATTGTTAGAGGAAGTGAGGGTGGAGATAGCGGAAGGGCTTGCCAAAATCTTCCAATCTTCCCTGGATATGGGAGAAGGTGCCAGAGGATTGGAGAGTAGAAAATGTGACATCCTTATTCAAGAAAGAGTGTAAGGACAGTCCTAGCAACTACAGGCCAGTTAGTTTAACATCAGTGTTGGGTATAGATTTTAGAAACACAAATCAGGGAAAAAAAATCAACAGGCACTTGGAGAGGTTTGAGATAATTAAGGATAGCCAGCATGGATTTGTAAAAGGGAGATCATGCTTGACTAATTGAATTTTTTGATGAAGTAACAGAGAATGTTAATGAAGGGAAGGCGATGGATGTTGTCTATATGGATTTTGAGGAAGTGTTTGATAAAGTACCATATAAAAGGCTGGTTAACAAAATTGAGGCTCATGGTTTAGGGAGGTCAGTATCTAATTGCATAAAAAATTGACTTAAGGACAGAAAACAGCGAGTCATGGTAAAAGGTTGTTTTTCAAACTGGAGGATGCGAGACAGTGGTGTTCCCCAAGGGTCAGTGCTAGGACCATTGCTTTTCTTGCTATATATAAATGACTTAGATCTTGGAATACAGAATAGATTTTCAACATTTGCCAATGAGACCAAACTCGGAGGAGTGGCAAACAGTGAGGATGATACGAACCGCCTGCAACATGACATAGATAGGCAGAATGGGCAGACAAGTGGCAGATGGAATTTAATGCACAGAAGTGTGAGGTGATGCATTTTGGCAAAAGGGATAGGGTGATGCAACATAAAATTAATGGTGCAGTTCTAAACAGTGTGCAGGAACAGAGGGACCTGGGAGTTCATGTGCATCGATCTTTGAAGGTAGCAGGACATATTGAGAGAATGGTTTGCAAAACATATGGGATCTTGGGCTTCATAAATAGAGGCATTGAGTACAAAAGCAGGGAAGTTATGCTGAACCTTTAGAAAGCTCTGGTTAGGCCCCAATTTGAGTATTGCATTCAGTTCTGGCCATCACACTTTAGGAAGAATGTGAGGGCCCTTGAGAGTGCAGAGAGATTTGCCAGAATGGTTCCAGGGATGGAGGATTTTAGTTACAAGGTTAGATTGGAAAAGCTGAGGTTGTTCTCCTTGGAGCAAAGGGGATTGAGGGAAGATTTGATAGCGGTGTACAAGATTATGACAGGCTTAGATAAGTTAGATAAGGAAAAACTGTTCCCATTAACTGATGGTACAAGGACTAGGGGACGCAGAATGAAGGTTTTGCGCGAGAGATGCAGGGGAAATGTGAGGAAGAAATTTTTTGGGCAGCAAGTGGTAATAACCTGGAACTCACTGCTCAGGAAGGTGGTGGAAGCAGAGGCAATCAATGATTTCAAAAAGAAATTGGATGTTCACTTGAAGGAAATAAACGTGCAGGGCTATGTGGATTGAGTGGGGGAGTGGGACTGACTACATTGCTCTGTGGAGAGCCAGCATGGACCCGATGGGCTGAATAGCCTCCTTCTGTGCTGGAAATAAGAGAAATGAAAGTTGGTGAGGAGAGCACTCTGGGCTGTGGGCCTTTCTATAGCAAGTGCCAACACTGATCCATATCATAAGACATAGATTGTGAGATGGAATAGATCAGCCCATCATTTTACTCCCCACCTCCAAATGGAATATTGAAAAGCCACAACGGCTTGTCCCAGGATTCTAATTATGAACTGTAAACATATGGTGTTTGGCAGCTGAGTTTGAGTATCAAAAACTACATTTTAAAACAGAACCAAACTGGAACTTGGTTCTTTTATTTTTTGGCAGTCTAATGATGAGATAAAAGATAAAGAATGGAAATGTCACTGGATGTAACAGTCATAAAGAAAATACAAAGCAAACCTGAGCAAGTTTTTGATAACCAGTAGTGCCCGTGAAACTTGTTTTCCATTTTTGATTTACTGGAATAGAAAATGGACCTCATTGTGCCTCTTTTACGAGTGTAAAATGTGTGAAATGGGGGGGACCAGCATCCTGCACCCACGGATGCCTGGAAAGCATCCAACCCAAAACTGTGTCGAGCCATTTTTCAGGCATCCATAGTAGCCACCTAAAATAGGCATGAGGTGTCCTAAATGTGTAAATGAAGGACCTATTGTTTGTTTTAGGTCCCCTTACAGACCTCTTGGGAAATACTAAGGATTTTTCAATGACTTAAAAACAGGTCCAGGTAAATTTTTACCTCACTGGGATCTGTGGAAAATATTTCCATTTCCAAGGCCTACAAGACCTTGTATATTTTTCCTGAAGTTGATAAGTTATTGTTACATTTGTGGTTAGCAGGAAATATAATAGGACATTTGAAAGTAAACTTGTTAAATCAAATACCTTCATTTGCTGTCCTTCAAATATCTGATTACCGGCCAGAATTTCTGCAGGAGAAACCTTGCATAAGTTATCATCTCATCACACAGTTATTTGCATTTCATCTCATTTTATTTGTAAATAAAATTATATGTTTCTCTTATTTATAATGTCCTTAACTTCATTACCTGGTGTGTGGTCTTGCTGCACAATACGTGTAACAGCAAACCTTGGAAATTCCGAATTTTCCAGTAAATTTTATCATGTACTGGGGAGGGGAGAGCTTCTCTGTCCTGAGTTACATCTCAGGCTGAACGAATCACACTTTAAGTCATAGATTTAACTTTAACAAAGATTTAACAAGCTTTAGTGGAGGCTTCTTCTTATTGCTGCTACATGTGCTATCTGACCTTGCAACCCCCAGGTCAGGTGACTCCCTATAGTACAAAGTGTTCCTTTCTATTTCACTTCCAAGTACTGTATAGTATCTTATACTCAAGCCCCTACACGCAAAATCTTCATATCGCATTGGTGATCTCCTCTCGCGCCGTGGTCTGCTTGTTGTCTCAGGAACTCTGGTCACCATATCAGGATTAGGAAGGATACAAACATACGAATATACGAATTAGGAGCAGGAGTAGGCCACTCAGCCCCTCCAGCCTGCTCCGCCATTCAATAAGTTCATGGCTGAATTGATTTCTCCACATTTCCACCTACCTGCGATAACCTTTCACCCCCTTGCTTAACAAGAATCTATCTATCTCTGCCTTAAAAATATTCAAAGGTTCTGCTTGCACCGCTTTGTGAGGAAGAGAATTCCAAAGACTCACGACCCTCTGAGAGAAAAAATTTCTCCTCATCTCTGTCTTAAATAGGTGACCCCTTATTTTTAAACAGTGACCCCTAGTTCTAGATTCTCCCACAAGGGGAAACATCCTTTCCACATCCAACCTGTCAAGACCCCTCAGGATCTTATATATTTCAATCAAGTTGCTTCTTACTGTTCTAAATTCCAGTGGATACAAGCCTAGCCTGTCCAATCTTTCCTCATAAGACAGCCCGCCCATTCCAGGTATTAGTCTAGTAAATCTTCTCTATACTGCCTCCAACGCATTTACATCCTTCCTTAAATAAGGAGACCTGTACTGTATACAGTACTCCAGATGCAGTCTCGCCAATGCCCTGTATAGCTGAAGCATAACCTTCCTACTTTTGTATTCAATTCCCCTCTTTATAAATGATAACATTCTATTAGCTTTCCTAATTATGTGCTGTACCTGCATACTAACCTTTTGTGATTCATGCACTAGGACACCCAGATCCCTCTGCATCTCAGAACTCTGCAATCTCTCACCATTTAAATAATATGCCTCTTTTTTATTCTTCCTGCCAAAGTGGACAATTTCACACTTTCCCACATTATCCTCCATTTTCCAGATCTTTGCCCACTCACTTAACCTATCCATATCCCTTTGTAGCCCCCCTATGTCCTCTTCACAACTGACTTTCCTATCTATCTTTGTGTCTTCAGCAAATTTAGCAACCATACCTTTGGCCCCTTCATCTAAGTCATTTCTATAAATTGTAAAAAGTCGAGGCCCCAGCACAGATCCCTGTGGCACACCACTTATTACATCTTGCCAACCAGAAAATGACACATTTATGCCTACTCTCTGTTTCCTGTTAGCTAGCCAATCTTCTATTCCTGCCAATATGTTATCCCCTACACCATGAGCTTTTATTTTCTGCAATAATCTTTGATGTGGTACCTTATCAAAAGCCTTCTGGAAATCTAAGTACAATACATCCGGTGGTTCCCCTTTATCCACAGCACATGTAACTCCATCAAGAACTCTAATAAATTGGTTAAATATGATTTCTCTTTCACAAAACCATGTTGACTCTGCCTGATTACCTTGAATTTTTCGAAATGCCCTGCTATAACGTCTTTGATTCTCGCTTCTGACATTTTCCCTCAGACAGAGCTAACTGGCCTGTAGTTTCCTGCTTTCGGTCTCCCTCCCTTTTTGAAAAAAGGAGTTACATTTGCTATTTTCCAATCAAATGGAATCTTCCCCGAATCTAGGGAATTTTGGAAAATTAAAACTAGCGCATCAACTATCTCACTAGACACATCTTTTAACACCCTAGGATGAAGTCCATCAGGACCCGGGGACTTGTCAGACCGCAGCTCCAAGAACTTAGTCAGTACCATTTTCCTGGCGATTGTAATTGTCTTGAGTTCCTTCCTCCTTGCCATTTCCTGACTTACAGCTAATACTGGATGTTACTTGTATCCTCAATAGTGAAGAACAATGCAAAATATCTGTTCAATTCATCTGCCATCTCCTTATTATCCCTTATTAATTCCCCAGACTCATTTTTTCTAGGACCAACGTTCACTTTATTAACTTTTCTTTTTAAAATTTCTATAGAAACTCTTACCATCTGTCCTTATATTTCAAGCTAATTTTCTCTCACACTCTAATTTTACCTTCCTTATCAATCTTTTAGTCATTCTTTGCGATTTTTTATATAGTTATTATTTATCTAGTGTAGTTGGCCCTTTAGAACCAATGATTTTCCCTCTGGATAGCAAGCTGTCTGCCTGCAATCAGCTTCACTGGCTTGGATTTCTGGATTGCTGGATGTCAGTTTCGCCTCAGCTGCTACATCTGGTTCACCTGCTGCTGTGTCTTTGTTACCATTATATTTTTTGACACATGAAGAATTTCTGTCATACAGTACACCTTCTGGTGACTGCACAGTCACACTGTTTCCCTTCTTAGCAATATCAGTATACAGATTGGGACACTGTGTCCATCTTACAATCCATCTTACTCGGACTCTCCCGTCTCAGCAATACTTCATCACCTGGCATCACATCAGACTGTCTAGATCTCCTTCTGTGGTCTGCATAAAACTTTGCAACACCCTTTTTCTCAGCATCATGATCTTGAACCTCCTGATTAACTCTAGTAGCCCTCAACTCTGGCATCTTGGTGCGTATTTTGCATCCAAATAACAACTCAGCTGGTCTCTTTCCTGTCATATTGTGTGTAGTTGCTCTATACATATTCACATACGATAACAACACCTCCTTCCAGTCTTTACCCTCAGCCAAGCAATCCTCATCCATTTCTCTAAGGATTGGTTTTGTCATTCCACTTCCCCATTTGCCTGTGATCATTACTCTGTGATGGTGAATGACTGTGACTTGCATGTAATCTGCAAACATCTGTGAAACAAATTGTGACCCATTGTCTGAATACAAAGTAACTGGTAGATCATGTCTTATGGTCCAGCCGGTAACAGTGTACTGCATACAGGTTCTGGTGGATTTAGTCTACTGACAAGTTGACATCCATGATGTGTTTTGACAAACTGCTCTACATCTTTTTCCATCCCTGGCCACTATTCTTTGGTTGGTAAGTTTTGCTAAGTACCAACCACTCCCAAGTGACCCTCATGAGCGAGCATCACCAGTCTAGGTCTAAGCTTTTGTGGCATACAAGTCTGTCACCTCTGAGAACACACTTCCCAATTGTGCACAGTTCATCTTGTATAATGCTGTGTGCCTTGAATGGGCAATTCTCTCAATTTCCAGCTTGCTGTCTAATGTCATCCAATTCTGGATCTTTGTCTGACTCTCATTCAATCTCTCTAGCTGTCATCGTTCTTGAATCAGGATGAAGCTTCAGCCGGTGGTATCCCCATTTTACGTCTAATTTTGAGAATACCTTCCTTTTTGACAACTCTTGAAACTCTTGAATTGGGTGACTTTTTCTCACTACTGCTTCATTCACCTGTCACATATCAACACAGAGTCTGATGTCACCATTTGGTTTAGGCACTACCACAACAGCGTTCACCTATGGTGTTGGCCCTTCAACTGACTCTATGATGTTTTGTTCAACCAGTTCCTTGATCTTTGCCTCAACTTTCCCTGTCAGACCAATAGGTGTTCTGTGTGCAGGCTGAGCTATAGACTTCAAATTCTTGTCAATGGTTAATCTCACTTGGTGGTTGTGCAACTTCCCAATTCCTTGAAACATTGTCCAAACTCCTCCCGAAGCTTTGCATTGGATTTCACATAATTCACATTCAATCCAATGTGTAGCACCCCCAAGGCTTGGCCAGTTTCTCTACTCAGAACAGGCTGACCATCCTCCTCAATCACTACAAATTCTGCCTCTACATTTCAATCCCCAGCTCTCACACTCACAGTGAAACATCCAACAGTTTGAAATAGGGTTGTAGATGCGTAAGGATAAAGCTTTTTGACACATTTTCGAGATGTGCACTTGATTCTCTTTGTTTTCAGTTCCTCCCACAGTGCTCTGCCTGAATCTACAATAACTTCAACACCCCAACAATCATTGGTTGCTCCTGTTGACAGAAAACGTGTATCCACGATTACTGTCCTCACTCTGTGTATCTTCTTCAACACATCTTACAGTTGTACTACTTTCATCTCTCTTTCCCTTACATGGTTTGCCAAGCTTGCCACTCTGTTCAGCTTTGCTTCTGCACTTCTTGGCAAAATGGTCTTTGCCCCCAAATTTTCTTCATATCTTTGCCTTGGAAGGGCAGCAGGCATATCTTCTGCAGTGCCCCAAGTTGCGACATCTGAAACACTGTCTCAGACTTTTGCTGTTTACATTTACATGAACCTGGATTCCATTGTGCCACTCAGTTAACCTCAGATTTTGTAATGCTGATGGCAGAAATAGGACCAAGTCTTATGTTGTGAACTTGTCCATCCACTGTTTCCAATGTAGCTGCTGTTTTCAAAGTGTCATCCAACCTTATGTCACCTTCTATTCCAGCTGTCTGTGCCTCAACTTATCCAACTTGCAATGTTGGGCCACCTGATCCATTACCTGGTTATTCAGATCTGTCGCAACATAATTGCATCCATCCGATGCCTGCCTCAAATGAGGCACACTTTGGGCTACTGTTCCTCCTCTTTCTGTCTCATCTTACAGAAAGCATGCCTTTGGAATGTGGCATTTGGCGTCACCATGTAATGGTCCTTCTGAGCTTTCATTGCATGTTCATAATCCACCTTTTCTCTCGTGTTAGGCGACGTGTTGAAAATCTCCCTCACTGACACACCCACATTGAACAGCAACACGGCCCGTCGCTGTGCTTTCTGCACCTCTGTCCCCCATGCCCAAAAACAAATGGCAACTGTCAGCATACACTTTGAACTCCTTCAGCCATGCTGTCCATTTCACGCTGACGGAACTGGCATCACCCTTTGGATCAAACAGATCAATATGCAGACATATCAGCTCCAGCAAATGCCATGACACAATCCTAAATATCTCCGTATTTACCTCTGCATTTTTTAAATCTTCATCACCAATGTTTGCAACGCCCAGGTCAGGTGACTCCCTATAGTATAGAGTATTCCTTTCAGTTTCTCATCCAAGTACCATATAGTAGATAATACTCAAGCCCCCATACACAAAATCCTGCAAAGATTTTTTTTCAATCAATAAAATTTCAATAATATTTCAGTGTCAAAAAGCATTGGAATCATTACCATATTGATTGTTTCTACATTATTTATCATTTATTTCTCAGCACTCCTGAATCCAGTTGTAAGTACCTAAAGTTCCTTCATTCATCTTCTCAATCATGATGTAATTTAAGAATGATTAACGAGTATTATAAATCTACCAAAGAAATCATTTTCAGTTCAGTTATTTGTAATGCAAATTTAATCTCCTGCAGTGTATATGCTTTTCCGTATTTTCCTTCAGAATGAAAAGTTCAAATTTGAGGTGAGAATCAATTGATCCCGATTTTAACTCAAGGTCAGTTTCTGGGAGTTGAGCAGCAAAACCCTCACCTGCTGCTCCAGGGCATTTTAACACTTAGGCCTCAGTTAACTCTCACCAGCCAACTTCCCACTCACTCTGGTTGGGAAGTGGGCAGCAAGCAGTGGAAAACCACATGGCCTGGCAGCTGCCTGCTGAGCTCAGACAGGAGGCAGGATTGGCTGCCGGGGCCATCCTATGGGTGTATCATGATCTAGCAGTGGGAGGTGAGTGCACTGCACTTGGACGATGGGGATTAAGCTTTCTTTGTGGGGCCTGGAGAAGTGCGTTTGCTCCTTCTGGCCCTACAAAGAAAGAAATAAGGTTTCAAACACTTACCTTTCAGGTCCTCTTTTGGCCCTGATCCACCTCCTCACAACCTATACATGATGGAAAACTCACTACTGCTTCCCACTCAGGCCACTGACATGCAATCGGAAAAAAGCACCCCACTGGCTTCAGGCAGGTGTCCTTGATGCCTATTCAGTTGAGCTGGTTAAAATCAGCAATCATCAGCTCTTGATGTCTCCAGGGCAGGTAATCACCCTTGGCAATATTAACTGCCTACCTGCCAGCTTACTATAAAGTACATGGACCGAATTTTTTATTTTGAAGTGTTTGAAGTGTACAACAGTTTTAAAGAACCTAGGATCACTGACTGAATGAAAATTATTTGTCACCATAAAATCTTAGATCTATATTCTAATTACCATCATATAATCCCAAAACAGTAAGCTACCTTCTTTTCATTTCTATGTTTTGCATTCCATTTTATGTCATAGTGACATGTCAGCCTAGCTCAGTAGTAGCACTCTGGTGCCTGGGTTAGAAGGTTGGTGGTTCAAGCCCTACTCCAGGATTTTATAACAATCTCCGTTGATTCTTTAGTCTCGTACTGAGGGACAGCTGCATTGTCAGAAGTGCTATTTTTCAGATGAAACATCAAATTGAGGCTCTGCCTGACTGGTTAGGTGAATAAAAAATCATACCAAAGCTCCTTTTGCCAAAGAACAAAGAACAAAGAACAAAGATAATTACAGCACAGGAACAGGCCCTTCGGCCCTCCAAGCCTGCGCCGATCCAGATCCTCTCTCTAAACATGTCGCCTATTTTCTAAGGTTCTGTATCTCTTTTCTTCCTGCCCATTCATGTATCTGTCTAGATACATCTTAAAAGACTCCATCGTGCCCGCGTCTACCACCTCCGCTGGCAACGCGTTCCAGGTGCCCACCACCCTCTGCGTAAAGAACTTTCCACGCATATCCCCCCTAAACATTTCCCCTTTCACTTTGAACTCGTGTCCTCTAGTAATTGAAACCCCCACTCTGGGAAAAAGCCTCTTGCTGTCCACCCTGTCTATACCTCTCATGATTTTGTACACCTCAATCAGGTCCCCCCTCAACCTCCGTCTTTCTAATGAAAATAATCCTAATCTACTCAACCTCTCTTCATAGCTAGCGCCCTCCATACCAGGCAACATCCTGGTGAACCTCCTCTGCACCCTCTCCAAAGCATCCACATCCTCTTCATTGAAAACTGTCGGCGAGACATTGGTCGTCTCAATTTCTCTGCCCCCCTCACTCACTCTAACCTGTCCCCCTCTGAACTTGAGGCACTCCGTTCTCTCAGGTCTAACCCCGACATGGTCATCAAACCTGCAGACAAGGGTGGTGCTGTTGTTGTATGGCGTACCGACCTCTACCTTGCAGAAGCTCAACGCCAACTCACAGACACCTCTTCCTACCTCCCTCTGGACCATGACCCCACCACCGAACATCAAGCCACCGTCCAAAGGACTGTCACTGACCTCATCTCCTCTGGAGATCTTCCCTCTACAGCTTCCAACCTCATAGTCCCGCAACCCCGGACAGCCCGCTTCTATCTCCTTCCCAAAATCCACAAACGGGACTGTCCCGGCAGACCCATTGTGTCAGCCTGCTCCTGCCCAACTGAACTTATTTCTTCCTATCTAGACTCTATCTTTTCTCCGCTGGTCCAGTCTCTTCCCACCTACATCCGTGACTCTTCTGACGCCCTACGTCATTTTGACAATTTCCAGTTTCCTGGTCCCAACCGCCTCCTCTTCACTATGGACGTCCAATCGCTCTACACCTCCATCCCCCACCAGGATGGTTTGAGGGCTCTCCGCTTCTTCCTGGAACAGAGGCCCAACCAGTCCCCATCCACCACCACCCTCCTCCGCCTGGCTGAACTTGTTCTCACATTGAACAACTTCTCCTTCAACTCCACGCACTTCCTTCAAGTAAAAGGTGTCGCTATGGGTACCCGCATGGGTCCTAGTTATGCCTGTCTTTTTGTGGGATATGTCGAGCATTCTTTGTTCCAGTCCTACTCAGGCCCCCTCCCCCAACTCTTTTTCCGGTACATTGATGACTGTATCGGTGCCGTTTCCTGCTCCCGCCCCGAACTCGAAAACTTTATCAACTTTGCTTCCAATTTCCACCCTTCTCTCACCTTTACATGGTCCATCTCTGACACTTCCCTTCCCTTCCTCGACTTCTCTGTCTCCATCTCTGGGGATAGGTTGTCTACCAATATCCATTATAAGCCCACTGACTCCCACAGCTACCTCGACTACACTTCTTCACACCCTACCTCCTGTAAGGACTCCATTCCATTCTCCCAGTTTCTCCGTCTCCGACGCATCTGCTCTGATGATGCTACCTTCCATGACGGTGCTTCTGATATGACCTCCTTTTTCCTCAACCGAGGATTTCCCCCCACTGTGGTTGACAGGGCCCTCAACCGTGTCCGACCCATTCCCCGCACCTCTACCCTCACCCCTTCCCCTCCCTCCCAGAACCGTGACAGGGTTCCCCTTGTCCTCACTTTTCATCCCACCAGCCTCCATATCCAAAGGATCATCCTCCGCCATTTTCGCCACCTCCAGCGTGATGCCACTACCAGTCGCATCTTCCCCTCCCTTCCCCTGTCAGCATTCCGAAGGGATCGTTCCCTCCGCGACACCCTGGTCCACTCCTCCATTACCCCCACCACCTCGTCCCCGTCCCAGGGCACCTTCCCTTGCAATCGCAGGAGGTGTAACACCTGCCCATTTACCTCCTCTCTCCTCACTATCCCAGGCCCCAAACACTCCTTTCAGGTGAAGCAGCGATTTACTTGTACTTCTTTCAATGTAGTATACTGTATTCGCTGCTCACAGTGTGGTCTCCTCTACATTGGGGAGACCAAGCGCAGACTGGGTGACCGCTTTGCGGAACATCTCCGCTCAGTCCGCAAGCAGGACCCTGAGCTTCCGGTTGCTTGCCATTTCAACACTCCCCCCTGCTCTCATGCTCACATCTCTGTCCTGGGATTGCTGCAGTGTTCCAGTGAACATCAACGCAAGCTCGAGGAACAGCATCTCATCTACCGATTAGGCACACTACAGCCTGCCGGACTGAACATTGAGTTCAATAATTTCAGAGCATGACAGCCCCCCACTTTACTTTCATTTTTAGTCATTTTTAGTTAATTTTTCTTCCTTTTTTTTGCATTCCTTTTTACATTTTTTGCATTTATTTCATTTCATGTTAGTTTGTTCAGTTTGCTTACCCACTGTTTTTTTCAGGTTGTTTTTCTTCAGGTTTGCACTTGCTGATGTTCTATATTCAGTATATTCACACCTAATCTGTACTAATGCTTTGTCTTTCAAAACACCATTAACATATTGTTTGCCTTTGCTCCGTGACCTTTTGGTCAGCTATGTGGCCTGGTCCAATCTGCACCTTCTCCTTTGTTATCTCTTGCCCAACCCCCACCTCACTTGTTTATAATCTGTGACTTTTCTAATATTTGTCAGTTCCGAAGAAGGGTCACTGACCCGAAACGTTAACTCTGCTTCTCTTTCCACAGATGCTGCCAGACCTGCTGAGTGAATCCGGCATTTCTTGTTTTTGTTTCAGATTTCCAGCATCCGCAGTATTTTGCTTTTATTTTAGTGTTTAATTCACTGCCACTTCTCTTCCAGGAATGCCTACCTTGAAGAAGTTCTGCTCTTCTCTCCGACGGGATTTTCGTTTGTCTCTTTTACCTTGTTCACCTTCATTGCTTTCTATTTCCCTCCTGGTGTTTGATAAGGTATCTACCAAAACTCGTTTTCACAGCCACATCTCCTTCCTCAGTGACTGTCTCCGGCTCCGACTGATTCCACGTGGATTCCAACTGCAGTTTCACCCATCATGCTTTGAAACCACCCAGGATCACAGGTATCTCCGAGAAATACAACGTTCCTCGGACTGCTACTCTCGCCGCATCCTGAGATCTACACTCAGTGCTATGCGCCGCCATATGCACACACTGGACCTCTCTCTCCAGCAGCACCGTCTCACCTTATCTCAAATCTGTTCTACTCCGCAGTTTCATCTCATCTTACGTCTCATCCGACGCATTAACAAAAAACTTTTTTTCTTCCTTTCAGGTGTTAAGGAACGCAAGCTCCAGCAGCTGATGGGGACTAATGCCCCTCCAGATCCTCCTTCCGCTTCACTTCCCTCTGACCCCACCCCTTCTGATCTGACCCCTTGCCGTGTATTCACTATACCCTCTGACCTCCCCCTCTCTGATGCTGAGCGTTCTGTACTCAGCAAAGGACTCAGTTTTATCCCCTTACGCCCCCACCTCAATGAATTTCGCGCTCGGCATGACGTTGAGCTCTTCTTCCGTCGCCTCCGCCTCCGGGCTCACTTCTTTGACCAGGAGTCCTCCCCCCGACCAGCAGACCCATTCACCCGCCTCCAGCATTCTCCCTCTACCTGGACCCCTCACCCTGGCCTCTTACCCGCTCTTGATCTCTTCATTGAAAACTGTCGGCGAGACATTGGTCGTCTCAATTTCTCTGCCCCCCTCACTCACTCTAACCTGTCCCCCTCTGAACTTGAGGCACTCCGTTCTCTCAGGTCTAACCCCGACATGGTCATCAAACCTGCAGACAAGGGTGGTGCTGTTGTTGTATGGCGTACCGACCTCTACCTTGCAGAAGCTCAACGCCAACTCACAGACACCTCTTCCTACCTCCCTCTGGACCATGACCCCACCACCGAACATCAAGCCACCGTCCAAAGGACTGTCACTGACCTCATCTCCTCTGGAGATCTTCCCTCTACAGCTTCCAACCTCATAGTCCCGCAACCCCGGACAGCCCGCTTCTATCTCCTTCCCAAAATCCACAAACGGGACTGTCCCGGCAGACCCATTGTGTCAGCCTGCTCCTGCCCAACTGAACTTATTTCTTCCTATCTAGACTCTATCTTTTCTCCGCTGGTCCAGTCTCTTCCCACCTACATCCGTGACTCTTCTGACGCCCTACGTCATTTTGACAATTTCCAGTTTCCTGGTCCCAACCGCCTCCTCTTCACTATGGACGTCCAATCGCTCTACACCTCCATCCCCCACCAGGATGGTTTGAGGGCTCTCCGCTTCTTCCTGGAACAGAGGCCCAACCAGTCCCCATCCACCACCACCCTCCTCCGCCTGGCTGAACTTGTTCTCACATTGAACAACTTCTCCTTCAACTCCACGCACTTCCTTCAAGTAAAAGGTGTCGCTATGGGTACCCGCATGGGTCCTAGTTATGCCTGTCTTTTTGTGGGATATGTCGAGCATTCTTTGTTCCAGTCCTACTCAGGCCCCCTCCCCCAACTCTTTTTCCGGTACATTGATGACTGTATCGGTGCCGTTTCCTGCTCCCGCCCCGAACTCGAAAACTTTATCAACTTTGCTTCCAATTTCCACCCTTCTCTCACCTTTACATGGTCCATCTCTGACACTTCCCTTCCCTTCCTCGACTTCTCTGTCTCCATCTCTGGGGATAGGTTGTCTACCAATATCCATTATAAGCCCACTGACTCCCACAGCTACCTCGACTACACTTCTTCACACCCTACCTCCTGTAAGGACTCCATTCCATTCTCCCAGTTTCTCCGTCTCCGACGCATCTGCTCTGATGATGCTACCTTCCATGACGGTGCTTCTGATATGACCTCCTTTTTCCTCAACCGAGGATTTCCCCCCACTGTGGTTGACAGGGCCCTCAACCGTGTCCGACCCATTCCCCGCACCTCTACCCTCACCCCTTCCCCTCCCTCCCAGAACCGTGACAGGGTTCCCCTTGTCCTCACTTTTCATCCCACCAGCCTCCATATCCAAAGGATCATCCTCCGCCATTTTCGCCACCTCCAGCGTGATGCCACTACCAGTCGCATCTTCCCCTCCCTTCCCCTGTCAGCATTCCGAAGGGATCGTTCCCTCCGCGACACCCTGGTCCACTCCTCCATTACCCCCACCACCTCGTCCCCGTCCCAGGGCACCTTCCCTTGCAATCGCAGGAGGTGTAACACCTGCCCATTTACCTCCTCTCTCCTCACTATCCCAGGCCCCAAACACTCCTTTCAGGTGAAGCAGCGATTTACTTGTACTTCTTTCAATGTAGTATACTGTATTCGCTGCTCACAGTGTGGTCTCCTCTACATTGGGGAGACCAAGCGCAGACTGGGTGACCGCTTTGCGGAACATCTCCGCTCAGTCCGCAAGCAGGACCCTGAGCTTCCGGTTGCTTGCCATTTCAACACTCCCCCCTGCTCTCATGCTCACATCTCTGTCCTGGGATTGCTGCAGTGTTCCAGTGAACATCAACGCAAGCTCGAGGAACAGCATCTCATCTACCGATTAGGCACACTACAGCCTGCCGGACTGAACATTGAGTTCAATAATTTCAGAGCATGACAGCCCCCCACTTTACTTTCATTTTTAGTCATTTTTAGTTAATTTTTCTTCCTTTTTTTTGCATTCCTTTTTACATTTTTTGCATTTATTTCATTTCATGTTAGTTTGTTCAGTTTGCTTACCCACTGTTTTTTTCAGGTTGTTTTTCTTCAGGTTTGCACTTGCTGATGTTCTATATTCAGTATATTCACACCTAATCTGTACTAATGCTTTGTCTTTCAAAACACCATTAACATATTGTTTGCCTTTGCTCCGTGACCTTTTGGTCAGCTATGTGGCCTGGTCCAATCTGCACCTTCTCCTTTGTTATCTCTTGCCCAACCCCCACCTCACTTGTTTATAATCTGTGACTTTTCTAATATTTGTCAGTTCCGAAGAAGGGTCACTGACCCGAAACGTTAACTCTGCTTCTCTTTCCACAGATGCTGCCAGACCTGCTGAGTGAATCCAGCATTTCTTGTTTTTGTTACATCCTTTTGATAATGTGGCGACCAGAACTGTACGCAGTATTCCAAATGTGGCCGAACCAAAGTCCTATACAACTGTAACATGACCTGCCAACTCTTGTACTCAATGCCCCGTCCGATGAAGGAAAGCATGCCGTATGCCTTCTTGACCACTCTATTTACCTGCGTTGCCACCTTCAGGGAACAGTGGACCTGAACACCCAAATCTCTCTGGACATCAATTTTCCCCAGGACTTTTCCATTTACTGTATAGTTCACTCTTGAATTGGATCTTCCAAAATGCATCACCTCGCATTTGCCCTGATTGAACTCCATCTGCCATTGCTCTGCCCAACTCTCTAATCTATCTATATTCTGCTGTATTCTCTGACAGTCCCCTTCACTATCTGCTACTCCACCAATCTTAGTGTCGTCTGCAAACTTGCTAATCAGTCCACCTATACTTTCCTCCAAATCATTAATGTATATCACAAACAACAGTGGTCCCAGCACGAATCCCTGTGGAACACCACTGGTCACACGTCTCCATTTTGAGAAACTCCCCTCTACTGCTACTCTCTGCCTCCTGTTGCCCAGCCAGTTCTTTATCCATCTAGCTAGTACACCTTGGACCCCAAGCGCCTTCACTTTCTCCATCAGCCTGCCATGGGGAACCTTATCAAACGCCTTACTGAAGTCCATGTATATGACATCGACAGCCCTTCCCTCATCAATCAACTTTGTCACTTCCTCAAAGAATTCTATTAAGTTGGTAAGACATGACCTTCCCTGCACAAAACCATGTTGCCTATCACTGATGAGCCCATTTTCTTCCAAATGGGAATAGATCCTATCCCTCAGTATCTTCTCCAGCAGCTTCCCTACCACTGACGTCAGGCTCACCGGTCTATAATTACCTGGATTATCCCTGCTACCCTTCTTAAACAAGGGGACAACATTAGCAATTCTCCAGTCCTCCGGGACCTCACCCGTGTTTAAGGATGCTGCAAAGATATCTGTTAAGGCCCCAGCTATTTCCTCTCTCGCTTCCCTCAGTAACCTGGGATAGATCCCATCCGGACCTGGGGACTTGTCCACCTTAATGCCCTTTAGAATACCCAACACTTCCTCCCTCCTTATGCCGACTTGACCTAGAGTAATCAAACATCTGTTCCTAACCTCAACATCCGTCATGTCCCTCTCCTCGGTGAATACCGATGCAAAGTACTCGTTTAGAATCTCACCCATTTTCTCTGAGTCCAAGCATAACATTCCTCCTTTGTCCTTTAGTGGGCCAATCCTTTCTCTAGTTACCCTCTTTCTCCTTATATATGAATAAAAGGCTTTGGGATTTTCCTTAACCCTGTTTGCTAAAGATATTTCATGACCCCTTTTAGCCCTCTTAATTCCTCGTTTCAGATTGGTCCTACATTCCCGATATTCTTTCAAAGCTTCGTCT
The DNA here is from genome assembly GCF_036365525.1 of Heterodontus francisci. Taxonomy (NCBI): domain Eukaryota; kingdom Metazoa; phylum Chordata; class Chondrichthyes; order Heterodontiformes; family Heterodontidae; genus Heterodontus; species Heterodontus francisci. The sequence goes on along the minus strand of NC_090388.1, from coordinate 42,559,487 downwards.
TTCATCAGCCGCCTAGACCTTATGTATGCTTCCTTTTTCCTCTTAGCTAGTCTCACAATTTCACCTGTCATCCATGGTTCCCTAATCTTGCCATTTCTATCCCTCATTTTCACAGGAACATGTCTCTCCTGAACGCTAATCAACCTCTCTTTAAAAGCCTCCCACATATCACATGTGGATTTACCTTCAAACAGCTGCTCCCAATCTACATTTCCCAGCTCCTGCCGAATTTTGGTATAGTTGGCCTTCCCCCAATTTAGCACTCTTCCTTTAGGACCACTCTCGTCTTTGTCCATGAGTATTTTAAAGCTTACGGAATTGTGATCACTATTCCCAAAGTAGTCCCCTACTGAAACTTCAACAACCTGGCCGGGCTCATTCCCCAACACCAGGTCCAGTATGGCCCCTTCCCGAGTTGGACTATTTACATACTGCTCTAGAAAACCTTCCTGGATGCTCCTTACAAATTCTGCTCCATCTGGACCTCTAACACTAAGCGAATCCCAGTCAATGTTGGGAAAATTAAAATCTCCTATCACCACCACCCTGTTGCTCCTACATCTTTCCATAATCTGTTTACATATTTGTACCTCTATCTCACGCTCGCTGTTGGGAGGCCTGTAGTACAGCCCCAACATTGTTACCGCACCCTTCCTATTTCTGAGTTCTGTCCATATTGCCTCACTGCTCGAGTCCTCCATAGTGCCCTCCTTCAGCACAGCTGTGATATCCTCTTTGACCAGTAATGCAACTCCTCCACCCCTTTTACCTCCCTCTCTATCCCGCCTGAAGCATCGATATCCTGGGATATTTAGTTGCCAATCATGCCCTTCCCTCAACCAAGTCTCAGTAATAGCAATAACATCATACTCCCAGGTACTAATCCAAGCCCTAAGTTCATCTGCCTTACCTACTACACTTCTTGCATTAAAACAAATGCACCTCAGACCACCAGTCCCTTTATATTCATCATCTGCTCCCTGCCTGTTCTTCCCCTTAGTCACACTGACTTCATTGTCTAGTTCCTTACAGGCTTTTGTTACTACCTCCTTACTGTCAACTGACCTCAATTGGTTCCCATCCCCCTGCCACATTAGTTTAAACCCTCCCCAACAGCATTAGCAAAAGCACCTCCAAGGACATTGGTTCCAGTCCGGCCCAGGTGTAGACCGTCCAATTTGTAATAGTCCCACCTCCCCCAGAACCGGTCCCAATGTCCCAAAAATCTGAACCCCTCCTTCCTGCACCATCTCTCAAGCCACGCATTCATCCTGACTATTCTTTCATTTTTACTCTGACTATCACGTGGCACTGGTAGTAATCCTGAGATTACTACCTCTGAGGTCCTACTTTTTAACTTGGCTCCTAACTCCCTAAACTCTGCTTGTAGGACCTCATCCCGTTTTTTACCTATATCATTAGTGCCTATGTGCACAATGACAACTGGCTGTTCACCCTCCCCCTTTAGAATGTTCTGCAGCCGATCTGAGACATCCCTGACCCGTGCACCTGGGAGGCAACACACCATTCGGGAGCCTCGTTTTCGACCACAGAACCGCCTATCTACTCCCCTTACAATCGAATCCCCTACGACTATAGCCCTTCCACTCTTTTTCCCGCCCTTCTGAACAGCAGAGCCAGCCACGGTGTTTTGGACCTGGCTACTGCTGCCTTCCCCTGGTGAGCCATCTCCCCCAACAGTATCCAAAACGGTATACTTGTTTTGGAGGGAGATGACCGCAGGGGACTCCTGCGCTGCCTTCCTGCTCTTTCTCTGCCTTTTGGTCACCCATTCCCTTTCTCCCTCAGCAATCCTAATCTGCGGTGTGACCAATTCACTAAACGTGCTATCCACGACTTCCTCAGCATCGCGCATGCTCCAAAGTGAGTCCATCCGCAGCTCGAGAGCCATCATGCGGTCTAACAAGAGCTGCAGTTGGACACACTTCCTGCACGTGAAGGAGTCAGGGACATCAGCCGTGTCCCTGAGCTCCCACATTGAGCAAGAGGAGCATGACACGGGTCTGAGATCTCCTGCCATTTTTAATCTTAAGCTTAACTTAGTTAAATGAAAAAGGAACGAAAATTTTTTACCAATCACAATAAAACCAGAGAAATCGAAAAAGCCTTACCTTATAAACACCCCACCGAGTCCTTTTTTTTTTGGTTAGAGGAGGAGGGCGGGTGGGAGACACGACAAGTGTGGTGTCTCGGGTTCAGAAACCGCCCAAATATATAGTGTTTTACTTACCCAGCAGCCCCCTGGCCTCCGCCGAAAAACAAAAGGAAATTAAATTTACTTGCAAACTGACCTTCCCAGCTGCTCACTCGCTCACTCTCTGCTCCCGAAAAAGCTGCTGCAATGAAAGGAAAGTTATTTTAAACCGCCCAAATATATAGTGTTTTATGGAGTATAATCGTTGTTCTAGTGTCCTGGTCAAGTATTATCCCTAAACACCATTAAAAACAACACTAATAACTTGCATTTTATATCACACCTTTAGCATTGAACAGCATAGTCAGACAAAAATGGATGCTGAGACCAAGTAGGAGATATTAAGAGGGGAACTTGGTTAAAGAGGTGGGCTTTAAAGGAGGTAAGGGAGATTGAGGTTCAGAGAGGGTTGGGGAAGGAATTCTAGCAGTTGTAATTTTAGAGGATAGTGTATCTCTAGGTCTGAGCTTTTTATGTTTCTCTGACCAGTTGCTTAATTTTACTTTTAATTGATTATTAAAACTTATCTCTCTGAACTATTTTTGTTGTAAATAGTAGAACTACGAAACTCAACGCACTCTTTAAAAATATTTTAACAATATTCTTTTAATTAGTTGAGTTTCACTTCTATACCATTCACATTCAGCCAATGTATCAGAATCTCTGTATTACACATCAGGATTCTGAACTGATAGTCACTTATAAAGAAGGCACTCAGCCATTCTGGTGACCTGCTCATGCCCCTGCCATGAAAAGGTTGCACAAAGCCTCTCTGCATTGACAGTCCTTGTTACATCTTTCACTATTTTCTTCGACTTGCACTAAAGAACATTGAAACCGTTCAGTCAACTCTATATCAATGACATACTGGCAATACAGACTCAGAAGCTGCTAGGAAACCACAGAGCAGACCTAAATGTCAAATAAGATAACCGTGATGGCCTAGCTTTTGCTGCAACAGCATGATTGGTGATGTACACTATAAATTTAGCCACTTATTGGCGCTTTCACTGTCAATAGCTTCCTCCATCATTTCTTGCATTTTGAATTAGAATGCCCTGCAGCGAGCATGGTGGCCATTATTGGCCAGTGATTCGACAAATAATATTGATGCGAAGCATTTCACCTTTATGTGGCGCAGGGATTAACTGCTAGAAATAGCACCAGGAGTCTCCCAGGTTCATTAAACTGGCATATCATACAGATACAGAATATTCAAATCAAAATTTTATGGGAAGAGCTGGGCACATCCAAGAGTCCTTCAACTTTATGACTTTAGGGACAGATATTCTTTGTAACCACTTTTGCTGCACCTCCATTGAAGTTTATTTCTGCAGTAATTCTGCTGCTATTTTAAAACAATTATGCCCTTTATAGCCGCAATCAATGCTTAAACAGCAATGTAGTCAAAAGAATTGTTAATAATAAAATTTTAACAAAATGACAATGGCCAGGATTTTACATTCGGGGGATGGCAGCTGGCCACCACTGAAAAGTTGGTGGCGAACCCGCTTCCGCCTCGCCTGGGGATACATTCCGTATTATATGGGCCCGCAGGCTTTAATTGTTCCGCCTCACTGAGCTGCTGGCCAATCAGCCCAGCCGACCGCAGAGGAAGACTTGGAGCCGGGAGTTAAAGAACATTTTGGTTGCCTTGCTGGGATTAATCGGTCGTGCCCTGGCGAGTCAAGGGTGGTCAGATGGGGGGAAGGGGAGCGTGTTGGTTGTTGGGGGTGGTTGGGTAGTGGGGGCAGCCCTCCATCGGGCACTCTGTGCCCGAGCATCAGGCACCCCCCTGCCCGGGATGATCGGCAGCTGCTTGATATTTCCAGGCGGCTTCTCTGGATCCTTGGCCGCCTGCTTGCCATGCGTAAAATCCGCGTGGAGGCGGGCGAAGTCCCTTAAGTGGCCACTTAAGGATCTTGATTGGCCTGGGGTGGGCGGGCCGCTTTTCGTCCCCACTGCCCTGTGTAAAGTGGCGGCGGAGGCGGGATCGGCTTGGGAAGGCCTCCCAGAGCCGCCCGCTCCATTTTACACCACACTCCACCACCCCCCCCGCCCCCCGCCATTGTCCTACTTGCTGGGGTGGCATGAAACTCCGGCCAATGAAACAGAAGAACGTGTTTTCCAACAAGTCCTGATCAGCAAACACATTAGCACTTCATTTAAGTGTACTCAGAGAATACATTTCAAGTCAATAAAACATGCTACTGTCAGGCCACCAGCACCATTAGTTTTAATTCTAAGTGGCAGTGGTGTGAAAACTGACATTAATCCAAAAAACGGAATCACAAAAATGTGGGTTCATCCCTATTACAAACTTGAGAATATAACCTAGACTAATACCTTCATGCAGAACTGAGGGAGTGTTGCATTGTTGAAGGTACCATCTTTTGGTGCAATTGAACATCAAACTGGGATCCTGACTGCCAGCTCATGTGGACATTAAGATCATAAGATTGTAAGAAGTAGGAGCAGGACTCCTTGATTCTACTGTGCCATTCAATAAGACCATGGCTGATCTAATTATGGCCATAACTTCCCTTTCCTGCCGCACCCCCCCCCCCACCCCCTCCACGCCCCCATAACACTTTACTCCCTTGTAGATCAAAAATCTGTCTAACTCAGCCTTGAATATATTCAATGACCCAGCCTCCACTGCTCTCTGGGGAAGATTAATGACCCTCTGAGAAAATAAATTCCTCCTGTTCAGTCTTAAATGGCAGCCCCCTTACTTTGAAACTGTGCACCCTTAGTCCTAGATTCCCCCATGAGGGGAAACATCCTCGCAGCATCTACCCTATCAAGCCCCCTCAGAATCATACATGTTTCAATAAGATCACCTCTCCTTCTTCTAAACGAATGAGTATAGGCCCAACCTGTTCAGCCTTTCCTCATAAGACAACCCCTTCATGCCAGGAATCAACCTAGTGAACCTTCTCTGAACTGCTTCCAATTCAAGTATATCCCTTCTTAAGTAAGGAGACCAAAACAGTACTCTAGGTGCGGTCCTCACCAATGCCCCCTCTGTACAGTTGTAGCAAGACTTTCCTACTTTTATATTCCATCCCCCTTGCAATAAATGCCAACCTTCCATTTGCCTTCTTAACTACTTGCTGTACCTGCATGGTAAATTTTTGTGATTCATGGGACGCCCAGATTGCTCTGTACCACAGCATTCTGTAGTCTCTCTCCATTTAATAATATTCTGCTATCCTATTCTTCTGATCAAAGTGGACAACCTCACAATTTCCCACATTATAATCCATCTGCCAATATTTTTTCCCACTCGTTTAACCTATCGATATCGCTTTGCAGACACTTTGGGCTGGATTTTATGGGCTCCCCTGAGGCAGGGTCAGAGGTGCAACAGTGGCATAGAATTGCAACAGGAGGGAGGGGGCAGAGGGCCTGTTGCCTCCCTGTTGCCAAGCACTTTTGTCGGAGCAGGATAATCTGATGAAGGTCTTACCGCCCAGAGGCCAATTGAGGTACTTAAATGGCCTATTAATGGCCACATAAAGGCCTCTTCCCCCTGATGCTGGGATTTAACCAGAGGTGGGGGGGGGGTGTTGCCTCCACCACCCGGGGAGGTTGCCCAGTAATAAGAGGCGCTCTGGCTGTGGGCCTGGTGGCGGTCCCTCTTCTGTAAGCAATCTGTGGCCCACAGAGGACCCCTGCAGGGAAAAACTCCACTTCCCTGGCCCCCTCTCCCCTTGCACTACATGACTCCTCCATGGCCTTCTGGACTGGCTCTGGCAGCCCTGTCTCACCTACCTCTGGTCTGGGTCTTCAGTGTTGGGCCTGGGTCCATGGCATCTGCAGTACTGGCAGTGGCCACCTGTTCCAGTAGCGCTGCCGATAATGCTGAGTTGCTAGCCCTGTGATTAGTCAACAGTTCTTGGAGGAGGGATCCCAGTCTTTAAAGGGACAGTGATCCCAGCGCCGGCCAGAACAACGTAAGATCACACCGGGGTTGCTGGGAAAGGCGAGGCTGCATTCTTCCCACCTTTTCAGCCCAGTACCTGGAGCCCCACTGGCACCACAAAATCCAGCCCTTTGTGTCCTCCTCACAACTTGCTTTCCCAACTATCTTTATATCATCTGTAAATATGGCTACAATCCCTTCATCCAAGTCATTAATATAGATCATAAATAGTTGAGGCCTCAGCACTGATCCCTGTGGCTCTCCACTAGTTACAATTTGTCAACCTGAAAATGACCCATTTATTCCGACTCTGTATTTCCTGTTAGTTAGCCAATCCTCTATCCATGCTAACATATTACCCCCAACACCATGAGCTCTAATCTTATGTAGTAACCTTTTATATGGTACCTCATCAAATGCCTTTTGGAATTCAAAATACACTACATTTACTAGTTCCCCTTTATCCTCTCTCCTTGTTGCACCCTCAAAGAAAGTTAATAAATTTGTCAAACACGATTTCCCTTTCCTAAAACCATGTTGACTCTGCCAGATGGCATTCTGATTTTCTAAATATTCTGGTACTACTTCCTTAATAATGGATTCCAGCGTTTTCCCAATGATAGATGTAAGGCTAACTGGCCTGTAGTTTCCTGCTTTCTGTCTTCCTCCTTTCTTGAATAGAGGTGTTACATTTGTGGTTTTCTAATCCACTGGGACCTTCCGAATCTAGGGAAATTTGGAAGATTATAACCAATGCATCCACTGTTCAAGAGTTCATAGCACAATTCAATGAGCAGGGAACGCCTGGCAATGCTCTTTCCCAGCCAACACCACCAAAAACAAATAATCTGATCATTCATTGTTTTGCTGTTTATGGGATCTTGCTATGACTGCATTTCAGATGTGATCATTTGGCTGTAGCACTTCCGGGCATCATAAGAATTTAGAAATATACTATACCAAATATTTTATTTAACTAATACGTAATACTGACGCACAGATGAATATTTATTGCTTGGGTAAAAGTCATGAAGTTACTCGTGGTGCTTGTAGAACCACATCGAGCACATGTCACCATCTTCACAACAGAAGGAATAAATGGAAAAGCAAGAAAAATTGGTATTGGCCAAAATTCCATGGGCTGTTATTGTGGCTGGAGGGATGCGAATTAGGACCCAGATATGCGGTGCCCTGACCTTACATTGGGGGTTCTATTTGGCCCTCTTTCAGATGAAGCCACTGTCTACATTAACATTAATCACGAGTGGCAATGTATATTGAATCCACTTTTACCCTTGTATATTAATTCAGAACTTTTAGCCCTGTCATTGAAGTGATACTTCATCTTAGGGAGTGGATTTTCCCTGGAAATTGAAATTCCTTTTGATAATAATTCAAAGAATTTCCTACACTTTCCACTTGATGTGGATGACTAGGGGGTGCAGGCTTGAGGTCTGTCCTGAAGCCCCAAAAATCAAGATATATTATTAAAATATCAACCCCTTTACAAATGATGTCGAGCAGACATAATAAAAATGTTTTTGAGGGAGGGTGCTCTGCCTCTGGTATCAGCATAGTATGCCATAGCGGTATTTAAATTAAAGGATCTCTCCCTGACCCCATTGACTTTGCAGGGTGAGTGTTGGAGGTCCCAGGCAGATGCTGTGATGCAGCTACTGTGCATTTGCAGCTCTGTAGTGTTTGAGGTTAAAAAATTACCACTGAATCAATAATATATGAGTAAGGTGGTGCACATGCTCTAATCTTCACTAACCTTTAGTAATAAGTCGCTTCATAATTAACCAATAAATTTGTAACAAGATCAGTGTTTCTAGCTCTCATTAAGCTAAACACCATCATCTTAATACTAGAGTGGCCTGTGCCAATCTCCAAGGGAAACTTAAACAAGTAACTCCATTGGTTTGGAGGTTTTATATAATTTACAAATTAAATTAATAAAATGTTTTACAGTCTATTCCATGAATACTTGATGTTCTCTGTGGGTGCAGTATGGAAAATGCTTCACTGAATAAAATTAAATCCATCATCTTGATGGAAACAAAATTGATAAACATTTGATGAAAATGGGTAGTTTGTGTGCCAATCAACTGCTATTCGAAATGTCACATAGTAATTATGTTTGTCCAGAGCTGGTCAGGGTAAAGCTATTAATAATTTGTCCTCTTGTTAACTCTGAGCATTTCTGCATTGAGAAAAGTGCTGAGAGCAAAATAAATGACTGCAACGCACTACAAGGCTAGAATATGGCAAGCAAAATCTACCTTTTTTAATTTTACCATATGTCCCACTGTGTCGGAAGTTAAAACACAGACCATATTTTGCCAAGAAAATTTTCAAGGGGCGGCACAGTGGCGCAGTGGTTAGCACCGCAGCCTCACAGCTCCAGGGACCCGGGTTCGCTTCTGGGTGCTGCCTGTGTGGAGTTTGCAAGTTCTCCCTGTGTCTGCGTGGGTTTTCTCCGGGTGCTCCGGTTTCCTCCCACAAGCCAAAAAAAGACTTGCAGGTTGATAGGTAAATTGGCCATTATAAATTGTCACCAGTATAGGTAGGTGGTAGGGAAATATAGGGACAGGTGGGGATGTTTGTTGGGAATATGGGATTAGTGTAGGATTAGTATAAATGGGTGGTTGATGTTCGGCACAGACTCGGTGGGCCGAAGGGCCTGTTTCAGTGCTGTATCTCTAATCTAATCTAATCTAATCTCTCATTCTAAACCTCAACATCAGTATTTGATAGCAATGTGTCTACAACTACTCTAGCTCGGTTACCTTTGAAGTCTTTGAATTAAATTGCTATGTTACGTCCCTTAAGCATGCGTCCTGCTGTAAACCATGGCAATTAATGCATTTCCTCTCTTAAACCAGTTATCTCCTCACAGCTTGCACTTCTGACTTCACAGTTCAATCCTTTAGCTACAGTAACCCTTTCTTCAAAGACAGACTTCCATTAGGGATTGCTACCTCTGATGTATGGAAGTGTCAGTTAAAGGTATGTTCCCCTCCAGATTGCCCAATGGTTTTCTATTTGAAGATCAATTTTAGTCTCAGGCAATCAGTTCTTAAATGCACAGATATTACTTTCTAACAGCATAGATTTAAATTACATTGCTAATTAATTTCAGCAAGCTTAAGCTAAGGAACAACATCTAAGGATTGATCTCCACATAACAGAACTCTTCACTGCACTGTAGAAGGAAGAAGAGAGTCAAGACAATTCCACGTGAGATGCTAAGTTCTTGCAATAATTCTTTTTGCAAAGGAAGAATTGCTTGCTGTTTTTCTGTTGTCTTCCTGCAGTATTTTTGCCTTTAATTCCCATGTATAACCACAATCATTCTTTGCTAATAAATTCTCATCCAATGCATAATTCATATGCCTATAGGATTTCTTTTTTTCTCTGGTTCCTAATGATCCAATTAGCTCGCGAGTCTCCGGAGATTATAGGCAATTTTGGATTCTTACACTTTTCTTATAGAAATCCCAACAAGATCAGTTAAAGTAACACTTCACTTGCAAATCTTCCCCTGCAGAGATGCTTTATTACAATCTAACACATGTAACAAAGGGTATGTTTAATGGAATGTAAAATGCCTAAATGAATACAATTGTTTTGATATTGGATCTGTTACCTTTAAATTATATTTATGCAGTCATTACTGTTACACAAACTGTTCAAATATCAGGGACATACATTAAAATAACAAAAGCTGTGAGTAAGAAGGGAAGTCAAATAGAATGTTTTCCATACAGAGGATTATTGTTATAACGAAAGGAAATAGAAATAGATAATTTACATAGGGTCAAGAGACAATTAGATATGTTCCTGGGGAGAGAAGGGATTTGGGTACAAAATGGGTAGGTAGCAAAGAAGGCAGGAATTTTACTGTAACATAATATGTTCCGCCACCAGGGCTAAATGTGGGTCCCAAGCCTGTGCAGGCAAACTATATGATTGCAGACAGGATTTTACCAGCGGCAGTCAATTAAAGATGGCAGCCTGCTTGTCATAGCTGCTGGTCCAATCAGAGGGCCGGCAGCTCTGCAGCTTTGTCAGTGCAGACAACAGAGGTGGCTGCTGCTGAGGCTGCAAGATGAAGGAGAGGGTGCCTCCATGGTGAGGCGCCCTCGAAGGGCCAATAAGAAATTCCTTGTCATGCTGGGGTCAGGCAGGCAGCCCTAGTGATTGGAGGGATGAAACCTCCAGCGGTGGCATCAGAGCCACAGACCCCTCCATGCCCCTCCATGGGACATGGAGCCTCCGGGAAGGAAGGACCAGTCAGTCTAACCACAGTAGTGGGCAAATTATTGGAATCAATTCTGAGAGGCAGGATGAACTGTCACTTAGAAGGGCACAGATTAATCAAGGATAGTCAGCATGGATTTGTTAAGGGATGATCTTGTCTGACTAACTTGATTGAAATTTTTGAAGAAGTAACAAGGAGGATTGATAAGTGTAGTGCAGTTGATGTGGTCTACATGGATTTTAGCAAGGCTTTTGACAAGGTCCCACATGGCAGACTGGTTAAAAAAATAAAATCCCATGGGATCCAGGGAAATGCGGCAAGGTGGATACAAAATTGGCTCAGTGGCAGGAAACAAATGGTAATTGTTGACGATTGTTTTTGCAACTGGAGGGCTGTTTCCAGTGGCGTTCCACAGGGCTCAGTAATAGGTGCCCTGCTTTTTGTGGTATATATTAACAATTTGGATGTAAATGTAAGGGACATGATCAAGAAGTTTGCAGATGACACAAAAATTGGCAGTGTGGTTGATAGCGAGGATAGCTGTAGACTGCAGGAAGATAACAATGGATTGGTCAGGTGGGCAGAAAAGTGGCAAATGGAATTCAACCCGGAGAAGTGTGAGGTGGTGCATTTAGGGATGTCAAACAAGGCAAAGGAATACATGATTAATGGGAAAATACTGAGAAGTGTAGAGGAAATGAGGGACCTTGGAGTGAATGTTCACAAATACCTGAAGATGGTGGGACAGGTCGATAAGGTGGTTATGAAGCCATACAGAATCCTTTCCTTTATTAGCTGAGGTATAAAATGTAAGAGCAGGGAGGTTATGCTGGATCAGTATAAATCATTAGTCAGGCCATAACTTGAGTACTGTGTGCAGTTCTGGTCACCTCATTACAGAAAGGATATAATTGCACTAGAGAGGGTACAGAGGAGATTTATGAGAATGCTGCCAGGACTGAAAAAATGCAGCTATGAGGAAAGATTAGATAGGCTGGGGTTATTCTCCTTGGAACAGAGAAAGCTGAGGGGAGATTTGATTGAAATGTACAAAATTATTAGGGGCCTGGATAGAGTGGATGTGAAGGGTCTATTTACCTTAGCAGAGAGGTCAGTGACTAGGGGGCATAGATTTAAAGTGATTAGTGGAAAGATTAGAGGGGAGATGAGGAAACGTTTTTTCACCCAGAGGGTGTTAGGGGTCTGGAACTCACTGCCTGAAAGAGTATTACAGGCAGAAATCCTCAACTCATTTAAAAGGTGTCTCGATATGCAAGGCCATGGACCAAATGCTGGAAGGTGGGATTAGGCTGGGTGGCTCGTTTTTCAGCAGGCGCAGACATAATGAGCTAGGTGTACTCTTTCTGTGCCATAAACTTTCTATCATTTTATGATTTCTATGATTTAGGGAAGAATCTTTTAGCTCCCAACCGTCTGTCACAAGTCCCTTACTATGGGGCTTACTATGGGCATTTCCATATATGTCATGATAATGGAGGTGGAATTGGAGTAGGGTCAACAAAAAGGTTAATGACCTAACAATCTGATTGGTGATGTTGGCTGAGGGATAGATATTGATCAGGAAACTGATAGACATCCTGTGCTCTTTTTTGAATAATGTCGTGGGATCTTTTATATCCACAGTTTAATATCTCAACCAAAATTACTCCCTAGAACTGGTGTCCTGGCCAATTGTTATCCCTCAATCATCATCACTAAAACAGATTGAGGTAGAAATTGTTTTCAGTCAGTTTTTGGGCTCAGAATGGACACCATTCTCATAGCACATGCTCAACTGTGTGGTTCCATTTAGCGTCCCATATTGGTTCCCCTTATGAATTTTAATAAACTAGGTGGGCTGCCGTTGCTACTCATTCAGTTCATTGGACTCAACTTTGTCTAATGGGTGACATCAATATCATGTGTTGCTTCTGCCATTTAAAGGCAGCCTACACCTCTTAAAGGAGTGGTGCATTTTGGCTGCAGGCAGCTATAATTGAAGATTGTAGACAACGGCTAACACAGAAAAAGCTGCATTTAGGTATTGTTGGCGGAGGATGGCAGGAGGAGGGACATCTTCTATGTACCAGGTGGTTGGAAAATATCCAGGCAAGCTGCCTGTCCTGAGTGGGCAGGTGAACATCAGAAGCATGCATCCTCCTACCCAAGAATTGTCTGAAATGCCAAACAAAGTTTAATGACCTCACAAGGCCAGATAGGAGATATAATAACATAGAGCATGCCCTTCCAGGAGGAGGTCCATACTACATCCATGTGCTGTCCCCACTTCATAAACAAGGCATGGACGCCATGGGCAGGATCGTGGCATCCGGTGAGGTTGGAGGGAAAGTCCTGTAGGGTTTTATACCATCTTTCCTGCTTTCCCTTTTCATTGAAATTTCACTTTAACACACCAGATATGATACATTGCTGCTGCTTTTCAGAAGTCACTCATATGTCTCTGCTTGTCATGCCATTAAATGCTATCACTTGACCTTTTCTTCCATTTCAGGAACAGAGGCTCAGGGAGCAGAAGACAATGAAGAGGGTAGCGCTACAGACCAGGAAGTACCACTCAATCTCACAGTTACAGACAGCAACTCAGAGACTGGTACGCTGTGCTGTTCAGCGAATAAGTTGAAGGGTTCCGCACATTGAGGTGTCCTCAGTACTACTGTGCAGGAGCAGGGGTGGGGGATAGGACAGCCCAGGAATCACACTTGTCAGAGGGAGAATGTGCAACTGGCAGTTCTGATGAAATGTCATCCACCTGAAAGAATAGCCCTTTTTCTCTTTCCACGGATGCTGCCAGACTTGATGAGTATCTCCAGCACTTTTGTTTCTGTTTTTATTTCAGGTTTCCAGCATCCACAGTATTTTTCTATTGCTGAGCATTGGTCAGCAGATTATTGGTGAGTAAATGCTGCTTGTTAGCACTGTTGATGCCCCCTTCCATCACTTTGTTGACGATTGAGAGTAGATTGATCGGGCGACAATTGGCTGGATTGGATTTGTACTGCTTTTTGTGGACAGGGCATACCTGGGCAATTTTCAACTTTGGCAGGTAGATGCCAGCAGCACAGCTGTATTGTGTTACGACCAGGAGCGAAAGGTGTCTCGGGGACTGTTACTATCTTCACTTGGTCTTATTGTAACAGGGTTTAATCTTAAACACACTGTTTTTGAGATCCCGTTTTGTTAATCCTCATTCACAGCTTTCCAATTATAAGGCAAAGAAATGAGCATAAACAGGCTTTCTCAGGTTTAAAGAAGAAACATGAAATTTATTAAACCTTAAACTCTAACACGGTTCACGCCTACGGATATACAACGCGCCCATGCTAGCATGCACACGGGAAACACACATGCAAATAGGGACAGAAAAAAGGAGAGGAAAATATAGTAGAGAGGTGTTTGAGGCAATATCAGAAGAGTTTCTTGTTTACTGTGCTTCGAGCTCACTTGATTATAGGTAGTCTTGCTTTTCGTTGGGGCCCAGTATTCTTAAACCTTCTACATGTCGGAGACTTTTCTCTCTTTGAGGTTCATGTGTTTTCACAAGATTCAGTTCCCTGAGGGATGAGGTGGCAGGAGAAAGGTCTTCTCAAACCAGGAGCTAGGAACTTTCTGAGTTCAAATCCCTTGTTGGAAGTTCAAATCTCAACAGCCAGCTAGTCATGTGACTAAAACCAGTCTGACCACTTCTTCTGTGTCTGTGGATTCTGCTATCTTAGCAGTCAACCTGGAATGCTAGCTCCACCCACATTCAACATCTGGTAATCAAAAGTCCATTGTTGGTTGCATGAGTCAGGGCATGGCCCTTTGTCCCTTATTCCAACACTGTCTATTACAATGCAAATGTTTTTCCAGTCAGGGGCTTTCAGTTTTATGTTTTAATGTTCATGTGGCGAAATAATGTGTGCCTCAGTCTTGGTAGGTAGGGGGCTTGCCAGACACCTCCACACCCAGGGGAATGAAATACGATTTGAAGAAAAACGGTGCATTTCATTACAGAGTTTGAGAGAAATATAAGATACAGGAAGACAAACTCATTCTCTCATTCATTTCCATTCATTCACCAATCTTAAAGCTTATTAAAAATAGTCTGTTCTGGGTGCCAGGGCTGCTTTACAAAGACTTTTGACTTCAAGGGATGGGTGGTTCCCTTTTCCTCTGACTGTGGGGGAGGAGTCTTTGTTACTCTCCCCTTTGTTCTCTGGGACACTCCTACCTGTAGGTATTTGTGCAGACTTGGCTGCAGTCTCCTGTGGTGCTTCGACTAGGTGAGGCATCACCCTCACGGTTTCTGTGCCCCCTAGGGGTCCCTCTTTGTCTCTGCAGGTTCCTGTAAATGCTGTTAGCAACTCTGGTGGGTTGTTTCTACAGTCTGCATTCACATAGGAGGATGTGGGGTCTAACTTTTCACATTTTTCTGGGTTGGTTGACCAGAAGGGGTTGTCATCCGGGATTCTTCCCAGACTTCCTTTAACCTGCCCTCTTTGTCACTTTTCCCCCTTTTCTTTCTAAATTTTTGGCAGCCGTGTGCCTGCCTGTCCCCTTTTGTTCTCGGCAGGGGTCCCTTACAGTTCACCAGCCCTTTTCTGGAGGGTCCTCCTAACACCGGTACAGGATTTAAGGGTGCAGGTTTCACTGTAGGTTGGAGTTTCCCCTCAACCTGGCACATGTGGCAACTCTTGTAGTACTCCACCACATCTCACATCTCTGTGGAGTTTTGGCCGGTAAAACTGCTCTCTTATGTGGGCTTTGGTCTTTCGTATACTGGCATGTACAGCCACTGTAGTCTCGTGGGCACTTCTTAATATTGCTCCCTGGTACCTCTGTGGCACCACTAACTGATGAGTGAGTCCACTCCTTGCCCTCAGGTCTGTGAGGAGAACTCCAGTTCCTCATCAGTACCTCATTCTTTAAATAGTAGCTGTCAGGGACTCCCTCTGCTTCACTTTCAGACTGGGCAGCCTGTGCTAACTCTCGCAATACTGGGCCGGTAGGTGGGGGGCTTGCCTGACAATTGGAACAGCTTGGTTAGAGGTGTGACTGGTTCAGGAGCACAAGACTTCAGCACTACAGCTGAGATGTTGTTGAGGTCTGTAGTACTTGTATATCCATGGTGCTCAACCTTTTCTTGATATCATGTAGTTGTGAATTGAATTGGCTGAAAACTGGCATCTGTGATGGTGAGGACCTCAAGAGGAGGCTGAGATGGATCATCCACTTGGCACATCTGGCTGATGGTTGTGAATGTTTCAGCCTTGTCTTTTGCATTTATGTGCTGTGCTAAGCCATCATTGAGAATGAGGATATTCATGGAGCCTCCACCTCCCGTTAGTTGTTTAATTGTCTATCACCATTCATGACTGGATGTGGCAGGACTGCAGAGCTTTAATCTGATCCATTGGTTGTCGGATCGCTTAGCTCTGTCTATAGCATGCTGCTTCCGATATTTAGCATGCTTGCAGTACTATGGTGTAGCTCCACCAGGTTTGCACCTCATTTTTAGGTCAGCTACTCCTGGCATGCTCTTCTATACGCATCATTAAGCCAGGTTTGATCCCCTGGCTTGATGGTAATGGTGGAGTGAGGGATATGCCAGGCCATGAGGTTACAGATTTTGTTTTAATTCATTCACAGAATGTGGGTGTTGTTGGCAAGGCCCATCCCTAATTGCCCTAACTGAATGGTTTGCTCAGCCATTTCAGAGGGCAGTTAAGAGTCAAACACATTGTTGTGGGTATATAGGCCAGACAGGGTGAGGATGGTAAATTTCCTTCCCTAAAGGATATTAGTGAACAACAATACGGTAGTTTCATTGTCACCATTACTGATATTAACTTATTAATTCCAAATTTATTTAATTAACTGAATTTAAATTTTGCTATGGTGGTATTTGAATTCATGTCTCTGGGTTATTAGGCCAGGTCACTGGATTACTAGTCAAATAACATGCCCACTATGCTACTATACCCAGCTGCATGGGAAAGGCACATGCTGTCCTCTCAAGATGATGCATGTCTGCTTCCTGTCAGCCTCTCAAGTTCATGCACTTGTTGGTGTCAGACAGCCAGCTGGCTTGATTGCCCCAACTGACGCCAAGTCCCAACAGTCTGTAGCTGAGTCCTCAATGACCAGAGCAATTGAAGGTCGCCCACCATGACCATCTCAAGTGCTCTGGGAAGTCATCTTGTTCGCTAGAATAGGTAGAAGAGCACACAACACAGGTTTGCACGCTGGAGATTTATACATCGTAACATAGAAATATGAGTAGCCCCTCAGCCTCTCAGACTTTTTCTGCTAATCAGTGAGATCATGGTTGATCTGTATCCATCCACCCTTCTTGGCTCCATATCCCTCAATACCCTCGGTTTGTAAAATCTATCAGTCTCAGATTTAAATGTATTCATTGAGTGAGCATCTACTGCTTTTAGTGGGAGAATTCCGCATTTCTACCACCTATTGCATGAAGAGATGTTTCCTAACTTCCCCCCGAATGGTCTGGCTCTGATTTTAAGGTTATGTCCCCTTGAGCTAGACTCCTCCACTAGCAGAAAAAAGCTTCTCTCTAACTGCCCTACCAACTCCTTTCAAAATCCCCAAAACTTCAATCAAATCATCCCTTATCCTTGTATATGCCAGGGACTATAATCTTAGTTTATGTAACCCTTGGAGCCCTGGTAACAATTTGGTGAATCTGTGCAGCACTCCTTCCAAGGCCAATCTATCCTTTCCAATGAAGTGTCCAGACTGTACACAGTACTGCAGATGTGGTCTACCCAGGACTTTGTATATCAGTAGCAAAACTTCCTCCCTTTATATTCTAGCCAAAAGGCATCAGTCCGATACATTGGAGCTTCTAGTTGTATTTTGAATAGCCCCAATGTTGATGTCTCTGTTGTCTTCTGTGCTTCATTATACCAAACATTTATTAGAAATTTCTCCTGATATTTGTTCTAACTTTATTTTTCACAGATTTCTATTCATCTCCTCTGCTGCAGGCTTGGTTTACTTTGAATAATCTGGGTTTACTTTATCTATACCATTTAAATTAATATTTTAAACAATTTTGAGTCTTCTTTTTAATCTCATCTTTCTTGACTGTGAAGGTTAAATGTCTCTAATCTTTCTATATTATGATTCATGGTTATCCAAGTTATGTTGCTTCTTTGCTAACATCTAGAAGATGTCAAGGCTCATCTGTTGGAATTCAGATAAAACAATTTTGCACGGTTATAAATATCACACTTTTTCCAAGATAATAGCAAGCCAGCCTAGGTCTCCAATCTAGGCCATGATTCTTTACACAGACCCTTTGCTGTTTCTTAAATTGCCTTAAAATTATGCCATATCCTGCTTGTTTAGCTTTGGCCTGTAGAATCCCAACAACCTAATCTAAACCATATGTTAGCCTCTATCACATTGAACACATTCTCACAGTACAAAGATATTAGTACTGACTTCTGTATTGTTAAACTCTTGTTAGTCATTCCACACAAGATAATCGAAGGTTTCTACTGAATTATACCCAATGTTTGTCTGTGGTTTTGATACTTCCTTCTTTACTATAGCACTGTATGTTCACTATCCCATAATACCCTTTATCTAAGTCAAGTTGTTAATCTTTCATATTATATATTATCCTTCAATTATCTGATATTGAGTTATTAACAATTATACCATCTTTCTTTATTATAGCAGTAGTTAGAGATTTGGTATCTAACATTTTGCTGTTCCACATAATTTATTGTATTTTATAATAAATCTACATACCACAGTTAGAAAAACCGTTTACTAACTATTGGCCATTTTATTTTCAGAGACATAGGAGCAAGAGTAGGCCATTTAACCCCTTGAGCATGTTCCACCATTCAATGAGATCATGGCTTATCTGCAACTTAACTTCACATACCTGCTTTGTCCCCTATTCCTTAAAACCCTTCATTAACAAAAATCCAGCAATCCCAGATTTAAATTTAACAACTAAACTAGAACCAATTGATGTTTGGGGATGAGAGCTCCAAACTTCTACCACCCTTTGTGTGTTGAAGTATTTCCTAGTTTCACTCTTGAAAGGTCTGGCTCTAATTTTAAACTATGGTCCCTAGTCCTAGACTCTCTAACTAGCAGAAATGGTTTCTCTCTACCTACCCTATCTGCTTCCCTTAATCTTGAAAACTTTGATCAAATCACCCCTTAACCTTCTAAATTCCAGGGGATACAACTCTAATTTATGTAATTGTTCTTCATAATTTAACCTTTGGAGTCTGGGTATCATTCTGTATACCTACTCTGCAGTTCCACAAAGATTATTATATTCTTCCTAAGGTATGGTTCCCAGAACTGAACACAGTACTCCAGGTGTGGTCTAACCAGGGTTTTGTATACCCGTAGCTTAACTTTTACCTCTTTATATTCTTGTGCTCATATTAGATTTTTACTTAATGATTCAACCTGATACCATTGGTGACAGAAGGCCTTTATTAGATATATGGCAGAGATCAATACAACGTAGTATATCATGTCAGTGGTTTGCAGCTCTGATTAGTTATTACCCACTCGATCATTGGGCAGAATAGCTTGCGATTCTGCTAGTAGTCTCCATTCCTTTGGACAGGCAAGCGTTAGTCTCCAGCCAGCATTCACCCCCACAGCTCAGACGACTTTGTCCTTTCCTCTACTTCTGCATATGACCATTCACAATCCTTCTTCTTTTATGTCCCAAAGTGTTGACAATCTTCAATCATCTGACACCATAAATCCAGTCATCTCTGTCCATGTTAGTTTAAGCTAATCTGTTTCATACATCCAGTCATTTCTATCCACACCCGATAGAGGCATCCCTTCTCTTTACCCCCTTTAGTCTGCAGCAACATTCCCTTGCTATTTTATTTCTTAGCTTATCTTATGAATCCTTTACTGACAATGGTTACCATCAAGGTGGCTTACAAATTTTGGTTACTTATCAATTAAAAACACTTCCCTAAGACCACCATTTGTTTGGACAGAGAGGACTGTTCAAACATGCAGTTTACATCTTAAAATTACTCAAACTACTGCATTTCTAAAATTACTTGAGCTATTGCAACTTTAAAATTTACTCAGATTACTTCATTATCGAAGACTGAATCCTATGACATAGGATAAACACTAGCAAATGAATAAAAAGATTATTCGTAATTAAATCAATCCATGATATCTTACACTCTGGATATAGAAGACAGCATTCCAAAAGCCTTTTTGATTATATTTTGTACCTGTTCATGATATTATAATAATCTACTCACATGGACCCTCAAGTGTCCTTGAACCTCCACTGTTTTTCGCTTTTTACCATTTAGAAAGTGTAGTTCTTATCCTTTTTAGGTCCAAAGTGGATTACTGCATATTGAAATCCATTTGCCACTGTTTTGCTCATTCAATTAATCTATCAACATCTCTGTCATTTTGCTCTGCTTACTATGCTGCCTATCTTTGTGTCGTCGAAAAATTTGAACAAGTGGCTTTCTATCCCATCATCTAAGCGATTAATAAATACAGTAAATAATTAAGGTCCCAAAACCATTATTCACATCCTGTCAATTAGAGTACCTGTGCATTATCCCTCCTCTGTCTTCTGCCATTCAACCAATTTTCTAACTAGGTCAATGATTTGCTTTCAATTCCATGAGCTTTAACTTTAGCTCACAGTCTCTTATGACGGACTTTATCAAATGCCTTCTTGAAGTCCGTATAGGTAACATCCATAGCATTCAAGTTCTCAGAAGAAGGAATTTTCCTCCACACAAGATCAGGTGGCAGGTTGTTCAACCTTGTCCGTCTAAAAGCGAAGACCAAAGTACGGAAAGTCCTCATCAGGGAACTCCTCTTTGCTGATGATGCTGCATTAACATCTCACACTGAAGAGTGTCTGCAGAGACTCATCGACAGGTTTGCGGCTGCCTGCAATGAATTTGGCCTAACCATCAGCCTCAAGAAAACGAACGTCATGGGACAGGACGTCAGAAATGCCCCATCTATCAATATCGGCGACCACACTCTGGAAGTGGTTCAAGAGTTCACCTACCTAGGCTCAACTATCACCAGCAACCTGACTCTCGATGCAGAATTAAACAAGCGCATGGGAAAGGCTTCCTCTGCTATGTCCAGACTGGCCAAGAGAGTGTGGGAAAATGGCGCACTGACACAGAACACAAAAAGTCCAAGTGTATCAAGCCTGTGTCCTCAGTACCTTGCTCTATGGCAGCGAGGTCTGGACAACGTACGTCAGCCAAGAGCGACATCTCAATTCATTCCATCTTCGCTGTCTCCGGAAAATCCTTGGCATCAGGTGGCAGGACCGTATCTCCAACACAGAAGTCCTAGAGGCGACCAACATCCCCAGCATATACACCCTACTAAGCCAACGGCGCCTGAGATGGCTTCGCCATGTGAGCCGCATGGAAGATGGCAGGATCCCCAAGGGCACATTGTACAGCGAGCTCGTCACTGGTACCAGACCCACTGGCCGTCCATGGCTCCGCTTTAAAGATGTCTGCAAACGCGACATCAAGTCCTGTGACATTGATCACAAGTCGTGGGAGTCAGTTGCCAGCGATCGCCAGAGCTGGCGGGCAACCATAAAGGCGGGGCTAAAGCGTGGCGAGTCGAAGAGACTTAGCAGTTGGCAGGAAAAAAGACAGAAGCGCAAGGAGAGAGTCAACTGTGAAACAGCCCCGACAACCAATTTTATCTGCAGCACCTGTGGAAGAGCCTGTCACTCTAGAATTGGCCTTTATAGCCACTCCAGGCGCTGCTGCACAAACCACTGACCACCTCCAGGCGCTTACCCCTTGTCTCTCGACACAAGGAGGCCAAAGAAG
The DNA here is from genome assembly GCF_036365525.1 of Heterodontus francisci. Taxonomy (NCBI): domain Eukaryota; kingdom Metazoa; phylum Chordata; class Chondrichthyes; order Heterodontiformes; family Heterodontidae; genus Heterodontus; species Heterodontus francisci. The sequence goes on along the minus strand of NC_090388.1, from coordinate 42,538,209 downwards.
AAGAAGAATAGACATTCCCCTGTCCAATAATTTAGTCACTGCTTCAAAAAATTCTCCAGGTTCATCAGGCATCACGACGACTGGATCCTCCCTCTCCCTCTCCAAAATCCTTTCAAGCCAATTTGAGATGTCCCTCACCTTGGCACCAGGCAGGCAACATACCATGTGGGACTCTCGATTCTGCTTACAAAGGATCCTCTCTGTCCCTCTAATTAATGAATCTCCTACAAGATCATATTACACTTCCCCTCCTCCTCCACCTGCTCCTGCCCGCTTTGGACAGTCACCTGCTCAAAGTTGTCATGGTCTGCATTCTGGCTGTCCTTCCAACAGTCTTTATCCTCAGCCTCACAGGTACCAATGCATGATACCTGTTGGATACGATCAGTTTCTGCAGATCCTCATTCTCTATCTCACCGGGGTTCATGTTATTCTGCATACTATCCATCACACCCACCCTGTTCTGGAACTGTACTTCTCTATGAGGTGTGACCAAGGTCTGGAGCAAACTGTCCAGATACTCCTCCCCCGTTATGTATCAGAGACTCCAACTTGCATTCGAGTTCAATGACTCTAAGCCGGAGAGATTTGAGACAGAGACATTGACTGCAGATGTGTTCACTCAGGACAGTTGCGTTGTCCCACATACTGCAGTCCTGACACACAATCTACTCTGTCTTTGTCTAGATTATTTGTTATTTATATCTACTTTGTAGTTTCTTGTAAGCTTTTTTCTTTTTCTACACTAACTTTCCCTAAGCACGAGTAATCTGGACAATGTTTTGAGTATTTACTGATGAGGCAGTGATAGTCTGGTTCCACTGTCATAAAAAGCCAGAGCAATTATATGCATTTTTCACTTTGATTACTAGAGACTGCCACAATAGATTCATACTAGTTATCAAAATTTAAAGATGATAATTTTAATCAAAAAATATAAAAAGAAAGAAAAGAAACTGAAAAAATTCTGCCAGGTTGTAAATTGGAAGCCCTTCAATATAGATCTCATGTACAAAGATAGAATACTTAACAACTGCAAGCATGCCAAGTGCTGTGGACGTTCCAGGAAGTGTAAACACAAATATTGTTGTAAGGTGCCTCATCTTCTCAGAGCACTTCAGATAACAGAACAACACAGGTTTGGCTGCAGTCACACAGCTGAATGCTATGCCAGTTGATGATAATATGACTTGCATCTATAAACGGCCCTTTCACTTCTAAATGTCTCAGTGCTTCACATAATGAATTACTTTAGAAGTGCTGTGACTAGTCAGCTCCAGTTATTTAAAAAAAAATCTGAGTGACAAACAAATTTATTTTGTGGTAAAAGAAGTTGTCTAAATGATTTGGTAGCACTGATACACTCGTGTTTCTGACAGCTATTTAAAGTTTTAAGTCAGTTGTGGCTCAGTAGCAGCATTCTTGCCTCTGAGTCAGATGCTTGTGGGGTCAGGTCCCACTCCAGAACTTGAGCCCAAATATCCAGAATAACACTCCAGTACAGCATTGGAGGTACTGTGTTTTGGGCAAGATGCTAAACTGAGGCCCCATCTGCCATCTCAGGTGGATATAAAAGATCCCGTGGCACTATTTTGAAGAGGAGCTGGGCACATAACCCTGGTGTCATGGCCAATATTTATCCCTCAATCAACAACCCAAAATTGGATTGGCCATTATTACATTGCTGTTTGTGGGAGTTTACTGTGCACAAATTGTCTGCTGTGTTTCTGACATTACAACAGTGGCAAAAATTACTTCATTGGCTGTAAAGCGCTTTGGGATGCTCTGAGGTGATGAAATACAAGTTTTTTTTTAAATGAGATCATGCGGTATTTTTAATTTCTGTTGCTCCAAATCTCTTATATTTGCAACCTATTAATTAATTTCTTTAATTTAATGCTGAAAGGCCCTGATTTTGAGTACAAAGCTTATAAATTTGAAGGCCCACTTCAAGGTCATGCAAGGTAATAGGATATTTTATACTATCCCATTACAATTGAGCTGTACAAGTATTTGGATCTACTGGTGCAGTCCAACTGTGTAATTAGTCAACTAATGATTTTGCTAAATATCATGGTAAGTGCTGTAATTCATTGAAATAGTCACGTGTAAATATAAATATTAAACGGCATACATTTAAAGAACAATTCAAGGCACCAAAAGTCATTTACTCTGTAACAGTATATGATTAGCATCTTTCTATGCAAACATTGAACAGATTAGAAAACATTCCAGAAGTTTAGCTGTTCACTGCAGGAGGTTATATGCTACATAAACTCAGTTAATTATTTTAATTCTGAGATTGATAGATTTTTTTGCTAGCCTACAGTATTAAGGGCATAGGGTATTAAGGGTATTAAAGTTACTTCATTCTACACGGTGTGTCTTAACCCCAATGTAAGAAGCAACCTTTACTACCTCAGTGTGAATTTTACTATTTTCCATAGCAGACGCCCTGAGTGAAACTATGAAATTACTCAGAATTGTGGAAAGCAGCCTATGGTGCTCCAACATGAATAAATTTGCAATGTATTTGTTATTATTTTCCAAGCCATGGCACTCTACATGAATATGAATGTCCATTTATTCAGTGCTGCATTCATATTAGTAAGTGCACATTGTAAGATAAGAATTCATTTTGCTGTTTTGAGTTTAAATTGAAGTCGACACTAATAGCATGTTTTAAATCGAAAGTGTTATAAAAATTCAGCTTTTCAAATGTTGAATTTCAATATGAATCTGAAAGTGTGAATTTTTATAAGATTAACAAAGGCAAAAGACTTTTTGATACTCTTCATGTTTTTAGCCCGGCAACTAAAATTCTCCATTTAGACATCAAGCCCTGTTGCTGCTTACAGATTGTCATCTAGCCAAAGGGAAAGACTGCTGCATCAAAACAGATGCCAAAGGGCATTAACTTTTCAAAGTCATTCAGGGCAGTGGTGTCCTAAATTGAGGCCTATCTTTCCACATTTGTCGTTCTCCTGAATAAATTAACATGTTAATCAATGTCAGGATGGTAATTTGCTGATGACACTTTACTGTTAAAACAAACACTATTTAATTTTTTAGTGCATTGGGACAATATGGAGTTCAGGAAAATAATTAAAAACAAATACCCCACAAACAAATTCATTGATTTGCATTCTGCGTTTCCATGAAACACATCTGGCACTCAATTATAAGCAATGTTATAATGGGAAAGAAAGGAAGTTTCAATTCAGTCAATATTTATTTTGTTATAATATTAAGCATCCATCACGTGCATTTCAATGAATATTGACAATCACATTTCATTCTAATTCAATAGATAAGAGATGTTTATAAATGAACAAGACCCAGTAGGGGAAACATTCCTCTGTTGATGAATCTTTGTGAAAACGTAGGCATGAGTAAATAGTGGAGGAATGTCAGGGGAAAGGACCAACAGACAAATTGTCTATTTTTAATGCTGTCCTGAGTATTCCCAAACCTCAAAAACAAGAATAAAAAACACTGAAAAACGGAGTAAAGGAAGACCAATTAACTGAGAAATAGATTTTCTATGGGAGGTTTTCTGATCTCCAACTGTAACGTTGGCGCAGGTTCAGTGGAAATCTTGGCCAAACAGTCTAAATGGCCATTTATTTTCTCTGGGATTTCCATCGATCTTCTGCCAAAGTTACGGCAGGAGATAGGGAGAATCTCTGTAGAAATGGTCACTAATTTACTGTCATAAAATCATTACGGAGATAATCAAGCAGTATCCTGTAGCTATGGAGGCAGCTTAAAAGAAAATCAATTAACTCCAGCACAAAAATAAGATACTGCAGATGCTGGAAATCTGAAATAAAACCAGAAAATGCTGGAAATACTCAGTAGGTCTGGCAGAATCTGTAGACAGACAAACAGAGTTAATGACCAGAATTTTATGCCCTCCCCAGGAGCAGGCTGAAGGTGGGGAGGGGGGTGTCAAATTGAATGGGAGGCAGGGATGCCTTTCCCATCGCCTATCCACCCCTGCTGCCATTTTACCAGCTGCAGGGGAGGGAGCAAACTGCCTGCCCGCCCCAGGTCAATTGAGGCCCTTAAATGGCCAATTAATTGCCACTTAAGGGCCTCCTCCTGTTGCTACTGCTACATTACCAGCAGCGGCTGGGCATCGCCAGCTGAGGAGGCCGCTCAGTAATACCTGGTGGCCTCCTTGTGGGCTGGCTTGTGGGCCCTCCTGATCTGGCACCCTGTGGCCCATGGAGGGTCCACCAGCAGCACAAGCTGCTCCTGCTGGAACACCTCTCCCCACTCTCTTGATGGACCACCACCCCTCTTGCCGGGGCCCAGCAGTGAGGTCCGAAACCCCCTCACCTCTTTTGGGGCGAGACGTCACTCTTGCTGTTCTGGCTGGGTGCAGTCCCAGCAGTGGTCACCACTCCTGGTGATGCTGCTGGGACTGAGGAGCTGCCGGTCCTCTGATTGGCCAGCAGTTCTTAGAGGCGGGACCTCCTGCCTCAGAGGGGCGGAAGTCTCAATCAAGACCAATTGAGGGCCTGGACCATGCAAAATCGCTGCGTGGCTTCCAGGCCCACTGGAAGCAGGTTCGTCCCTGACTTCTAAGCCAATGGGCAGGGCCTCCGCCACAACGTAAAATACTGGCCAATGGTTCAGGTCTGTGACCTGAGTTCGCTTTTTCAGTTGCTTGTTGATAATGGAAGGACTTGAAATAACAGGGACCAATTGGTGCATGTGCAATGGGTGGCTGGTTGGTTACAGGACTGCTTTGTGTCAATGAAGGTGGGGTGGAGGGATTGGGCAATGCAATAGTTACTTTAATCCAGTGTGAGTGAATAACTGAACCTTTGATCTCTTAGGGAATCCCTGGCATCCCAAGTTGAATGTGAATGTCTGGTCTGGCGTTGAATGCTCCACCTTCATCTTCTGCTTCTCTTCCTTTCCACTGGAATCCTCACCGGATGATGTGATGTTGAGCTTGTTCCTCCACCACCGTTAGTCTTCACTGTTATGCTATATTGTGCAGAACACCGCACTCAACAATTATTCTAGAGCTCATAACCGGTAAGTATTGAAAGGCACCTCCAGACCTGTCCAGGCATTTGAAGCACATCTTGAGCATGCCAATGCCTTGCTCAATGACACATCTGATTGTCACATGGCTTTTGTTATAGTGCTCTTGGTCTTCATTGGTGGGGTTCCGAGTGGTGTAAAGCAGCATCCACCTGAAACATTAACCATGTTTCTCTCTCCACAGATGCTGCCTGACTAGTTTGGCATTTCCGACATTTTCTGTTTTTATTTCAGATTTCCAGAATCCATAGTATTTTGCTTTGGAATGAAAGCTCCCAGTGCAGACCTGCATGAACCTTTATTTGTGATTGCAGACCAGGCTAACATTGATGGAATGACATCTTTTGCAGTTGATGAATATTCCTGGTTGATCTGATTGTGCATGATAGCTACATGTGTGCAATTAATGGAACCCTGTACTTGTGGAAAGCCAGCCAGAGATTCTAATTTTATACAATTTTATAACTTTATACTCATTCATTCTGACTATTGTCATCATGGGGAAGTTTACATTGGTCCCAGCCCTGGCAAACAATCCATTTGTCACCAGTCATATGCGTTTATGTGCAGCTGACTGGGAGATCCTGGATATGTTGCTGGTAGTGCCCTAGAAGGAACCAGGGACAAAAAGGTTGCTGCCGATGATGACGGTCACTGTCACTGGTAATGCATAGCCACCAGGTCCAGAAGGAAGCAGATCTTCTAGGAGGCTGCAGGTGTCTGCAACCACCTAGCGTGACAATCACAGCCACTCGAGCACTGCTCTTCTGAGCTTTTCAATCAAGCTGAGCCTTTGCCTGTACAGTCTGGGCAGTGACTCCTGAGAACTTGACCACTCTGTTGCTTCCCTCTCTGTTGTCTACCTGCAGCTCCCTCCACAGCATGCTTTGTTGCTGCTGATGCTGACTGCCTTCCTTGTCCAAAGTCCAATCTAGAGCGGCTATGACACCACCCATCCTAATGTCCTGTGTGAAGACTCCAAACTGTACAAGTAAGTATCTCACAACAGTAAGTGTCACCAAACCTTTTCCTAGAGGGATCCGAGAAAGCAGCTGTGAATGTTGAGCCCTTATTAATCTTGGGACTCCTAACCTTTAATTAGCCTCATGAAGTGCCTCTCAGTCTTGTTTCTGTTTTAATGCTGAGAACCCGTGCAGAAGGCTTTAGTTTCAAATCATGGCAGAATTCTCAATAAATCAACCTAATTGAAATATTAAAAGCACTAACCTGCTTCTCCAGGGCTGGGGATGGTCGGTGGGGGTGTGTGGGGGAGGGATCGGTTACTCTCATGCCACAGTTAAATAGTAAATAGGATGTCGATGGGTTGCATTTGGCTATTAGAATTTTGCCAATTTAATGCCCCTCCTATTTCCCCCCCCCCCCCCCCCCCCCGCCCCGGAGGCTGCCCACTCTCTTGTCTGTCATAGGGTAGGGGATGGGGTTTACAATTGCCCCTAGTGTGTACGGACATGTGTAAAATATATTATGCAAAACATATAATATGATTAATATGGTACTTACCACTTGTGCCATCCTTTCTTTTAACCTCTACAGTCTTTCTAACCTTTCCCTCTGGAACAAGTGAATCATTGCTCCTTCAAATGGTGTTCATTCCTTCAGGTCTGCAACTATCTATTATGTATGGGTTTTAACTTTAAAAATAAAAACAGTGGGGCTTGAGACACATTCATTTGTCCCATGGAAATTCCTTCTTGCAATACATTCACTCTCCCAACCTGGTATCTACAATGTAATTTATTCAACACCACTATTTTCTCTTCTTATACCCTTACTTGTTAAATTCCTCAACATTTTTCAATGCTAACGATCCTTCCTTTTATTTACATACATTTTACAACCAAGGCTTTCCCTCATGCATATGAGCCCCATGTTCTTCTTTTATGTAAATATTGATGCCTTACTCTTGTGGTGTTCTTTGAGTTATGCACATCATTCCAGAACTCCTGCCAGATGGCCTGACTCATGGAGGCAGCTTTGACATAGCCTGTGATAAATTGCTGTGCTACGAGCCTTCTTTACAAGCTGAAGGGATATTGCCATTCCTAAACCTCTGCAGGTTTTTCAACACTTGCACAGCATCATTGCAGAAGCAACCCTTTTGGCTGCTACCATTGAGATGTTTACAGTCTCCACAGCTGGGCACTGAGACTTTTTGAAATTCATAGGGGTCAATTGGCTCATTTACTGCTTCAGAAGTGCGGAAAGATCATTATTGCAGCTGTGCTGTGATTTTGTGGTACTTTTTCATTCATACCAATGGAAATGTATTTCTTACAATCATAATTTAGAAATGCCACCTGCTCCTGCAAATGTATGGTTTTTCATTAAAATGGTTGAAAGGCATTTCTTTCCCCCATTCCTTTCAAGCAGAGGAAGCTCAGCCTCAAGGGTGTTAAAATGTGACACCATTCTCTCTCTTTTGTTTATCCTTTACTGAGATGCTGCCATAAATCTCAGAAGTGATAATGGAGCAGAAACAAAGTGTAATTATTGGGAGGGAGCCACTCTTGCTCATAGAACTGCAGTTGTATCAATTAAATATAACTGAAGATGGTACAGATGGGACTCAGTAATGTCCTCGATTATATTCTGTTGGAAAACTGCAATAATTATTGGTTCAGATGCTTATGTATATTTATTATTATCTTGTATGCATGTTTGCTCATCAAAGTGACAGGTGATTGCACCAGCAAAATTGGAATACTTTCCTCTTTACATTCTTTGACAACATCGAGTCCTTCTAGGTCAGACATTGCATGCGCCAGATGTGATGTGGAGCTCTCTCCACATGACTATGGCGAGAGAGTATCAAAACAAAAGCCCCGTGTTGCAGTGAGAACCAAAGAGCAAAGGTAATTAAAGCCTTAGCGGGTGCTTTAGAAGAAAATGCACTAGTCTTGCATACTGATTCCCTCATTTAGTCCTAGTGGCCTCTCTGAGCAACATTGTCAAAGTGGTGTCAGTTAGCCCTGAATCTTAATACTTTTACTGAAAGGATTAGCTGTTGCACCAGTATTGCCTGAAGCCAGAAAAGCAAGCCAATAGCTGTAAAACAAAGAAAATTTTCATACCAGAAATACACACAGCAGCTGCAGCACAGAAAGAGCTGGTCAAAGTTCAGTGATGGATATACTGGTAAGGTGCTTATAGTGGGCAATAATTTTACAGTATTTAGTGTTTGATAGAACTTCCAGTGTAATATAACCATTCCCCAAGGTGTTGTCATTTAAAATTGATATGATTTCCTGTTAGCCTAGATTCTGCCACCAAAAGAAAGCTTGTACAAGTATAAATATTTACTATGAATTACATTGATGTTGGTAACTATACAAAGGCATTGATCAATCCACAGTAATTTTTTTTACTTTTAGAACAAACTTGATTTAGGTTCTATACAGTGTTCTGGTGTATTAAATGAGAATTTGTCTCCAGTGAGAGACTGCATGCCTATTAGTTAAAGAGATATGCAAACAGCCAATGACAATTCAACTAATAATGGCTGGACATTGACATTAAAAATATTAACCACAGCTAGCTCTTGCTGTTAAATACATCTTCATGAATATAGCATAACCCCATCCAGCAGCTGCACCTACATTCATTGTAGAATCTTTTAAGCCTTCTGGACACTGCCAATGCACCCTGCTGTGCATATTTATAGCATTCAAAAAAATCAGATTTAGTCACAGCAGATGCATGGACCAGTTTCCATAGCACACATTAGATGTGATGGTGCCATCATCCTTCTGCTATTTCAAATCCATTTTGACCACTTCTTTGAAGCTAGGCACCCTATTTCAGGCCCCATTAATTCACACATGTCCTGTATGATGTAGAAGATTTAATCAATTCCTTTATGGGGAACTGTGATTGAACTGATTTGCTACCTCTCTTGCTACCGCTGTATCTTTTACCTCCCATGGTGGAAAAGCTTTTACATGTTCATCTGCATTCCGCTTGCTTGTTGTATTTATATTCTCAAGCAATGGGCACTGAGAGGGAAGTGATGCGAGACAGTTATTGCAACAGGAGGGAACACTAGTTATATTTTTCCTGTTTTGATGCCATTATGAATAAATGCACACAACATCCCCAGCAATTGTTTGGCAACAACAATTTTTAAAAATTCATTCGGGGGATGTGGGCGTCACTGGCTAGGCCAGCATTTATTGCCCATCCCTAATTACCCTTGAGAAGGTGGTGGTGAGCTGCCTTCTTGAACCGCTGCAGTCCTTGGGGTGTAGGTGCACCAACTGTGCTGTTAGGAAGGGAGTTTCAGGATCTTGACCCAGCGACAGTGAAGGAACGGTGATATAGTTCTTACAACAGGCTTTTATTTGGCTGATAGTGCAACAGATCTTTGGGCTTCAAGCATAGATAAATACATTTTCTCCAGTAACTGGGCAACAGGAGGTGCACCTCTTCAGGCAAGGCTTTACACTGCCAGCTTTTCCTTCCCCAGGAAATAGAACTCTCAAAACCATCTGGAAAAAAATCACAAAATTTATCCAGTAAATTTAGCCAAGTTTGGATGTTAGTGAAGTTTGGCATGGTTTTGAATTCAGGGCCTCTGGTTGCAATGCTAATATTCTGCCACTATAGCCATGGGGCTGCTTAGATTGAATTTAAATTGCTGTTTTAAAATTAAATTGTATTTGATATTTAGGCCATATATGGCAATATCATGGGAATAATACCACATTACATTCAACTTGCAGCTATTTTTCCTTCAGAACTCTGTTGTGGAACATTACATGGTAAGGTAAATAACACTCACACTGACTACACTTGCATGGAATCCACTTTGCAATGAAGATTCATGGTACCACATTCGGGACTGGTCATAACTCACATGTAACTGTAACTTATGATTCATCCAATGTATATGATATAAGTTATATGCCACAAACTCATAATTAATTCATCGCCAGCTTGGTCCAGCTATCTTGACATGGCCATGCCAATGGTATTATGTCTTCACCATTACAGCATATTAGATTCCAGCGTACATTGCTTATAAATCTTCTGTTCACCACACCCACACTGATCAGCATTACTGAATCCTTGCATCATTTAGGGCCATCATCTTATATTTTCCAGATACCAAGCTATATGTAGATCTAATAAGTAGCTGAGTGAAAAGAGGGTGACAAGGTTCTTGTGTGTATCAAATAAATGAGTGTCTACTGTTTGGTCTTGATGAACTATGGTGAAATTGCAGATGCATAATCCATTTTGGGCACTTTGCAATCAGAATTCTGCTATAATTTGTATTTCTCAGTTTAGCCAGAAAAAAAGTAGGAGTAATCTGATCAATGAATTATTAAAGGAGCAACAAATCAAACAAGATATGGGACATAAAAGCAAAATACTGCGGATGCTGGAAATCTGAAACAAAAACAAGAAATGCTGGAATCACTCAGCAGGTCTGGCAGCATCTGTGGAAAGAGAAGTAGAGTTAACGTTTCGGGTCAGTGACCCTTCTTCGGAACTGACAAATATTAGAAAAGTCACAGATTATAAACAAGTGAGGTGGGGGTGGGGCAAGAGATAACAAAGGAGAAGGTGCAGATTGGACCAGGCCACATAGCTGACCAAAAGGTCACGGAGAAGATATGGGACATATTGTACAAGCAGGAAATCCAATGGTTCAGTTTGTTTGCCCCAGCAATACATTGGCTTACAGCAGGAATATGTACTGATCATATAATTGAGATAAATTAGTCAATTGCTTCAGCAACAAGGCATTATAATTATATGATATGTACATGATAGAGAATTTTCCAGCCGTCAACTCAGATAACCTCTAACTAACTTGCAGTTACAAGGTTGCAATCATTAATGTGATAATGCCACCATGTATTCAAACCATGAAGTGTGCCGCACTAATAGTCTCTGTTGGTACATAAACTGATAGTAAAAGTAAATTCAGACATAAAATTAATACAGATTATGTCAAAATTAATAACATACTAGGAACTTGTTACCTGTCTCATGGGTTCTAAATTATAAACACCTTAAGTTCTCTGTTGCAGGTTATAGTAACATTTGAACTTGATTAAATTACTACCCAAGAGTCTCTGATATATATCAATATTGTTTCTTTATCAGTTTATACATAAGAAGTGGCTGCTCTGGTATTATTAGTTTAAAAACAAGTTTCACTTTGGACTGAACCTGAAACCCTATAGATATCTAAGTATTTCTCATACAGTCCATTTTGATAATAGCTTATGTTTAATTTTATTTTATATGGTTGGAAGCTACATGTTAAAACTGATCAATGTTCAATTGATGGATTATTATGTGGGGTAAATTAATTGTTTATATTTTGGGGATTTTAAGAAATGATGTTGACAATGCCTCTGTTCACTGGGCCAATGTACCTATGTAGTACTGATGCAACTTTGTGATAAAGGAGAGCATGTTTAAAATAAAATTCCTAATAAGTAAAAGAGTTGGAGTGGAAGAAGCATACCTTCAGTATCATTAGCAAGAATGTCTATTATGCAAAGGAAGAGTGCCCTTCCCTTCGGCAAAATGGGAATAGATTGAAGTTGTAGCTGACATTTAAATGTAAAATGCCTGACCTTTAAACAATGCAATAAATGTAATATATTTGTCATGTTTTAGAGCAAAATTAAAACCTAAATTATGGAAATCTGACTGTCATATACACACCCTTTACATTGGCCTGGATTGTGCAGTAAGAATAATGGTCAGGCTATTCACTAACATGGCAAGGAATGAATTTGCTGTACCTACCCACTAGGTACCCACTAAACACACCAGAAAATGTTAGGGCTTGTCCATTCAAGTGTAAATGAATTTTTAATGGTGTGATAAGTCTTAATTGCTATGAAACAACTGCTCTGGCACTGAAAATTTAATTTTACAAGTGTGGAATCTCATTATTTCACGTTTTAGTTATTATTAGAGATTTTTTAAAAGTATATATACATTTTCTTTTTCTTTCTGTCTCTTTTATCTTTCTCTTTTAATCCCATCTTTTTAACCCCTTCATCTTGCTTTCTATACATAATTTTACATTGAATTAAACTTGAACTAACTTACAATTCATGGTTTGGACTCTGCATATCACAGTAAGAATTTTTCAACCTGATTAGTTGAGGAGCTACAACATTGCCTACCCATTTTACACAGGAACCAAATCCCCTGTACAGGAAGCTGCCCTGTTTCAGCTCTCTAATTACTGCAAGTCATAGTGCATAGAGTCATACAGCGCAGAAACAGGTCCTTTGGCCCATCGTGCCTGTGCCGGCCATCAAGCACCTACCTATTCTAATTCCATTTTCCAGCACTTGGCCTGTAGCCTTGTATGATAAGACCACAAAAAGTCTGTGGGCAAGTATAAGTGTAATGAACACCAAGCACTGTTTGTTTGCTGCTCACCTCAAAGTCTGGGCCATTATTTTATTTTGTTATAACACATGCATGTTCTGCATATTTCTAAATTGATGTGTGTTTTATTTTTATATATTAATTTATGTTCAAATGTGGATGCAGTTTTAATTACATATATGTCTTCCCCCAGTTGCCAGTGATCCAATTGCTAAAGCAATTTTCACAAAATGTAAGCAACCATTTTCAAGAATATATTCAATAGGAAAGCAGACCCTCTCAGGGCTGGGAGCAGAAAGTAATCATTCCTGGAAGGTTGGCAGTCCTGAGCAAGTAGAAATCTTTCTGGAACAATTTCTGACAGCACTTCAGAGTTCAGTTTAGATTTAAAAGCTCCATTCTACATTGACATTCTTGAGTGCTGAGGTGTTCATTTCTGATATATATCTTTGACATCTGGGCCCCCCAAGATTCATGGGCTACCCTATCTTGAATTGCAGCCGCCTTGCATCATTGATCCACCAGCGGTTTCAAGGTGAGAGGGAGGGCACGTAATTTGCATGGTGCCAATCGATGCCCATGGTACAATAGGCACATTGTGAGTTCCTGCCTATCTCTTGCCTCAGACAGCTGTGTATGTGACCTCACCCTGCTCTGTGTTGTTTAAAATTAGGTTCTGGCTGCCTCCCTCGCCTGGACACCCTGGTGGGTTCAACTTCCATCATTTGATATATCAGCCTCCAGTCATACTTCAGCCAGTGAAGTGGGAATTCTTGGAATTGTGAGTCCCCACCCTCAGCTCTGCCCACAGGACCACCCCCGGATCTACTACCCTTGAAATGGGTGGACAGAGGTTTCTCCCCTTGAATGGTTGATCAGAAAACCCCTGAAACGGCAGGATCTGGTGCAAGTGGAGCCATGCAGTTTTCCAGTAGGTTCTGACATATGCCTGCTGCAGTTATGGCAGGAGTCAGCCCAAACCCTAAAGGAAATTTAGAATCCTGAATTTTATTGAATATGTGCTTTTGTCTGAAAGAACGAGTAGAGGTTTGTGACTTTAAAACATACAGTGTAAAGCAGTCTTACCTCATGAGTTAGTACCATGATTACCCAGACTTAAACTAATGGGTTTTCAATCTCTTGTGTGGTGTTGGGAGAGTTGTTAAATTGACTTACCCACAGAGAAGGTAAATCACCCCAGGCTTCTTTTCTTACCCCCTAGTACTTAACTCAAGTGCATTGGTTAGGATCTGGTATCAGTTTGGTTTCCCATTCTCTTGATTAAGGAATGCTGCACAGGAGATCTTTACAATCATTAAGAATGGAATATTTTTATTATAAATTCAGTTTATAAAGTTCCCTGAAGTGAGGAATTAGTTGAGCCATGAATAATTGATTCACAATCTATCTAGGCATAGGTGGTGGCAGGGATGTTACAATTGCTTTTAGTGCCTTGGGTTAGGGAAGGGATGTTTGGGCAGGATTTCTGTTAGTTGATACCAATTAGATACTCTGGCTGGAGGTGCATGTGTGGATGTCAGATTAAGGCAGGATTAAACTCTGCTGTGATTTCATCCACTTCCCCATGCTTAGTAACCAGCCACACAAACAGGCTCACATATGAGGAATGGTTATTTGGGTAAAGCATTAGAAGGTAACTGGCATTGAGCTATATTACCCCAGCAAGGAATCAAAGCCTTTGGAACAGGAGATAGCAAGGAGGCAAAATGGCATGGAAATAAATTTTAAAAATCTGTGGCAGAAAAATAACAACAAAGTAACAAAAAAAAAGTGAGGTAGAGAGAAAGCAGGGAATTATAGACCAGTCACCAGTCATGGTGAAAATTCTGGAGTCTATTATCAAAGATTTTATAGCAGAGCACTTGGAGATCAGTGGTAGAATCGGACAGAGTCAGCATGGATTTACGAAATGGAAATCATGCTTGACAAATCTACTAGAATTCTTCAAGGATGTAACTAGTAGAGTTGATGAGGGGGAGCCAGTGGATGTGGTGTATTTGGACTTTCAGAAGGCTTTCGACAAAGTCCCACATATGAGATTAGCGTGTAAAATTAAAGCGCATGGGATTGGGGGTAATGTATTGCGATGGATAGAAAATTGGTTGGTGGACAGGAAACAAAGAGTAGAGATAAATGGGTCTTTTTCCGAATGGCAGGCAATGACTAGTGCGGTACCGCAGGGATCGGTGCTAGGACCGCAGCTATTCACAATATATATTAATGATTTAGATGAGGGAACTAAATGTAATATCTCTAAATTTGCAGATGACACAAAACTGGGTGGGAGGGTGAGTTGTGAGGAGGATGCAGAGAGGCTTCAGGGTGATTTGGACAAGTTGAGTGAGTGGGCTAATGCATGGTAGATGCAGTATAATGTGGATAAATGTGAGGTTATCCACTTTGGTAGCAAAAACAGGAAGGCAGATTAATATCTGAACGGTTATAAACTGAGAGAAGGGAATATGCAACAAGACCTGGGTGTTCTCGTCCACCAGTTGCTGAAGGTAAGCATGCAGGTGCAACAGGCGGTAAAAAAAACAAATGGTACGTTGGCCTTCATAGCAAGAGGATTTGAGAGGAGCAGAGATGTCTTGCTGCAATTATATGGGGCCTTGGTGAGGCTACACCTAGAATATTGTGTGCAGTTTTGGTCTCCTTATCTGAGGAAGGATGTTCTTGCTATAGAGGGTGTGCAGTGAAGGTTTACCAGTGATTCCTGGGATGGCGGGACTGACGTATGAGGAGAGATTGAGTCGGTTCGGATTATATTCGCTGGAGTTCAGAAGAATGAGGGGATCTCATAGAAACCTATAAAATTCTAACAGGACTTGACAGAGTAGATGCAGGAACGATGTTCCCGATGGTGGGGGAGTCCGGAACCAGCGGTTATAGTCTAAGGATACAGGGTAAACCATTCAGGACTAAGATGAGGAGAAATTTCCTCACCCAGAGAGTGGTGAACCTGTGGATTTCGCTACCACAGAAAGCAGTTGAGGCCAAAACATTGTATGTTTTCAAATAGGCAGTTAGATATAGCTCTTGGGGTTAAAGGGATCAAAGGAAATGGGGCGGAAGCGGGAACAGGTTGCTGAGTTGGATGATTAGCCATGATCATAATGAATGGTGGAGCAGGCTCGAAGGGCTGAATGGCCTACTCCTGCTCCTATTTTCTATATTCCTATGTAACATTGTTTACAATTAACATAATACTGAAGAGCAGAGTAATCTGTGGGATTAAGGACTGGATTGTGAAGGGTGTATCATCAATATTCAAGACAGGCATTGATTTCACTGAAGATGTTTGCATGTGAACATCATTAAAGTATAACAGAAAGACAAGAGGATTTACAATGGATCCTTGGGGACTGGGGATAACAAATGCTTTCTTGGATGAGATACCATTAACTAGGACACTTTGTGTTCAAGAGTTAACGTGTACAGAAAACTAATTTTAGCATTTACCACAGCAGGAGACTTCAATTTATCATTTTCATTGGTAACATCGATGCCATTGGAAGAGTTAAATGAGAGTGAGAGATGCTTACATTTTCTAATTTAAACAATATGCGAATGAGCAAGGCTTTAGATCAATGGAAAAAGACTAAGGTAGTAATGATTCTGTTGTTGAGAGTCAAGCTGGGATGATGTACTGACAACAGATCATCTTATTTCTGGGATGTAAGAAACTACTTTTAAAAGAAAATTGAATTCCTTTGAAAATGGAAGACAAAGAAATCTGTTTTTGAAACTATAATCAGACCAATCATTCTCTACCGAAACAAAATCTTATTGCCAAGAATCTCTTCAGGAATGGAGCCAAATGAGATAAAAGCTTGAACACTGTTGTGGTCAAATTAGAATTTTGGGGCCATGGTTTGCTGTAGGAATGAATTGAATGCATCTGCTGCTTGTTAGACTTGCCCTTGTACTATTAAGTTTTTAACTTTTCGTGTGGCAGGTTGCTGAAAGTGCAAGCTGATAGTGTCCTCGCGAGGGAAATAGGATATCTGGGACCTGAGTGAACAGGGCAAGGTATCTCTTTAATCAATTGGATTGAAGGATTGTGAAATCAACAGTGCAAGAACAGAGAAGGAAATGTAAATAAGAGTGGATGGATTCAATGCCAAATCAGGTACAGAAAAAGAAATAAAGAGAGGGAAAGAAAGAATGAGGTGTAATAGTTAATTTTCAGTGTCACAGAGGATGATGGACAGTAATTAACACTTAACGTCATTTGTATCTAACTCAAAAGGACAGCAACTTTACTTCATTCAATGCATTTCAATAGTGAGACAGACAGCAGGGTGGTGCATCTCTGACTATAGTTTTTGACTTTCTGTGTTTTAAAAGCACATCTGCCCTTGCCTGAAGTTTCTGTAGTATTTGCATCTAAATAATGGCAAGCACCATTACTCTCACCATTACTTTGACAACAAATTATGGCCGTTTGTCATCTGTCAACCAGCAAGCAAATTATGAAAATTAAATATCATATTTTTTAGTCCAAAGTATGATAAAATTCTGAAAACTGGTTCCAAGAAACATCCACTTAATGATAGTTTAGCTCTGCCTTGATCATGTCTAATCAAAATGGGTCTGTTTCTGGCGAAGGTGGGACGTGTACAAGTTGGACAAGTTGCACCAGAACCGCAACGGGACCGACATCCTTGCTGGTAGGTTTACTAGTGCTGTTGGGGGGGTTTAAACTAATTTGGAAGGGGGATGGGATACAGAGTGGAGGTGCAGTAGGGGGTGATGCACAGTCAAATATAGAAGAGAAATTAAGTCAGTCTGGAAGGCAGAGCAAATATAGACCTGTTAAGGCACAAGCAAATAATGTAAGGCTGGATTGCATCTATTTTACCCCAAGGAGACTTACAAGTAAGGCAGATGAATTGAGGGCGTTGATTAACATATGGGAATATGATATTATTGCTATCACAGAGACATGGTTGAGGAAAGGGCAGGACTAGCAGCTCAATATTCCAGGATATAGAATCTTCAGGTGTGACAGGGAGGGGTGGTGTAAAAGAGGAGGTGGCATTGCACTGTTGATCAAGGAGTCAATTACTGCAGTAAGGAGGGATGATATCTTAGAAGGTTCCTCAAATGAGGCCATATGGGTATAAGTTAAAAACAAAAAGGGGGCAATCACTTGGCTGGGAGTGTACTGTAGGCATCCAAATAGTCAGGGAGAGATAGAGGAGCAGATATGTAGGCAAATCTCAGAGAGGTGTAAAAATAATAGGGTAATAATAGTAGAGGATTTCATAGTCTTAGTACAAAAAGTTTAAAGGAGGCGGAATTGTTAAAGTGCATACAGGAGCGCTTTTTGAGCCAGCATGTAGAAAGTCCTACAAGAGAAGGGGTGGCTACTGGACCTAATCCCAGGGAATGAGGCTGGACAAGTGGTAGAAGTGTCAGTGGGGGAGCATTTCGGGTATAGTAAATAAATCTGTAAGATTTAAGATAGTTATGGAGGAGGACAAAGATAGACTGGATATAAAGGTACTGAATTGGGGGAAGGCCGATTTCAATATGATAAAGCAGGGTCTGGTCAAAGTAGACTGGGAGCATCTACTTGTAGGAAAGTCAACATCAGACCAGTGGGAGTCATTCAAAAAGGAAATAGTGAGAGTTCAGGGCCATTATGTTCCCATAAAGGTGAAGGGTAGGACCATCAAGTCCAGGGAACCCTGGATGTCAAGGGATATAGAGGATTGGATAAGGAAAAAAATGGAGGCTTATGGCAGATTCAGGGGACTGAAAACAGTGGAGGCACCAGAGGAATATAGAAAGTATAGAGGAGTACTTAAAAAAGTAATTAGGAGAGCGAAGAGGGGGCATGAAAAAACACTGGCAGACAAGATAAAGGAAAATCCCAAGGTGTTTTCTAAGTATATTAAGGGCAAGAGGATAACCAGGGAAAGAGTAGGGCCCATTAGGGACCAAAGTGGAAATCTGTGTGTGGAGCCGGAGGACGTAGGCGAGATTTTAAATGATTACTTTTCATCTGTGTTCACTATGGAAAAGGAAAGTGTAGGTGCAGAGATCTGGGAGGGGGATTGTGATATACCCGAACAAATTAGCATTGAAAGGGAGGCGGTATTAGCAGTTTTAGCTGTCTTAAAAGTGGATAAATCCCCAGGCCCAGATGAGATGTATCCCAGGCTGTTATGTGAGGCAAGGGAGGAGAAAGCAGGGCTCTGATACAAATGTTCAAATCGTCTCTGGCCACAGGAGAAGTGCCAGAGGACTGGAGGACAGCGAATGTGGTACCATTATTCAAGAAGGGTAGTAGGGATAAACCAAGTAATTACAGGCCGGTGAGTCTAACATCAGTGGTAGGGAAACTATTGGAAAACATTTTGAGGGTCAGGATTAATCTCCACTTGGAGAGGCAGGGATTAATCAAGGATAGTCAGCATGGCTTTGAGATGAGATCATGTCTAACAAACTTGATTGAATTTTTTGAGGAGGTGACTAGATGTGTAGATGAGGGTAAAGCAGTTGATGTAGTCTACATGGACTTCAGTAAGGCTTTTGATAAGGTCCCGCAAGGGAGATTGGTTAAGAAGGTAAGAGCCCATGGGATCCAGGGCAGTTTGGCAAATTGGACCCAAAATTGGCTTAGTGGCAGGAGGCAGAGGGTGATAGTCGAGGGTTGTTTTTGCGATTGGAAGCCTGTGGCCAGTGGTGTAGCACAGGGATCGGTGCTGGGACCCTTGCTGTTTTTAGTGTACATTAATGATTTAGACATGAATAAGGGAGGTATGATCAGTAAGTTCGCAGATGACACGAAAATTGGTGGTGTCATAGATAGTGAGGAGAAAAGCCTTGGATTACAGGACAATATAGATGGGCTGGTAAAATGGGCACAGCAGTGGCAAATGGAATTTAATCCTGAAAAGTGTGAGGTGATGCACTTTGGGAGGACTAACAAGTCAAGGGAATATACAATCAGTGGTAGGACCCTAGGAAGTACAGAGGGTCAGAGGGACCTTGGTGTACTTGTCCATAGATCACTGAAGGCAGCAGCACAGGTAGATAGGGTCGTTAGGAAGGCATATGGGATACTTGTCTTTGTAAGCCAAGGCATTGAATATAAGAGCAGGGAGGTTATGTTGGAGCTGTACAAAATGCTAGTTCGGCCACAGCTGAAGTACTGTGTATAGTTCTGGTTGCCACACTATAGGAAGGATGTAATTGCAATGGAGAGGGTGCAGAGGAGGTTCACCAGATGTTGCCTGGGCTGGAGCATTTCAGCTATGAAATGGATAGGCTAGGGTTGTTTTCCTTAGAGCAGGAAAGGCTGAGGGGGGGGCTTGACTGAGGTATACAAAATTATGAGGGGCATAGATAGTGTAGATAGGAAGAAACTTTTTCCCTTAGCTGAGTTGTCAATAACCAGGGGGCATAGATTTAAGGTAAGGGGCAGGAGGTTTAGAGGGGATTTGAGGAAAAAAAATTTCACCCAGAGGGTGGTTGGAATCTGGAACATACTGCCTGAAGGGGTGGTAGAAGCAGGAACCCTCACAACATTGAAGAAGTATTTAGATGAGCACTTGAGGCGCTATAGCATACAAGGTTACGGGCCAAGTGCTGGAAAATGGGATTAGAATAGATAGATGTTTGATGGCTGGCGCGGACACAATGGGCCGAAGGGCCTGTTTCTGTGCTGTATAACTCTATGACTCTAAACTGCATAGCCAATAGTGCTATGGATAGTGCAACTCAGGTAGCTACATAATCAGCAGCAATGTTCCCTCTAAAGTGTATGCTGGCATAGATGTGCAACAACCCAGAGTGTACCACACAGGCCGCTCATAAGTTGTCCTGTTCAATATAAAGCACATGTGTGGCCGTGCAAGAAAATGTTAAGTTACTGCGCATTGAAATGAACAGGCTGCGCACAACAACAAAAAATTAGAGTCATAGACTCATTGAGGGGACATTAGCTGTGTAAAAACTAACAAAGAAATTGGTGATTAGTTCTTAATTCTGGTCAAACAGTTCAGGAATTACTACAAACCTACAAGTCTGGCTTTGGTAGAATACATCTAATCACCAAGATCAGTAGGAATGAGAAATATTAATCAATTAAACTTTATGAAATCAGAAGTCTCTTTAGATTTTTTAAAGACATGCAAGAAAAATCCAAGCACCTCAATGCGTTTGGTATCAGAATGGAAAGTAACACTGGATTATAGATAAAAACAAGAAATGCTGGAAATACTCAGCAGGTCTGGCAGCATCTGTGGAGAGAGAAGCAGAGTTAACGTTTCAGAGGTAGGAGCAAGATTAATGTTAAAAGGCAAAGCCAAGGTCAAGAAATTCCTCTTAAGTAGCTGAGACAAGTGAATATTATAGGATGTGATAGAATTGCTCGTCTATTCCCTGGCATTAGAAAAATGGCATTAAATTCTAAAAAAGGGGAGACAATCTACACTATCAAGGTATATACAGTATTTCATTTTGGCCTTCTATTTAATTAGATGAAAGTGCATATTTCGGCTTTTTAGAACACTGACTAATGGGTTGATTCTCAGCCATGCTCCTCACATATCTTATCTAACTCTTGACATTGTGCAGTAAAAAATTTCACATGGAAAGAGGACAGCAGTATAATTTACCAATTCAATTTTTAAAGTGCAAATTCAGGATTTTTAACATTTTGGCATTTATTATGAAAGAGTTATATCTGTCATTAAACTTTTTTAAAAATGTATTGTCAGGGCATGGTTTTATGCTAGGTTTCATGAGAGCTTCACCGATGCCACACACCATTAAGCTCATCTGTTTCACTTAGATGATGATTAATAACATATAAAAACTCATTGCCCTTTATAACCCATTTGGATCTTTGTAGATTGCAACAACAGTAGGTAACAAGAGAATTTGTACTGATTGCAAATCTGATTCCTACCACCCTACTAGAATTAAAGCCTTAACTTCAATCACTACAAAACTCCAGTGAATAATTGATTAAGTAATCAATGTTCAAGGAAATGGAAAATGAGAGAAAGTTCCTTAATTTGGTGAGCTGGCCTGGTTAGCCTACTTTATAATAGGAGGACAGGAACAGCCGTAGGACATTCAGCACCTTGAGCCTGTTCTGCCATTTAATGAGATCATGGCTGACCTAGATCTTAACTCCATCCATCTGCTTTGGATCCATATTCCTCAATATCCTAGGCTAGCAAAAATCGAATGATCTCAAGTTTAAAATTATTAATTGGGCAAATTTCATACTTCGACCATAAGCCAACTGGCATAGGGTCAAGCTGATTAGAGAATTAAATGCCTGGCTCAAAGAGTGGTGTAGGGAGAAGGAGTTTCAATTCATGGGGCACTGGCACCAGTACTGGGAGCTGTTCCATTGAGATGCGCTCCGCTTATACCAGGCTGGGATCAGTGCCCTGCCAAATTGTATAACAAGGGCTGTGGATAGGGCTTTAAAATAAAAGGGTTGGCGGAAGAGGGTTCAGGTGAAGGGTGATTTAGAGGTCTAAAGAGAAAAGCCGAGGTAATAGAACAGTGTAGTGATTTGGGTAAACAGAAGCAGCGTGGGACAGAAGGGACAGAGAGTTTAATGGTAATAGTGCATCAGCAAATAAGGTCCATGCAAAGAAAAGTAGTAAAAAATTAAAATTAAAGACTCTTTCTCTGAACGTGCGAAGCATTCGCAATAAGATGGATGAACTAGTGACAAAATAGAGATAAATGGTTTAGTTCTAATCGTCATTGCAGAGACATGGGCCAGAATTTTACGTTGGACTGGAGGCCCCACCCACTAGCCAAAAAGTCTGGGGCAAGCCGCCTCTGCCGGGCCTCGAAGCCTCACGATGATTTTACGTGGCCCAGTCACTTAATTGGCCTTTGGTGGGACATCTGCCCATCTGAGTCATGAAGTCCCACCTCCAAGAGCTGCCAGCCAATCTGCAGGTTGGCAGCTCTCAGTCCCAGCAGTGCCACCAGGAGCAGTGGCCACTGCTGGGATTGCACCCAGCCATAAGAGCAAGAGGGACACTAGCCCCAAAATAGAAACATAGAAACGGCGGCATAGTGGCGCAGTGGTTAGCACCGCAGCTTCACAGCTCCAGCGACCTGGGTTAAATTCTGGGTACTGCCTGTGTGGAGTTTGCAAGTTCTCCCTGTGTCTGCGTGGGTTTCCTCCGGGTGCTTTGGTTTCCTCCCACAGCCAAAAGACTTGCAGATTGATAGGTAAATTGGCCATTATAAATTGCTCCTAGTGGTGGTAGGGGAATATAGGGACAGGTGAGGATGTTGTAGGAATATGGGATTAGTGTAGGATTAGTATAAATGAACAGAACAGCTAGAGATGTAATTTGCATATGAGAAGTTAAAGGCCAGCTGGAAGACAGAGATGATTACCCAGTCTAGCCAGAACAATGGGGTGCACCCGATTCAATTAACTGGAATGGTTTTGTCAATGTGGGTCCAAAAAAAAGCCATTGATACCCATTGACTTTGAAAGAGTCAAAACCCTTTCCCCCACCAACTATGTTTACACAGCTTGAGAGAAGAACTTTGAATTTCAAAAAATCTTCCAGAAACTTCTGTTTTCAAACAAAGAGGTGGTCACATGACATACCTGCCTGTGTAACTCTGAGTTTGTGAATTGAACTCCAGGGAAGGAACATCTCCTCTCTCTAGCAAAGTCCTAGCGAAGCCTTGGTGGCAGCAACTAAGCCTCAAGACCACAGATCCCTACAGGCAGCAAGCAGGGGACACAGATAAAGCCCCTCTCCTGCCTTCCAGAACCAGAGAAGCAAGCCCGAATTGTGCATGTGGCCCAGCGAGGACTTCAAAACCTTAACTTCACCTAATGACACTGAAACTCAGTATTTGAATTCCATTTATTACGGACTTTACTTCAACCTCCAAACTCTGTATCTATTTGTGTGTGTGTGCCTCTCATATGAATGTGAGCGTGGATGCGTCGCGTAGTTTAGTAATTTTAACCAGTTTAGAGTGATAAGGTTAATAATTCTTGCTTAAACTCCAGAAAACCTGTCGGATTGGTTCATTTGTAATTATAGTTGAGGAACAGTGAGCAAGGGCTCACTGAGGTGGTAAGCTAAATCACTGTGTTAAAGAAATAAACCCTGTTGTGGTCAAACCAGAGAAGGGGTGAAAGGAGAGCCTGAGACCCCTTCCTCACCTGTTCGTAACAAGGTACTGTGGGCCATCAGTAGCAGTAGAGTTGTATTCCACCACAATCAGTAATCTCATGGTCTGGCATATCCCTCATTCTACCATTACCATCAAGCCGGGGGCCAACCCTGGTTCAATGAGAGTGCAGGAGTGCATGTCAGAGCAGCACCAGGCATACCTAAAAATGAGATCCAACCTGGTGAAGGTACAACAAAGGACTAAATGCATGCTAAACAGTGGAAGCAGCATGCTGCAGACAGAGTTAAGTAATCCTACAACAAACAGGTCAGATCTAAGCTCTGCAGTCCTGCCACATTCAGTCATGAATGGTGGTGGACAATTAAACAACTCACAGTAGCTCCATGAACATCCCCATCCGCAATAATCGTGAGCCCAGCACACGAGTACAAAAGATGAGGCATTTGCAATCATCTTCAGCCAAAATTTCCGTGTGGATTCTCATCCAGGCCTACTGCTGAGATTCCCACCATCATGGATGCTAGTCCTCAGCCAATTCCATTCACTCAATGTGATATCAAGAAACAGCTGAGAGCCAGGATACAGTAAAAGGCACGGACCCCGTCAATAGCTGGCTGAGGCGCTGAAGACTTGAGCTCTGTAACTAGCCGCCCCTCAAGCCAAACCTTTCCAGTCCAGCTACAACACTGGCATTTACCCGATAATGTGGAAAATTGCCCAGATACGTTCTGTCCACAAAAAGCAGGACAAATCCAATCCGGCCAATTACTGCTTAGTCTACTCTCAACCATCAGCAAAGTAATAGAAGATGCTATGAAGTGCAACTTACTGACTAATAACAAGCTCACTGATGCTCAGTTTGGGTTCCACTCGGACTATTCAGCTCCCGACAGTCTTGAGCAAAACATGGACAAAAGATCTAAATTCCAGAGATGAGTTGAGAGTAACGGCTCTTGACATCAAGGCAGCATTTAACCATGTGTGGCATCAAGAAGCTCGAGTATATTGAAGTCAATGGGAATCGGAGGCAAATCTCTCCACTGGCTGGAGTCATACCTAGCACAAAGGAAGATGGTTCTGGTTGTTGGAGGCCAATCATCTCAGCCCCAGGCCATTGCTGCAGGAGATCCTCAACCTTGGGCCAAACATCTTCAGTTGCTTTATCATCATAAGGTCAGAAGTGGGGATGTTTGTTGATGATTACACAGTGTTCAGTTCCACTTGTAACTCCGCAGATAATGAAGCAGTCTGTTCCCTTATGCAGCAAGACCTGGACCACATTAAGGCTTGGGCAAGTAACATTCATGCCACACAAGTGCCAGGCAGTGACCATCTCCAACAAGAGAGAATCTATCGATTTCTGTCTTCAACATGCTCAATGATTGAGCTTCCATAGCCCTCTGGGGTAGAGAATTTCACAGATTCACCACCCTCTGAGTAAAGAAATTCCTCCTCATCTCAGTCTTAAATGGCCTGCCCCTTATTCTGAGACTGTGTCCCCTTGTTCGAGACTCACCAGCCAGAGAAAACATCCTAACCACATCTACCCTGTAACGCCCTGTAAGAATTTTGTAAGTTTCAATGAGATCACCTCTCATTCTTCAAAACTCTAGAGAATACAGGCCCTGTTTCTGCAATCTCTCCTCATTAGACAATACTGCCATCCCTGGGATTAGTTTGATGAGCCTCCGTTGCACTCCCTCTATGGCAAGTATATCCTTCCTTACATAAGAAGACCTAAACTGTACACAATACTGCAGGTGCGGTCTCACCAAGGTTTTACACAACTGAAGCAATACATCTTTACTCCTATACTCAAATCCCCTTGCAATGAAGGCCAACATATCATTTGCCTTCATAATTGCTTGCTGCACTTGCTTATGAGTTTTTAGTGACTCATGAACAAGGACACACAGGTCTCTTTGGACATCAACACTTCCCAACTTCTCACCATTTAAGAAATATTCTGCCTTTCTGTTTTTTCTACCAAAGTGGATCATTTCACACTTATTCACAATATATTCCATCCGCCATGTTCTTGTCCATTCACTTAAACTGTCCAAATTCCCTTGAAGCCTCCTTGCATCCTCCTCACAACTTACATTCCCTCCTAGTTTTGTCTCATCAGCAAATTTGGAAACATTACAATTGGTCCCCACATCCAAATCATTTATATAGATTGTAAACAGCTGTGGCCCAAGCACTGATCCTTGCGGTACCCCACTAGTACAGCCTGCCACCCTGAGAATGACACATTTATTCCTACTCTCTGCTTTCTGTCTGTTAACCAGTTCTCAATCCATTGCAGTATATTACCCCTAATCCCATGTGCTAGAGTTTTGTTTCCTAACCTTCTGTGTGGGACCTTATCAAAAGCCTTATGAAAATCCAAATATACCACATCTACTGTTTCTCCTTTATCTATGCGACAAATAACATCCTCATAAAACTTCAACAGGTTTGTCAAACATGATTTCCCTTCCACAAATCCATGTTGACTCTGCCCAATCATAACAATATTTTCCAAGTGTCCAGTTAGCTCATCCTTTATAATAGATTCTACCATTTTCCCTACTACTGAAGTCAAACTAAGGGGTCTGTAGTTTTCTGTTTTCTCCCTCACTCCCTTCTTAAATAGTGGGGTTACATTTTCTACTTTCCAGTCTGCAGGAACCTTTCCATAATCTATGGAATTTTGAAAGATAACCACCAATGCATCCACTATCTCGATAGACACCTCCTTCAATACTCTGGCATGTTCAATATTCTGGTCCAGGGGATTTATCAACTTTCAATCCAAATAATTTTTCGAGTACTACCTCTTTATTGATACTAATTACTTTCAGTTCCTCATTTTTACAAGTCCCTTGGTTCTCTGGTATTTCTGCGAGATTTTCTGCGCCTTCCTCCGTGAATACAGACACAAAGGACTGGATTTTACGTTGGGCAGACGGGAGATAGCCACCGATGTAAAAGTCGGTGGCCAACCCGCATCCGCCCAGCCCGGGGATCCGACCCGCATTTTACAGGTCCCTGGGCTTTAACTGTTCAGAGGTGGGACTTTCACCCGCTTGAGGGAGGATGTCCCGCCTCATTGAGCTGTCGGCCAATCATTGGGAGCAATGGCCACTGCTGGGACTGCAGAACAGCCAAGGACATGGAGCCGGGACTGAAGGTGAGTACGAGTTGCCTCGCTGGGCTCATCGGTCGCGGCCTGGCGAGGCAAGGATGGTCGTTTGGGGGAAGGGGGGCATCTTGGGTCCTGGGGGTGGTTGGGGAAGCGGGGGTGGCCACCCCCCCCCCCCCCCACCCAGTGCGCTGAGAGGCCGCCAGATATCACTGGGCAGCCTTTCACGTCTACCAGATGCCCGCTTGCCACTGGTAAAATACCAGTGGAGGCAGGAGAAGGCCCTTAAGTGGCCGTTAAGTGGCCACTTAAGGGCCTTGATTGGCCTGGGGCGGGTGGTCTGTTTGTTGCCCCCCACCCCCCCACCGCCCCGTGGCCCATGTAAAATGGGGTGGAAATGGGAGCTGGTTGGGAAGGCCTCCCAGAGCCTCTCGCTCAATTATACACCATCCCCCACCACCATCCGGCTTGCTGGGGTGGCATAAAAGTCTGGCCAAAGTAATTGTTTAGTCTCTCTGCCATTTTGTGATTCTGCACCACAAACTCTCACGTCCGCCTGCAATGGACCTACATTCGTCCTTGCTAATCGTTTCTTTTTCACATACCTAAAGAAGCTTTTACAATCCACCTTTATGTTTCTAGCTAGCTTACATTCATAATCTCTTTGCCCTTTCTTTATCAGTTTCTTCGTCCTCCTTTGTTGGATTCTAAATTGCTCGGGTTTACCACTTTTCTGGCGACCTTATAAGCCACTTCCTTTGACCTAATACAATATTTAATTTCTTTTGTTAGCCGCGGTTGTTTCACCTTTCCTGTTGGGTTTTCTGTCTTGGAGGAATGTATATTTGTTGTAAACTGTATAATACCTCTTTAAATACAAGCCATTGCCTGTCTATCATCAAATCTTTTAATATATTTTCCCAATTCTCCCGAGCCAACTTGCCCCCATACCTTCATAGTTTCCTTTGTTCAGATTCAAGACCCTAGTTTCAGAATGAACTATATCTCTTTCAAACTTAATATAAAATTCTATCATATGATGGTTACTATTTCCCAAAGGCTCCTTTACAGCAAGGCTATTAATTAGCCCTTTCCCATTGCATAATACTACATCTAAAATAGCCTGATCCCTAGTTGGTTCTTCAACATACTACTCCAGAAACCCATCTCGTACACACTCCAGGAATTCATCCTCCACAGCATTAGTGCTGATTAGGTTTACACAATCTATATAAATTGAATACGCCCATTATTACTGTATTGCCCATGCTACATGTAGCTCTAATTTCCTGATTTATACCATGCCCAACATTACCACTACTGTTTGGTGGCCTATAAACAACGCCCACCAATGTTTGCTGCCCCTTGCTGTTTCTTAGCTCCACCCAAACTGATTCTACATCTTGCTCCTTCGATCTAAGATCCTCTCTCACTAATATACTGATCTCATCCCTTGTTAACAGCGCTACCTCACCTTCTTTTCCCCTCCGCCTATCCCTCCTAAATGACAAATAGCCCTGAATATTCAGTTCCCAGTCCTGGTCACCCTGTAGCCATATTTCTGTAATGGTAATTAAATCATACCCATTTACCTCTATTTGTGCTTTCTACCTTGTTGCGAATGCTGTGTGCATTCATATAGAGTGCCCTTAATTTTGTCTTAACATTATTCCTCATTCCGATCCCATTTGATGCTTGCCTTCGTCTTGTGTGCCTTCCAATTTTGCTTACTACTTCTCTACTTCCTGTTACCAGTTTTGCTTCCCTCTAATCTGAGCTCCCTCTTAGGTTCCAAACCCCTGATAATTTAGTTTAAACCCTCCCCAAAACACTAGCAAATCTCCCTGCGAGGATGTTAGTCCCGGTCCTCCTATGGTGCAACCTGTCCATGGTCTCAATGCCTCAGAAATCTGATGCCCTCTCTCCTGCATCAATTCTCCTGCCACGTGTTAAATCACTTTATCCTCCTATTCTTAGGATCACTAGCATGTGGCACTGAGTAATTCTGAGATTACTGCTTTTGAGGTCCTGCTTTTTAATTTTTTTCCTAACTCCTTAACCTCTGCTTTCAGGACCTCATCCTTTTTCTTACCTATGTCATTGGTACCAATGTGGACCATGACCTCTGGCTATTCACCCTCCCGCAGAAGAATGCCCTGCAGCTGCTCTGTGACATCCTTGATCCTGGCACCGGAGAGGCAACACACCATCTTGGAGTCATGTCTGCGGCCGCAGAAACGCCTGTCTGTTCCTCTAGCTAAAGAATCCTCTATCACTATCGCCCGTCTTCTCTTCTTCCTCCCTTCCTGGGCAGCTGAGCCACACATGGTGCCACTGACCTGGCTCTTGCTGCACTCCTCTGAGGAACCCTCGCCCTCACCAGTATCCAAAATGGAAAACCGGTTCGCAAGCGACGTTCACTCAGGGGACTCCTGAACTATCTGCCTGGTTCTCTTAGACTGCCTGGTGGTTACCCATTCCCTCTCTGCCTGTGCATTCTTAATCTGTGGTGTGAGCACCTCCCTAAGCTTGCTATCCACGTAGTTCTCTGCTTTGCGGATGCTCTACAGTGACTCCAGCTGCAACTTGAGTTCCAAAACCTGGAGCTCCAGCTTCTGCAGCTGGTGACACCTCCTGCAGATGTGTTTGTCAAGGACACATGGTGCATCCACGACTTCCCACATAATCCAGGAGGCACATTCCACTCGGGAGCTGCCCTGCCATACCTTAGCTTTATAGACTAATTATTGTTAGTGTAATAAGTAAAATAACTTGCCAGTTACTTGCCAATCAGCTTCTTCTCCTCTACCGAAGTGAGAATCAAATAGTGGAGGCCGAAAAGGCAGTAAAGAAAAGAGACAAAGGAGCACCTCCTTCCCCTTGTCACTGAACCCCTTCACACCCAAACTTACAGATTCACACTCTGTCCAAACAGCATTTGCTACTTAGTTGTTACGACCGGGTAAGAAAGAGGTCTAGGGTTCCAGCCTTCACCTGGTCTTACTGTAACACGGTTTAATTTTAAACACACTGTGTTTTTAGCTCCCCCTTAGTGAATCCTTATTCACCGCTTTCCAATTATAAGGCAAAGAAACCCCTTCCCACAGCACCTTTCCCTGCAATCACAGGAGGTGTAATACCTGCCCTTTTACCTCCTCTCTCCTCACTATCCAAGGCCCCAAACACTCCTTTCAGGTGAAGCAAAGATTTACTTGTACTTCTTTCAATGTAGTATACTGTATTCACTGCTCACAATGTGGTCTCCTCTGCATTGGGAAGACCAATGGTAAATTGCGTGACCGCTTTGCAGAACACCTTAGCTCAATCCGAAAACATAACCCCGAGCTCCCTGTCGCTTGCCATTTCAACACCCCCACTGTTCTCATGCCCACATCTCTGTCCTGGGCTTGCTGCAGTGTTCCAGTGAACATCAATGCAAGTTCGAGTAATAGCTTCTAATTTACCAATTAGGCACTCTACAGCCTACGGGACTGAACATCGAGTTCAATAATCTTAGAGCATGATTGGTCCCCTTTTTTATTTTTATTTTTTTATTTATTTGTTATTCTTTTTTATTTTTTTTATCTTATTTTAGTTTGTTTCATCATTCATTTTTTTACCATGTGCCAGCCCACTGTTCTTTTCATGTTTGTGCTTTTGGCCAGGGCTATTCATTATTCTATCATTTTACACCCTCTCTGCACTAACGCTTTGTCTTTCACCAACCATTAACTCACCCTTTGCCTTTGCTCCATGACCTTTTTGTCAGTTATTCTCTGTGACCCTCTGTCCTATCAACACCTTCCCTTTTGTTATATTTTGCCCCACCCCCCACTTTATTTGCTTAAAACCTACTACATTTTTAACCTTTGCCAGTTCTGATGAAATGTCACTGACCTGAAATGTTAACTCTGCTTCTCTCTCCACAGATGCTGCCAGACCTGCTGAGTATTTCCAGCACTTTCTGTTTTTATTTTAAAAAAGAACTTTTTTTCTGATTTTCCAGCTATTTACAGGCATTCTAACAGCAGTTACTCACCAACCAATCAGCTTATGGTTTTCCCATGATGCCACTGTTAGGTTTTTGTTTCACTCTTCAAACCCAGCTCGCGTCGACCTCCAGACACAGCCAAAGCCACAGCCTTGCCTCTCCATCTTCCAGTGTGATAGGATACTCTCCAACGCCTGGATGAGCGCAGCTCCAGCAATACTCAAGAAAGTCAACACAATCCAGGACAATGCCCCCCTGCTTGATTGGTACCCCATCTATCACTGGCTAACTGCTCTCTGTACCATCTACAAGATTAACAGCAGCAACTTGCAAATGCTTCTTTGACAGCAACTTCCATACCCACAACCTCTACTGCTTAGAACAAGGGCAGCAGGCAGCTGGGTACACCACCCCTGCAAGTTCCCCTCCATCATCCTGATTGGAACTATATCACCGCTCCTTCACCGTCGCTGGATCAAAATCCTGCAACTCCCTCCCTAACAGCACTGTGGGTGTACCTACACTACGTGGACTGCAGCGGTTCAAGAAGGTGTCTCACCACCCCCTTCTCAAGGGCAATACAGTATGGGCAATTAAAACAACCTTGCCAGAGATGTCCACATCCCATGAATGACTAAAAAAACTCTGGTGAATCTGTGCTGAACTCCTTCCAAAGCTAATATATCCTTTTGAAGGTGCGGTGCCCAGAGGCTGTACACAATCCTCCTGATGTGCAGGACTATGTATCGCTGTAGCAAAACTTCCTTCCCTTATATTCCAGTCCTCCAGTCATAAAGGCTAACATTTCATTAGGCTGTTTGATTATTTTTTGTGATCTGTGTACATGGCTCCCCAAATCTCTTTGGGCATCCAGTATTCCAAGCTTATCAGCATTTAAATAATACTCAGATCTATCCTCTTTTGGTCCAAAATAGATGACCTCACACTTCCCTGTGTTGAAATCCATCTGCCACAATTTCACTCCATCTGTCATTGTCTCTTTGTAATTTTATGCTGCCATCTGCACAACTTGCAATACCACCAGTCTTCATGGCATAGGCAAACTTGGATCGATGACTCTCTATTGTGTTAACTAACTCATTAATAAATATAGTGAATAGTTGCTCCCAGCACAGATCCTTGTGGGACACCATCAGTCACATGCTTCCAATTTGAGTTCACGCCTGCCACTTACCTGAAGAGAGTCAAGATAGGTGGCAGGGACGGACCTGCCATTTACCTGGAGGGAGTCAGGAGAGGTGGCAGTGACGGACCTGCCATTTACCTGGAGGGAGTCAGGAGAGGTGACAGTGACGGACCTGCTGTTTACCTGGAGGGAGTCAGGATAGGTGGCAGTGACGGACCTGCCATTTACCTGGAGGGAGTCAGGAGAGGTGGCAGTGACGGACCTGCTGTTTACCTGGAGGGAGTCAGGAGAGGCGACAGTGACGGACCTGTCGTTTACCTGGAGGGAGTCAGGAGAGGCGACAGTGACGGACCTGTCGTTTACCTGGAGGGAATCAGGAGAGGTGACAGTGACGGACCTGCTGTTTACCTGGAGGGAGTCAGGAGAGGTGACAGTGATGGACCTGCCATTTACCCGGAGGGAGTCAGGAGAGGCGACAGTGACGGACCTGCCGGTTACCTGGAGGGAATCCGGACAGGCGACAGTGACAGACCTGCTGTTTACCTGGAGGGAGTCAGGAGAGGCGGCAGTGACGGATCTGCCGTTTACCTGGAGGGAGTCAGGAGAGGCTGCAGTGACGGACCTGCCGTTCATCTGGAGGGAGTCAGGAGAGGCAGCAGTGACGGACCTGCCGGTTACCTGGAGGGAGTCAGGAGAGGCAGCAGTGACGGACCTGCCGTTCATCTGGAGGGAGTCAGGAGAGGCAGCAGTGACGGACCTGCTGTTAACCTGGAGGGAGTCAGGAGAGGCGGCAGTGACGGACCTGCCGGTTACCTGGAGGGAGTCCGGAGAGGCGGCAGTGAAGGACCTGCCGGTTACCTGGAGGGAGTCCGGAGAGGCGGCAGTGAAGGACCTGCCGGTTACCTGGAGGGAGTCTGGAGAGGCGGCAGTGACAGACCTGCCGGTTACCTGGAGGGAGTCAGGAGAGGCGGCAGTGAAGGGCCTGCCGGTTACCTGGAGGGAGTCCGGAGAGGCGGCAGTGACGGACCTGCCGGTTACCTGGAGGGAGTCAGGAGAGGCAGCAGTGAAGGACCTGCCGGTTACCTGGAGGGAGTCCGGAGAGGCGGCAGTGACGGACCTGCCGGTTACCTGGAGGGAGTCAGGAGAGGCGGCAGTGAAGGACCTGCCGGTTACCTGGAGGGAGTCCGGAGAGGCGGCAGTGACGGACCTGCCGGTTACCTGGAAGGAGTCAGGAGAGGCGGCAGTGAAGGACCTGCCGGTTTCCTGGAGGGAGTCCGGAGAGGCGGCAGTGACAGACCTGCCGGTTACCTGGAGGGAGTCCGGAGAGGCGGCAGTGACGGACCTGCCTGTTACCTGGAGGGAGTCAGGAGGCGACAGTGACGGACCTACCGTTTACCTGGAGGGAATCAAGAGTGTCCGCAGTGATGGACCTGCCAGTTACCTGGAGGAAGTTAGGGGAGGCGGCAGTGGCGGACCTGCCTGTTACCTGAAGGGAGTCAGGAGAGGCGGCAGTGACGGACCTGCCGGTTACCTGGAGGGAGTCCGGAGAGGCTGCAGTGACGGACCTGCCGGTTACCTGGAGGGAGTCCAGAGAGGCGACAGTGACGGACCTGCCGGTTACCTGGAGGGAGTCCGGAGAGGCGGCAGTGACGGACCTGCCGGTTACCTGGAGGGAGTCAGGAGAGGCGGCAGTGACGGACCTGCCGTTTACCTGGAGGGAGTCAGGAGGGGCGACAGTGACGGACCTGCCGGTTACCTGGAGGGAGTCCGGAGAGGCGGCAGTGACGGACCTTCCGGTTACCTGGAGGGAGTCAGGAGAGGCTGCAGTGAAGGACCTGCCGGTTACCTGGAGGGAGTCAGGAGAGGCAGCAGTGAAGGACCTGCCGGTTACCTGGAGGGAGTCCGGAGAGGCAGCAGTGACGGACCTGCCGGTTACCTGGAGGGAGTCCAGAGAGGCGACAGTGAAGGCCTCTCTCTGGGAACTTGCCAGAGTTTGAAAAAAACAAATCAAATTGTGACATCACAGGAAACTCGTGAGTTGATTGGCTGGTAAGTATTGCTGCTTAGGGACTGAATCTAAACAACTGGGAGTTTAAAAACAATAAAAATATGAAGTATTAATAACTAGTAGCAAGTGTGTCGCTGGCGAATCTTATCTTTTATTTTTAGGTAATTTTATTACTATTTGTAAGTTTATTATTACTATTGGGAAGGTTTATTGGTATTGGAAAGGTTTATTAGTAGTAGTAAGGTTTATTAGTATTGGTTGGGTTTATTAATAGTAGTGAGGTTTATTATTAGCAGTAGCAAGGTTTATTAGAATTTAACAGAGTAAGTTTGATTGCAGGAGCATGGTTTATTAACTGACAGATAGAGGAATGGCAAGGCTGCTCCGACCTCTCGAGTGCACATCCTGTGCTATGTCAGAACTCCAGGATGCTTCCCATGTCCTGGATAACCACTTGTGCAGGAAGTGTCACCTGTTGCAGGAGTTCGAGCTCCAGGTTTCGTACCTTGAGCAACAGCTGGTGTCACTGTGGTGCATTCATGAGGTCGAGAGCTTCGTGGATATCACATTTATAGTTGTGGTCACCCCGCAGCTTAAGAATATGCAGGGAGGGAGGGAATAGGTGATCATCAGGCAGCCAAGAAGAAATAAGCAGGTTGTGTTGGAGTCCCCTGAATGAATCACACTCTCCAGCCAATATTCAGTTCTGTATACTGATGAGAGTGATGGTTCATGTGAGGAGTGCAGCCAGAGCTAAGCCAAGAGGGGGAAAGAACATCCATGGCTAAGCCAGGAAGTTAAGGATAACTTTTTTTTTTATTCATTCATGGGATGTGGGCGTTGCTGGCTAGGCCAGCCTTTATTGCCCATCCCTAACTGCCCTTGAGAAGTTGGTGGTGAGCTGCCTTCTTGAACTGCTGCAGTCCATGTGGGGTAGGTACACCCACAGTGCTGTTAGGAAAGGAGTTCCAAGATTTTGACCCAGCGACAGTGAAGGAACGGCAATATAGTTCCAAGTCAGGATGGTGTGTGACTTGGAGGGGAACTTGCAGGTGGTGGTGTTCCCATGCATCTGCTGCCCTTGTCCTTCTAGTTGGTAGAGGTCGCGGGTTTGGAAGGTGCTGTCGACAGAGCCTTGGTGCAATGCTGCAGTGCATCTTGTAGATGGTACACACTGCTGCCACTGTGTGTCAGTGGTGGAGGGAGTGAATGTTTGTGGATAGGGTGCCAATCAAGCAGGCTGCTTTGTCCTGGATGGTGTCGAGCTTCTTGAGTATTGTTGGAGCTGCACCCATCCAGGCAAGTGGAGAGTATTCCATTTCACTTCTGACTTGTGCCTTGTAGATGTTGGACAGGCTTTGAGGAGTTAGGAGGTGAGTTACTCGCTGCAGGATTCCTAGCCTGCTCTTGTAGCTATGGTATTTATATGGCTACTCCAGTTCAGTTGCTGGTCAATGGTAGACGCTAGGATGTTGATAGTGGGGGGATTCAGCGATGGAAATGCCATTGAATGTCAAGGGGAGATGGCTAGATTCTCTCTTGTTGGAGATGGTTATTGCCTGGCACTTGTGTGGCTCGATTGTTATTTGCCACCTATCAGCCCAAGCCTGAATATTGTCCAGGTCTTGTTGCATTTCGACACGGACTGCTTCAGTATCTGAGGGGTCGCGAATGGTGCGGAACATTGTGCAATCATCAGCGAACATCCCCATTTCTGACCTTATGATTGAAGAAAGGTCATTGATGAAACAGTTGAAGATGATTGGGCCTGGGAGACAAAAAAAAACCTAAGGCATACCATATTGCAAAGGTCAGTGGCAGGCTGGAAGATTGGGAAACATTTAAAGATCAACAAAAGGTTACTAAAAAAGTAATAAAAAGAGCAATGGTAAATTATGAAAGAAAACTAGTGCAAAATATAAAAACAGATAGCAAAAGTTCTATAAGTATATAAAAGGGAAGAGGGTAGCTAAAGTGAATGTTGGTCCCATGGAGGATGAGACTGGGGAGTTAATAGTGGGGAACACAGAAATGGTGGAGACACTAAATCAGTATTTTGCCTCAGTTTTTACAGTGGAGGACACTGGTACCATCCCAATAGTATCAGGTAATGCAGAGATTATAGAAAGAGAGGACATTAGAACAATCATCATCACTAGGGAAAAAGTACTGAGCAAACTATTGGGATTGAAGGCAGACAGGTTCCCAGGGCCTGATGGCCTACATCCTAGGGTCTTAAAGGAAGTGGCAGTGGAGATAGTGGATCCGTTGGTTATAATATTCCAAAATTCCCTGGATGCGGGAAAGGTTCCAGTGGATTGGAAAAAAGCTAATGTAACGCCCTTATTCAAAAAGGGAGGGAGGCAGAAAGTAGGTAACTATAGACCAGTTAATTTAACATCTGTCATTGGGAAATTGTTAGAATCCATTATTAAGGAAGTAAGAACAGGACATTTAGAAAGTCAAAACGCAATCCATCAGAGTCAGCATGGTTTTATGAAAGGTAAATCATGTTTGACTAATTTGCTAGAGTTCTTCGAAGATATAACAAGTAAAGTGGATAATGGGGATCCTGTAGATATAGTATATCTGGACTTCCAGAAGGCATTTGATAAGGTGCTGCACAAAAGTTTAATACACAAGGTAAGATTACATGGGGTTAGGGGCAATTTATTAGCTTGGAAAGAGGATTGGCTAACCAACAGAAAATAGAGAGTCGGGATAAATGGGTCCTTTTCTGGTTGGCAAGATGTAACTAGTGGGGTGCCCCAGGGTTCGGTCCTCGGGCTCCAACTATTTACAATCTATATTAATGACTTGAATGCAGGGATACAAGGTACTATTGCCAAATTTGCAGATGACACTATAATAGATGGCATAGGAAGTTGCAATAAAGAAATAAGAAATTTACAAATGGATATGGATAGGTTAGGTGAATGGGCCAAAATTTGGAAGATGGAGTTTAACATGGAGAAGCGTGAGGTTATCCATTTTGGTCAGAAGAATAGAAAGGCAAATTATTATCTAAATGGAGAGAAATTTCAGAGTGCTTCAGTGCAGAGGGATCTGGGTGTCCTCGTGCATGAATTGCAGAAAACTAGTATGCAGGTGCAGTAGGTAATAAGGAAGGCAAATGGAATGTTGACATTTATTGCTAAAGGAAGAGAGTATATAAGTAGGGAAGTGTTGCTGCAACCGTAAAAGGCATTAGTGAGACCACACCTGGAGTATTGCGTACACTTTTGGTCCCCTTACTTGAGGAGGGATGTAGTTGCATTGGAGGCAGTTAAGAGGAGGTTCACTAGATTGATTCCAGAGATGAGGGGTTTGTCTTATGAAGAGGGATTGAGCAGTTTAGGCCTTTATTCTCTGGAGTTTAGAAGAATGAGAGATCTAATTGAGGTATATAAGATGATTAAGGGGATTGACAAAGTAGATGTAGAGAGGATGTTTCCTCTGGTGGGGCAATCGAGAACAAGAGGTCATAGTTTTAGGATAAGGGGTGACAAATTTAAAACAGAGATGAGGAGAAATTACTTCTCTCAAAGGGTAGTGAGTCTGTGGAATTCACTACCCCAGAGTGTGGTGGATGCCAGGACGTTGAGTAAATTTAAGGAGGAGATAGACAGATTTTTAATTAGTAATGGGTTGAAGGGTTATGAAGAACAGGCAGGGAAGTGGACTTGAGGCGAAGATGAGATCAGCCATGATCGTATTGAAGGCAGAACAGGCTCGATGGGCTGAATTGCCTACTCCTGATCCTAGTTCTTATGTTCATGGCACCATAGGTGGCTCAGCTGCACAGGGGGGGCACAAAGAAGACCTGAAGAGCAATAGTGATAAGAGATTCGATAGTTAGGGGACTAGACAGGCGTTTCAGCCACCGCAGACATGAATCCAGGATGGTGTGTTGCCTCCCTGGTGTCAGGGTCAAGGATGTCACTGAATGGCTGCAGAGCACCCTGAGGGAGGAGGGTGAACAGCCAGCAGTCGAGGTCCACATTGGTATGAACGACATAGGCAGAAAGAGAGATGTGGTCCTGCAGTCAGAATTTAGGGGCTAGGTGGAAAATCATTAAGCAGGACCTCAAAAGTAGTCATCTCTGGATTACTCCCGGTACCACCCGTGTGCGTGTAGAAATAGCAGGATAAAGCAGATGAATGTGTGGCTGGAAAGATGGTGCAGGAGGGAGGGCTTTAGATTCTTTGGATATTGGGACCAGCTCTGGGGGAGATGGAACCTGTACAGGTGGACAGGTTGCACCTAAATAGGACTGAGTTCCTTGGAGGGTGATTTGCTGGTGCTATTGGGGAGGGTTTAAACTAACTTGGCAGAGGTGTGGGAACTAGGAGGTAATATTAGAAAGGAATACCAAGGTGCACAGAATACTGAAAGAGGTAGATCGTACCAGAGTAGGAAATAGTAAGTTATTTGGTGGGGTCAGAGTATGGGAGAAAGTAATAAAGTCTGAATCAGGGTTACTGTGCATGTATGTGAATGCACGGAGTGTGGTAAATAAGATTGGTGAGTTACAGGCGCAGACTGCCATGTGGAAATATGATGTGGTGTTTACAACACAGCCCTGCCTCAAAGAAGGGCAGGACTGGGTATTAAATATTCGTCGATACATGGTGTTCAGGAAAGAAAGGAAAGGAAGAAAAGGGGAAGGGATGGCAGTATCAATTAAGGAGAGCATTGCAGTGCTGGAGAGAGAGGATATCCCAGAGAGGTCAAGGACAGAATTTATTTGGCTAGAGCGAAGGAACAAAAAAAGGTGCAATTACATTGCTTGGTGTTACATGTGTACACCTTTAAGAGGTGTGGCTACAAGATCATATTAGCCATGCAAGAGCTATGATGTAACACACCACATGATTCTGAGTGTAAGGCAGTCTTGGTGATACACCTGTACAGTAACCATTTCAATATAATTACTGCTTTCTCTGTAATCAATAAAGAATACACAATATTGCGTTCCTGTTCCCATCTTGAGTCATAGAGTCATTTAC
Source organism: Heterodontus francisci (assembly GCF_036365525.1). NCBI lineage: Eukaryota > Metazoa > Chordata > Chondrichthyes > Heterodontiformes > Heterodontidae > Heterodontus > Heterodontus francisci. The sequence goes on along the minus strand of NC_090388.1, from coordinate 42,499,304 downwards.
AGCACAGAAGGAGGCCATTTGACCCATCGAGTCCATTCCGGCTCTCTACAGATCTTTACTGTCAGTCCCACTCCCCGGCTCAATCCCCTAGCCCTGCAAGTCTATTTCGCTCAGGTGGACATCCAACTTCCTCTTGAGGTCATTGATTGTTTTCGCTTCCACCACCCTTGTGGGCAGCGAGTTCCAGGTCACTACCACCTGCTGAGTAAAAAAATGCTTCCTCATATTTCCCCTGCATCTTTTGCCTCAAAATTCCAATCTGTGTCCCCTCGTCCTTGTACCATTTGCTAATGAGAACAATGTTTCCTTGTCTAACTGATCTAAGCCTGTCACACTCTTGTACACTTCTATTAAATCTCCCCTCATTCTCCTTTGTTCCTTGAAGAACAAACCCAGCTTTTCCAACCTAACCTTGTAACTCAAATTCTCCATTCCTGGAACCATTCTGGTAAATCTCCTCTGCAACCTCTCAAGGACCCTCACATCTTTCCTGAAGTGTGGTGACCAGAACTGGACACAATACTCCATTTGGAGCCTAACAAGAGTTCTATAAAGGTTCAGCATAATTTCCCTCTTTTGTACTCAGTGCCTTCATTTATGAAGTGATCAGTCTTTGTGTACAGTCTATACAAACATGTTCAACGAACATGCAACACTTAGTGTAGTCTATAGGCTATCAACTAGTGGGAAAGATGTAGAGGAACACATTTTCAAGGAAATTACAGAGAGGTGAAAGAGTTATAGAGTAGTTGTAATGGGGGACTTTAATTATCCAAATATAGACAGGGATAGTCTTAGTGCAAAGGGCAGAGAGGGGCAAGAGTTCCTAGAGTATGTTCATTAAAATTGTCTACAGCAGTATGCTTCCAGTCCAATGAGAAAGGAGGAACTGCTAGACCTGGTTTTTGGGAATGAAGTGGGCCAAGTGGATCAAGTGTCAGCATGAGAACATTGTATCATAAGGTTCTGATGAATGGTCACTGACCTGAAACGTTAACTCTGCTTCTCTCTGCATAGATGCTGCCAGACCTGCTGAGTATTTCCAGTATTTCTTGTTTATATTTCAGATTTCCAGTATCTGAAGTATTTTGCTTTTATTAAGCACCATCATAAGGTTTAGGTTGGCTCTGAAAAAGGACAACAACAATCCAGAGTAAGAATAATTTACTGTGGGAGAGTGAACTTCTGTGGGGTAAGAAAGGATCTGGGCCAGATAAATTTGAATCAAAGGTTGGCAGGAAAAATGATACCTGAACAATGGGCTAGCTTCAAGGAAGAGATAGTTCAATCAGTGTCAAGGTATATTCTGTTACGACCAAGGCGGGAGGAGTGCATTGTCTTTTCTAGTTCCATTTCTCCACAGGTCACAGCACATATTTTAAATGTTTACTCATTTACCGAGATGGTCACTCATATACTCTACTCTTTAATCAAAAATAAAACCAACCAGGTTTCTTTAATAAACAACAAAATTATCAGTTTATTATAAAACAAGGCTTATCCAGTAATGAAGCAAAGCATTATTGCATTAACACACAGATTGAAATATGAAAGTTCCCTTTTTTAAAATAGCTCACACACACACACACACTGGAAAAAATAAAGAAATTCTCTCTGCAGTGGTCTTTTACAAAAAAAAAGAAGAAAGGAATACTTTGACAAAATACTTGCTAATTCCTGAAGGATAAGAAAGAGAAGATATGGAAGGATGTCAGTTGTCCCTTTTGGTCTAGTGTCCAGGTATATGGAAACGAGTCACTAGGATCTTTTCAGAAGCAGTTCATTCTGGAGGTGTTGAGAAATAGTCTGGTAGGCTTTCCAGGAGAAATGTGGCAGCTGGGGTTTCAGTTATCACACTCTGGATTTGCAGGGTTTTTCCAAAGAGGTAAAGAAAGAGGAGCTGACACTCTGGATTTCTCAGGGTCTCTTAGAGAGGTATGGGAAAGATGAGCTGGGAGTTTCTTTTCATCAGGCTACAAAACCAAATGCTTTTCAACATTGTTGACACCCCACCTGAACCAAAACAATATCTCAGAAGTGAAACCAATTCCTGACCCTCATAAATCGTGACATGACACTTCTCCGTAAACATCTTCCCCAAGTTACCAATGATTCTGTTGTTTATTGAGCTTAAGGCATGTGATATCTAGTAAAGGTTGTTTTCAAACAAGACCTCTCAGTGTCCTTTCAGTGAACTTTCAACAAAAAAACAAGTCCGGCATCTATGAAATCTTCAGTCTTCTAAAATGAATCCATTTCCACATTTTAAATATGAGTCCTCAAAAAATATTTAACAAAAAAGGAAGCACTTTCGTAACAATTCCCACGAAAGGGAAATGTAGGGCAAACAAATCCTGAGCTCCCTGGGTGAGAAAAGAGGTAGAGATTAAGATAAGGAAGAAAAAATGTGCTTATGACAGATATCAGGTAGATAATACAATGGCAAACCAGGCTGAATGTAGAAAGTTCAGAGGGGAAGTGAAAATGCAAATAAGAGAAACAAAGAGAAAGTATGAAAAGAGACGAGCAGCTAACATGAAGGGGAATCCCAAAGTCTTCTATAGGCATATAAATAGTAAAAATGTGGTAAAAGAAGGAGTGGGGCCAATTGGGGACCAAAAAGGGGATTTACGCATGGAGACAGGAGGCATAAATGAGGTATTAAATGAATACTTTGCATCTGTCTTTTCTAAGGAAGAAGACGCTACCCAGGTCACGGTGAAAGAGGAGGTAATTAATACACTAGAAGGATTTAAAATTCATAAGGAGGAGGCATTGGATAGGCTGTCTGTACTTAAAGCTGATAAGGCACCAGGACCGGATGAGATGCATCCAAAGATACTGAGGGAAGTGAGAGTGGAAATCGCGGAGGCACTGGCCATAATTTTCCAGTCTTCCTTAGACTTAGGGGTGGTGCCAGAGGACTGGAAAGTTGCAAATGTTACGCCCTTGTTCAAAAAAGGGTGTAAAGTTAAGTCCAGCAACTACAGGCCAGTCAGTTTAACCTTGATGTCAGGGAAACTTCTAGAAACAATAATTTGGGACAAAATTGATAATCATTTGGACAAATGTGTGTTAATTAAGGAAAGCCAGCAAGGATTTGTCAAGGGAAAATTGTACTTAACTAATTTGCTGGATTTTTTTGAAGAGGTAACCGAGAGGTTGATAAGGATAATGCTGTTGATATTGTGTATATGGACTTCCAAAAGAAATTTGATACAGTGCCACAGAACAGACTTGTGAGCAAAGTTATAGCTCATGGAATAAAAGGTACAGTAGCAACATGGATATGAAACTGGTTGAGTGACAGGAAACAGAGAGTAGTGGTTAATGGACTTGAGAAAGGTTTGCAGTGGAGTTCCCAGGGGACAGTGTTGGGACCCTTGCTCTTCCTGATATATAATAATGACCTAGACCTTGGTGTACAGGGCATAATTTCAAAATTTGTGGATGATACAGAACTTGGAGGATTGTGAACTGTGAGGAGGATAGTGTAGAACTTCAAAAGGACGAAGCAAAGTTGGTGGAATGGGCGGACAAGAGACAGATGAAGTTCAATTCAAAGAAGTGTGAAGTGATACATTTTGGTCGGAAGAACATGGAGAGACAATATAAAATAAAGGGTACAACTCTAAAGGGGGTGCAGGAGCAGAGGGACCTGAGTGTTTATGTGCATAATTCGTTGAAGATGGCAGGACATGTTGAGAGAGAGCAGTTTAATGAAGTGTACAGTATCCTAGGCTTTATTAATATGGGCATAGAATACAAGAGCAAGGGATGATGGACTGGTTCGGCCTCAACTGGAGTATTGCATAGAGTTCTTGGTACTGCACTTTAGGACAGAAGTGAAAGCATTGGAGAGAGTGCAGAAAAGATTCACGTTCCAGGGATGAGGAACTTCAGTTATGAAGATAGATTGGAGAGGTTTGGGACTGTTTTCCTTGGGGAAGAGAAGGCTGAGAGGAGATTTAATAGAGGTATTCAAAATCATGAGGGGTCTAGACAGATAGGGAAAAACTGTTGCCACTCATGAAATGATCCAGAACCAGAGGGCACAGATTTAAGGTAATTGGCAAAAGAAGCAATGGTGAAATGAGGAAAAACTTTTTCATGCAGTGAGTGGTTAGGATCTGGAATGCACTGCCAGACAGTTGGTGGAGGTAGGTTCAATCGAGGCATTCAAAAGGGAAATAGATAGTTATCTGAAAAGGAGGAATGTGCAGGGTAATGGGGAGAAGTTGAGTGAATGGCACTAAGTGAATTGGAGTGACATTGCAGACACGATGGCCAAATGGCCTCCTTTTGTGCTCTAACAATTCTGTGATTCCATTATCCCTAATCTTTGTCTGCTGCCACCTAATTAGGTTAATGATTTGCCTTCATTTCCGGGAGCTTTAATTTTAGCTAACAGTCTCTTATGTGGAAACTTATTAAATGTCTTCTGGAAACTCATATTAAACTATATACACAGACATTCCCTGATCTACTACTTTAGTTACTTTCAGAAAAAGCTCGTTGATAGACATGACTTATCCATCACGAATCCACGTCAGCTCAAATTTCTGTACATGCCCAGTGACTCTGTCCTTATCTTTTTTTTAATTCGTTCATGAGACATGGGCGTCACTGGCAAGGCCAGCATTTATTGTCCATCCCTAATTGTCGTCAAAGAAAGTGGTGATAAGCCATCTTCTTGAATTGCTGCAGTCCATGTGGTAATAGGTACACACAGAATGCTATTAGGGAGGGTGTTCCAGGATTTTGACTTGGTGACAATTAAAGAACGGCAATATATTTCCAGGTCAGGATGGTGTGTAACTTGGAGAGCAACATAGAAGCATAGGAACAGGAGTAGGCTATTCAGCCCATAGAGCCTGCTCTGCCATTCAATTAGAGCATGGCTGATCATCTACCTCAACACCACTTTCCCACACTATCCCCATGTCCCTTGATGTCACTAGTCTCCAGAAATCTATCGATTTCTGTCTTGAACATGCTCAATGATTGAGCTTCCACAGCCCTCTGGGTTAGACAATTCCAAAGATTCACCACCCTTTGAGTGAAAAAATTCCTCCTCATCTTAGTCTTAAATAGCCTACCCCTTATTCTGAGACTATGTCCCCTGCCCTGGTTCTAGATGAGGGAAGGGCTGTAGATGTCATATACATGGACTTCAGTAAGGCGTTTGATAAGGTTCCCCATGGTAGGCTGATGGAGAAAGTGAAGGCGCATGGGGTCCAAGGTGTACTAGCTAGATGGATAAAGAACTGGCTGGGCAACAGGAGACAGAGAGTAGCAGTGGAAGGGAGTTTCTCAAAATGGAGACGTGTGACCAGTGGTGTTCCACAGGGATCTGTGCTGGGACCACTGTTGTTTGTGATATACATAAATGATTTGGAGGAAAGTATAGGTGGTCTGATTAGCAAGTTTGCAGACGACACTAAGATTGGTGGAGTAGCAGATAGTGAAGGGGACTGTCAGAGAATACAGCAGAATATAGATAGATTGGAGAGTTGGGCAGAGAAATGGCAGATGGAGTTCAATCAGGGCAAATGCGAGGTGATGCATTTTGGAAGATCCAATTCAAGAGTGAATTATACAGTAAATGGAAAGGTCCTGGGGAAAATTGACGTACAGAGAGATATGGGTGTTCAGGTCCATTGTTCCCTGAAGGTGGCAACGCAGGTCAATAGAGTGGTCAAGAAGGCATACGGCATGCTTTCCTTCATCGGACGGGGTATTGAGTACAAGGGTTGGCAGGTCATGTTACAGTTGTATAGGACTTTGGTTCGGCCACATTTGGAATACTGCGTGCAGTTCTGGTCGCCACATTACCAAAAGGATGTGGATGCTTTGGAGAGGGTGCAGAGGAGGTTCACCAGGATGTTGCCTGGTATGGAGGGCGCTAGCTATGAAGAGAGGTTGAGTAGATTAGGATTATTTTCATTAGAAGGACAGAGGTTGTGGGGGGACCTGATTGAGGTGTACAAAATCATGAGAGGTATAGACAGGTTGGATAGCAAGAAGCTTTTTCCCAGAGTGGGGGATTCAATTACTAGGGGTCACGAGTTCAAAATGAAAGGGGAAAAGTTTAGGGGGGATATGCGTGGAAAGTTCTTTACGCAGAGGGTGGTGGGTGCCTGGAACGCATTGCCAGCGGAGGTGGTAGACGCGGGCACGATAGCGTCTTTTAAGATGTATCTAGACAGATACATGAATGGGCAGGAAGCAAAGATAAACAGATCCTTAGAAAATAGGCGTCATGTTTAGATAGAGGATCTGGATCAGCGCAGGCTTGGAGGGCCGAAGGGCCTGTTCCTGTGCTGTAATTTTTCTTTGTTCTTCTTAGACTCACCAGCCAGGGGACTGCATGTACCCTGTCGTGCCCTGTAAGAATTTCATAAGTTTCAATTATATCACCTCTCATTCTTCGAAATTCTAGAGAATACAGGCCCAGTTTCCTCAATCTCTCCTCATAAGACAATCCCACCATCCCAGGGATGAATCTGGTGAAGCTCTGTAGCACTCCCTCTATGGCAAGTATATCCTTCCTTCGATAAGGAGACCAAAACTGTACACTATACTCCAGGTACGGTCTCACCACGGTTCTTTACAATTGCAACAAGATATCTTTACCCCTGTACTCAAAACACCTTGTGATGAAGGCCACATATCATTTGCTTTCCTAATTGCCTGCTGCACCTGTATGCTAGCTTTAAGTGACTCATGAACAAGGACACTCAGGTCCCTTTGGACACCAACACTTCTCAAACTTTCACCATTTAAGAAATATTCTGCCTTTCTGTTTTTTCTATCAAAGTGGATAACTTCACACTTATTGTCATTATATTCCATCTGCCATGTTCTCGCCCATTCACTTAGCCTGTCCAAGTCCTTTTGATGCCTCCTTGCATCTTCCTCACAACTTATATTCCCACCTAGTTTTGTGCCATCAGCAAATTTGGAAATATTACAATTGGTTCCCACATCCAAATCATTGATATAGATTGTAAACAGCTGTGGCACCAGCACTAATCCTTGTGGTACCCCACTAATAACAGTCTGCCATCCTGAGAATGACCCATTTAATCCTATTCTCTGCTTGCTGTCTGTTAACCAATTCTCAATCCATTGTAGTATATTAGCCCCAATCCCATGTGCTCTAATTATGTTCACCAACCTCTTGTGTGGGACCTTATCATAAGCCTTCTGAAATCCAAATGCACCACATCCACTGGTTCTCCTTTATTTATGCTACAAGTAACATCGTCATAAAACTCCAACAGGTTTGTCAAACATGATTTCCCTTTCACAGGGGTGGCACAGTGGCGCAGTGGTTAGCACTGCAGCTTCACAGCTCCAGCGACCCGGGTTCAATTCTGGGTACTGCCTGTGTGGAGTTTGCAAGTTCTCCCTGTGGCTGCGTGGGTTTCCTCTGGGTGCTCCGGTTTCCTCCCACATGCCAAAGACTTGCAGGTTGATAGGTAAATTGGCCATTATAAATTGCCCCGAGTGTAGGTAGGCGATAGGGAAATATAGGGACAGGTAGGGATGTGGTAGGAATATGGAATTAGTGTAGGATTAGTATAAATGGGTGGTTGATGGTCAGCACAGACTTGGTGGGCCGAAGGGCCGATTTCAGTGCTGTATCTCTAAACTAAAAAAAAAAATCCATGTTAACTCTTCCCATTAATTTCCAAGTGTCCAGTTATCACATCCTTTATAACAGATTCTAACATTTTCCCTACTACTGACGTCAAACTAACAGGTCTGTAGTTCTCCATTTTCCCTTTCTCTCCCTTCTTAAATAGTGAGGTTACATTTGCTACTTTCTAGTCTGCAGGAACCTTTCCAGAATCTATAGAATTTTGAAAGATAACCACCAATGCATCCACTATCTCTATAGCCCCCCTCCTTTAACACTCTGGGATGCCATCATCTGGACCAGGGGATTTACCAACCAATCCAGTTAATTTTTCGATTATTACTTCTTTACTAATACTAATTTCTTTCAGCTCCTCATTTTTACAGGTCTTTTGGTTACCTAGTATTTCTAGGAGATTTTCTATATCTTCTTCTGTGAAGACAGAAACAAAGCAATTGTTTAGTTTCTCTGCCATTTCCCTATTCTCCACTATAAATTCTCCTGTCTCCACCTGTAATGGGCCCACATTTTTCCAGCTAATCTTTTCCTTTCCACATACTTAAAGAAGCTTTTACAGTCCGCTTTTATGTTTCTAACTAGCTTGCATTCATATTCTCTTTTCCCTTGCTTTATCAGTTTCTTGGTCATCCTTTGCTGGGTTCTAAATTGCTCCCAATTGTCAGGCTTATCACTTTTTCTGACATCCTTATAAGCCACTTCCTTTGTTCATAAGAACTAGGAGCAGGAGTAGGCCGTCCGACTCACTAGTTTAAAGTCCTAGAGACCACCCTATTTATCCGTTTCGCTAGAACACTGGTTCCAGATCGGTTCAGGTGGAGACCGTCCCATCGGTACAGATCCCCCCGGTTCCAAAACTGATGCCAATGCCCCATGAAATGGAACCCCTCTTTCCCACACCACTCCCTTAGCCACGTGTTTACTTCCCTAATATTCTTATCCCTAAGCCAATTTGCACGTGGCTCGGGCAGTAATCCGGAGATTATGACCCTCGAGGACCTGTTCCTTAATTTTGTTCCTAGTGCTTTATAATCCCCAAACAGGTCCTCCATCCTAGCCTTCACTATGTTGTTAGTCCCAACGTGGACCACAACAACTGGATCCTCCCCCTCCATCTCCAATATCCTTTCAAGCCGGTCAGAGATGTCCTGCACCCTGGCACCGGGCAGGCAACACACCATGCGGGACTCCCGATCCGGCTTGCAAAGGATACTATCTATCCTCCTAATTATAGAATCCCCTATAACTACCACTTGTCTTTTTGCTCCCCCCTCTTGAATGGCCTTCTGCACCATGGTGCCATGGTCAGTTGGCTCATCCTCCCCGCAGACCTTTTCCTCATCCACACAGGGAGCAAGTATCTCGTACCTGTTGGATAAGGTCAAAGGCTGAGGCTCCTCCACTCCTGAACTCAGGATCCCCCTACCTGCCTCACTTGCAATCACACCCTGTTGTCCCTGATCACTAACTGAATTTGAATTACTTAATCTACCAGGTGTGACTGCCTCCTGAAACAAAACGTCCAGGTAACTCTCCCCCTCCCTTGTTCTAATGCAATTTTTAACTTCTTTTGTTGCCACTGTTGATTCACCTTTCTCATTGAGTGTTTGCGCCTTAGAGGAATATATATGTGTTGTAGACCATGTAGTATTTCTTTAAATACTAGCCATTGCCTGTCTACCGTCAAATATTGTAGTACATTTTCCCAATCCAGCATAGCTAACTTGCCCCTCATACCTTCATAGCTTCGCTTGCTCAGATTTAAGACCCTAGTTTCAGAAGGAACTATATCACATTCAATCTTAATGTGAAATGCTATCAAATTATGGTCATAATTTCCCAAAGGCTCCTTTCTAGCAAGGTTATTAATTAGCCTTTTCTCGTAACATAATACTAAATCTAAAATAGCCTGATCTCTGGTTGGTTCCTCAATGTACTGTTCCAGAAATCTATCTCATACACACCCCAGGAATTCATCCTCCACAGCAGTATTGCAGATTAGGTTTACCCAGTCTATATGTAAATTGAATCCTCCCATTATGACTGTATTACCCTCGTTATATGCATCTCTAATTTCCTGATTTATACCATGCCCAACATTAGCACTACAGTTTGGTGACCTATAAACAACTCCCACCAATGTTTGCTGCCCTTGCCGTTTCTTAGCTCCACCCAAACTAATTTTACATCTTGCTCCTTTGATCTAAGATCCTCTCGCACTAATGTACTGATCTTGTCCCTTATTAAGAGCACTACCGCACCTCTTCTAATTTCACTTACTACTTTTCTACTTCCTGTTACCAGTTTTGCTGCCCTCCAATCTGAGCTCCTCTCAGGTTCCCATCCCCCTGCCAATCTAATTTAAACCCTCCCAACAGCAGTAGAAAATCTCCTTGTGAGTCCAGTCCTGCTAAGATGCAACCTGTCCATCTTGTACAGGTCCTACCTGCCCCAGAACTGGTCCTAATGTCTCAGAAATCTGATGCCCTCCCTCCTACACCAGTTCTCCAGCCACGTATTCAATTGCTCAGTTCTCCTATTCCTATGCTCACTACCATGTGGGACTGGGTGTAATCCTGAGATTACTACTTTTGAGGTCCTGCACTTTAATCTCTTTCCTAGCTCCCTAAAATCTGCTTTCAGGACCTCAATCCCCTTCCTACCTATGTCGTTGGTACCAATGGGGACCATGACTTTGGCTATTCACTCTCTCCCAGAAGAATGTCCTGTAGCCACTCCGTGACATCCTTGATCATGGCACCAGAGAGGCAACATACCATCCTGGAGCAAAAACAAAAAGTGCTGGAAAAACTCAGCAGGTCTGGCAGCATCTGTGGAGAAAGAAGCAAAGTTAACGTTTCAGGTCTGTGACCTTTTATCAGAAAAGGTTCTACAAACTTCTTGATCATGCCCTTACATTTATGTCTAAATCGTTAATATATACCACTAAAAGCAGGGGACCCTGCGGAATGCCACTGGAAACAACCCTCCAGTCGCTAAAACACCCGTCAACAATTACCCTTTGTTTCCTGCCACTGAGCCAATTTTGTATCCACATTTGCTGCAATTCCCTGGATCCCATGTGATTTTATTTTTTTAACCAGTCTGCCATGTGGGACCTTGTCAAAAGCCTTGCGAAAATCCATGTAGACCACATCAACTGCACTACCCTCATCTATATTCGATCAAGTTGGTCAAACAAGATCTTCCCTTAACAAATCCATACTGACTATCCTTGATTAACCTATGCCTTTCTAAGTGACAGTTTATCCTGCCTCTCAGAATAGATTCCAATACTTTGCCCACTATTGAGGTTAGACTGACTGGCCTGTAATTATTCGGTCTATCCTTCGCTCCCTTTTTAAACAGAGGTACAATGTTAGCAGTTCTCCAATCGTCCGGCACCACACCTGTATCCAATGAGGACTGGAAAATGATGGTCAGACATTCTGCTATTTCCTCTCTTGCTTCTATTAACAGCCTAGGGTACATTTCATCTGGCCCTGGTGATTTATCAACTTTCAAGGATGCTAATCCCATTAATACTTCCTCTATCCCTATGTTTATCACATCCAATACTTCACACTCCTCCTCCTTAATTAAAATATTTGTATCATCCCCCTCTTTTGTGACGACAGACACAAAGTATTCATTAAGAACCATACCAACATCTTCTGCCCCTACACATAGGTTTTCTTTTTGGTCTTTCATGGGCCCTACTCTCTCCTTAGATATCCTCTTACTCTTAATGTACTGATAAACCATTTTTGAGTTCACCTTGATTTTGCTTGCCAATATTCTTTCATGCTCTCTCTTTACTTTCCTAATTTCCTTTTTGATTTCACCCCTCCACTTTTTATACTCCTCTCAGCTTTCTGTGGTATTGAGTTCTTGGTGTTGGACATAAGTTTTCCTTTTCTGCCTTATCTTACCTTGTAGGCTCCTTGACATCCATGGGGCTCTACATTTGGCCATCTCAGCCTTTTTCTTTGTGGGAAAAAAATTTACTCTGAACCCCTTGAATCTCCCCTTTGAATGCCTCCCACTATTCTGACACTGATTTACCTTCAAGTAGCTGTTTCCAGTCCACGTTTGCTAAATCACTCCTCAGTTTAGTAAAATTGGCCTTGCCCCAATTGAGAACTCGAACTCCCATTCTATCTCTGTCCTTTTCCATAATTATGTTAAAATTGACTGAATTATGATCACTTCCACCAAAATGCTCTTCCAAAACCACCCCTTCCAGACGCCCATCTTCATTTCCTCAAACTAAGTCTAAAACTGCACCCACTCTTGTTGGACTTGCTACATACTGGACAAAAAAGTTCTCCTGAATGCAAGAATTCTGCTCCCTCAATTCCTTTCACACTAAAACTATCCCAGTTAATACTGAGGTAGTTAAAATCCCCTACTATTACTGCCCTATTGTTTTTGCACTTCTCAGAGATTTGCCTACAAGTCTGCTATCTCCCTCTGACTGTCTGGGGGTCTACAGTACACTTCCAGCAGCGTGATTGCACCTTTTTTGTTCCTTAGCTCAATCCATGTGGCCTCATTTGATGAACCTTCCAACATGTCATCCCTCCTCACAGCTGTCATAGTTTCCTTGACCAAAATTGCCACTCCCGCTCCTTTCTTATCCCCCTCCCTATCGCATCTGAAAACCCTGTAACCAGGAACGTTAAGCTGCTCTTGTTGGAGATGGTCATTGCCTGACACTTGTGCAGTGTGAATGTTACTTGCCAAAGTCTCAATGCTGTCCAAGTCTTGCTGCATGCAGGCACAGACTGCTTCATTATCCAAGAGTTGCGAACGGAACTGAACACTGTGCAATGATCAGTGAACATCCCCACTTCTAACCTTATGATGGAGGTAAGGTCATTGATGAAGCAGCTGAAGATCGTTAGGCTTTGGACATTACCCTGAGGAATTCCTGCAGCAATGTCCTGGGACTAAGATGATTGGCCTCCAACAACCATAACGATCTTCCTTTGTGGTTGGTATGACTCCAGCAAATAGAGAGTTTTCCTCCTGATTCCCATTGACTTCATAGAGTCATAGAGTCATAGTTATACAGCACAGAAACAGGTCCTTTGGCCCATCGTGTCTGTGCCGGCCATCAAGCACCTAACTATTCTAGTCCCATTTTCCAGCACTTGGCCCGTAGCCTTGTATGCTATGGCGTTTCAAGTGCTCATCGAAATACTTCTTAAATGTTGTGAGGGTTCCTGCCTCTACCACCACTTCAGGCAGTGTATTCCAGATTCCAACCACCCTCTGGGCAACATTTTTTTTCCTCAAATCCCCTGTAAACCTCCTGATCCTTACCTTAAATCTATGCCCCCTGGTTATTAACCCCTCCGCTGAGGGAAAAAAGTCTCTTCCTATCTAACCTATCAATGCCCCTCATAATTTTGTATACCTCAATCATGTCCCCCCCTCATCCTTCTCTGCTGTAAGGAAAACAACCCTAGCCTTTTCAGTCGCTCTTCATAGCTGAAATGCTCCAGCCTAGGCAACATCCTGATGAATCTCCTCTGCACCCTCTCCAGTGCAATCACATCCTTTCTATAGTGTGGTGCCCAGAACTGTACACAATACTCCAGCTATGGCCTAACTAGTGTTTTATATAGCTCCATCATAACCTCTCTGCTCTTATATTCTATGTCTCAGCTAATAAAGGCAAGTATCCCACATGCCTTCCTAACCACCTTATCTACCTGTGCTGCCGCCTTCAGTGATCTATGGACAAGTACACCAAGATCCCTCTGACCTTCTGTACTTCCTAGGGTCCTACCATCCATTGTATATTCCCTTGCCTTGTTAGTCCTCCCAAAATGCATCACCTCACGCTTCTCAGGATTAAATTCCATTTGCCACTGCTGTGCCCATCTTACCAGTCCATCTATATCGTTTTGTAATCTAAGGCTTTCCTCCTCACTATTTACGACACCACCAACTTTCGTCTCATCTGCGAACTTACTTATCATAACTCCTATATTCACGTCTAATTATCATACCTCCTATATTCATGTCAATTTTGCTAGGGCTCCTTGATGCCACATTCGGTCAGAAGCTGTCTTGATGTCAAGGCCAGTCACTCTCACCTCACCTCTGCAAATCAGCTCTTTTATACATGTTTTGACCAAGGATATAATGAAGTCTGGAGCCGAGTGGCTGTGTCGGAAGCAAACTAAGCATCGATGAGTAAAAGCTGTCGTTTGATAGTGCTGTCGACGACACCTTCCATCAGTTTGCTGATGATTCAGAGTAAACCAATGGGGCGGTAATTGGCCAGCTCAGGTTTGTCCTGCTTTTTGTGACAGGATATAGCAGGCCAATTTTCCACATTGTCGGGTTTATGCCAGCATTGTAGCTGTACTGAAACATCTTTGCTATGTGTGTGGCGAGTTATGGAGAACAAATCTTCAGCACTACAGCCGGATGTTGTCAGGACCCATAGGCTCTCCCATATCCAGTGTGCTCAGCCGTTTCTTGATAACACAGAGTGAATGGAATTGGCTGAAGACTGGCATCTGTGATGGTGCGGACCTCAGAGGGAGGCTAAAATGGATCATTCACTCGGCACTTCTGGCTGCAGCTGGTTGCAAATACTTTGTACTCGTGTGGTGCTGCACCATCATTGAGGATGAGAATATTTGAGGAGCCTCCTCCTCCTGTTAGTTGTTTATTTGCCCACTACAATTCACAACTGGGTGTGGCATGACTGGAGAGTCTTTAGATTTTGAAATCAGTTATCTCTATCTGTAGCATGCTGCTTCCGCTATTTAGCATGCATGTAGTCCTGTGTTGTAGCATCACCAGGTTGGTGCCTCATTTTTAGGTATGCCTTATGCTGCTCCTGGCATGCTCTCCTACATTCGTCGTGAACCAGGGTTGGTCCCTTGGCTTGATAGTAATGGTAGAGGGAGGGATATGCCAGGCTACGAGGTTACTGATTGTGGTGTAATACAATTCTGCTGCTGCTGAATGCCCAGAGCACCTTGTGGATGCCCAGTTTTGAGCTACTAGATCTGTTCTGAATCTATCCTACTTAGCACGGTGGTAGTGCCGCACAACAAAATAGACATATCCTTAGTGTGAAGTTGGTCTCAACAAGGACTGTGCAGTGGTGACTGCTACCAATGCTGCCATGGACAGATACATCTGCAACAGGTAGATTGGTGTGGACGAGGTCAAGTAGGTTTTTCCCTTGTGTTGGCTCTCTCACCACCTGCCACAGGCCCAGTCTGGCCCATATGTTCTTAAAAACTCAGCCAGCTTGGTCAGTAGTGGTGCTACCGAGCCACTCTTGGTGATGGACATTGACGTTTCACACCCAGTGTACATTCTGTGCCCTTGCTACCCTCGGTACTTCTTCCATGTGGTGTTCAACATGGAAAAGTACCCATTCATCAGTTGAGGGAGAGTGGTAGGTGGTAATCAGCTGGAGGTTTCCTTGCCCATGTTAGATGTGATGTCATGGGGTCTGGAGTCAATGTTGCAGACTCCCAGGGTCACTCCCTCCCAAATGTGCCGCCACCTCTGGTGGGACGGGGCATATGCAGGGATGGTGATGGAGGAGTCTGGGACATTGGCTGTAAGGTATAAATCTGTAAATATTCTGTAAGTATGATTATATCAGACTGTTGCTTGTCTAGTCTAGAGAACAGCTCTCCCAATGTTGGTACATGTTCCCAGATGTTAGTGAGAAGGATTTTGCAGGGTCTACTAGGCTGGGTGTGTGTAATGCCCCATAACGGCATGTCCTATTCATAACTTTAAACATGGACTATATTCTGCATAGAATCATCTGGAACCGAACCTTCTTTTAACTGAACTACAATGGACATTAAAATGCTGAATAAAAACAGAAAATGCTGGAAATACTCAGCAGGTCTGGCAGCATCTGTGGAGAGAGAAACAGAGTTAACAGGCTGTGGTCACAGGCCACAGACCTGAAATGTTAACTCTGCTTCTCTTTCCACAGATGCTGCCAGACCTGCTGAGTGGTTCCAGCTTTTCTTGTTTTTATTTCAGATTTCCAGCATCCGCAGTATTTTGTTTTTATATCAGAAGTATTTCAACTCTCTGAAAAGTTCCTAATTGAATGACCATGGGTGGAGTGCCTCCCTTGGACTGACATACTAAGACAAAACCATTTGTGGAACGCACACCTCTGATTGTTTGTGGTCTCAATATCTATGGACTCCTAGACTCACTGTCTCTGAGCTCGAAACTTGATAAAGAGAGCTGTAAGAAAAGAGTTAAATCATAAGTAGGTGTGAATGGCCACCATTCATCCCCACTTTGTAGCAATGGCTTCAACCTTCAAATCATTCCGGGTGTACAATAAAAGTATTGATCATGTGGCTGCCTGACCGAAACTCATCACAAATAATGAATCTTATTACTCCAAGCACCAGGGAGAAACTGGTCAGTCTGCAAACAACAGCTGGAGAGACAGCAACAAAGGCAGAACACCTATGCCTTAAAACTGGAGTCTACAACATGCTAAGGTCTCCAAGCCTGTTCCTTAACAAGTCCACCATACAGAAATTCAAACTCCTAGTAATAAGTCTGTACGCAACTAACTTCATGATCTGCTGAAAACCCACCTCTTTGAGGGAATCCTGTAATGACTTCGGTATACAACTCCGGCTAACTACACTTCAGGAGTGAAAACGCCTTCTTCAATGGGCACACAACGCATGCCTTTTCCACAGGATGAGCCAAGATCATGTGACTTCTGAACTAATCCTTTGTTTGTAATTTTAAAAGTGCACCATCCTCTTCAATAGCTTTCTTTCTCGACTTTGTGTGAGTGAGAGTGGTGAGTGAGTGATGTAGTGTTAGACTTTTGGCGTGAATAAAAACAATCCTCTCTATTTAAACCCACGAAAAGCGTGTTGCTGGTTATTCAAATTGGCCACACACTGGGAGGTTAAGAAACACACACATCTTCCTTGTCAAAAACACGCTGATTACGGACAGAAAAGGGAAGGTAACTAGGATTTCAGTTCTCTCTCAATCCTGTCCATAGCAGTGTGCCTTTGCCGTAGTCGGTGCCTCGGTTGATACCGGGTACCACGTCTGTTTTATTCTTACTTGACTTTTCTGTAGTGGTTTGATACAACTGAATGGCTTGCTTGGCCATTTCGGAGGGCAGTTAAGAATCAACAACATTGCCATGGGTTTGGAGTCACATGTTGTCAGGAATAGGTAAGGACAGCAGTTTTCCTTCCCTAAAGGACATTGGGGTGAATTTTACAGACCCCCCCCCCACCCCCGTCTCACCGACGTCGGGGATCATGGTGGGTGGGGCCAGAAATGCCTCTGGAAGAGGCCCGCCATGGGCCTCGACGCCAGGAAGGCCCAAGCCCATATTGCCAGCGTGGTGAGGCTTCGTGGCGGACCCTGCCTCTTGCCACTCGGCGGTGTGGAAAATATAAATATGTTAACTTATTTAAAGTAATAAACAAAATACTTACCTGCTCCTGCCGTCGGTCCCATTTGCGATATTCAAAGCCGCACTCCCGTGCCTTTGGATCTCCGTCTGGAGAACCGATGCGGGAAACTGGTGGGGATGGGGGAGCAGGTAAGTATTTCAGTGTAGGGGTGGGGCTAGCGGGGTCAAAGCAATCTGATTGTGTAGGGGATGGTAGGAAGGGGTTGAAGTGAAAAGTTCATAAACTTTCGGGGGGAAGGTCAGGTACACAAGGTAAGTATTTTGGTGGGGGGGGGGAGGGCAAGGAATGAACTGTATGGTTATTTGGGGGAGGAGGGGCTAGAAACATTAAGTTAACTTTTTAAATAAAATTTAAAAGGCCTATATCTTTAAATATTTAAATTAAATTGAAGGGCTTGAAGCCCTTTAAAAATGGTGTGACGCCTGTGCAATGGGGCCTGGCACCATTGCCGGGGACAGACTTCCTGCCCCCTCCATGTCATCAGTACTGAATTGGACATCGGTGGGCCTTCCCCAGAATCAAGGATCCCGGCCGCAGTTGCCCCACCTGCTGAGAGCTGCCGGCCAATTCTCTTTAACTGGGCAGCGCCACTGCGGAGGGGGTGGCTGTTGGCACAGCACTCAACTGAGGACCTGGACCCAGCCCACAGGTATGTTTCAGCGGGAGGGGTTTCGCAGGGTGGGAGTTGTGAGGGAGGGGGGTATAAGGTGGGGTCGGCAGCTTGCAGGGGTGAATCTCACCCCTGCCTGATGCTAGTTTCCTCATTCAGGCACGAAGTACCTTTTAACGAGGGACAACATCCCGCCTCCCGGAGCCAGCAAGCAACCCGCATGAGTTTGCTTGCCGTGCTCCCCATACAGTGACAGGCCTGCCCACAGCTGGGCTAATTCCGGCAGGGGTGGGAATGAGGCCTTTAATTGGGTATTAATTGTCCACTTAAGGGCTTCAATTGGTGGCAGGGCAGGAAGGCCATTCGGAGGCCTTCCCTCCCCAGACTTAATTTGGGTGGAGGCGGAAAGGTGGTGGGGATTCCCCCCCGTCACCATCAAGTCTGATTATATGCTCTCCCTGCCTCCAAACCCGACATGGGGAAGAGCATAAAATTCCCCCATAGATTCCAATAACTTCACCACAACAGATGTTGGACTAGCATGTCTATAATTACCTAGTTTCTCTCTTTCACTTTTCTTATAATAATGGAGTTACATTTGCAATTTTCCAGTCTAATTGAACAATTTCTGAATCAAGAGAGCTTTGGACTTCTGGTGTTGTCCAGAGGACTTGTTTCAATTGAAATTCCTTTCAGTGGGCCTGCATCTGAATTCCATACTCAACAACCATTTGAACCAGAAGAAACTTTGTTGCACTAATTGATATTGGTTTTATTTTACCTATTCTAGTCTCAGTTATTTGTGCATTGAAACAACTAATTTGTTAGTCCTTGTCGGATTCGCAGCTGAAAGTTCCATGAATTGGTTAGTTTTACCTGAAAACCGTTCACTTATTGCCGGAAACGAGTTGGAAACTGGACTTTGAATGCATGCTTCATTCTTGATATTTCCTTGAGTGGGTGGAAAATACTTATTTGAGGAGTTGTTTTTGAATGCTAACATTTCACAAATGTTTTCATACATACACATAGAACAAAATTTCCTGACTGTGTCTAAACAGCACAGATTTACTGCTGAATTGTTGAGCGACAGTACTTAAAGTGAAGTATTGCCATTATTCATTATCTGAAACAAAAGTTTTGCGGCCTTGTATTGTAGTAGATAACCTTTTATTTATCAAGTACAGACTGGATTTTGCCAACCTTTGCATTTTGTGTCGAGCTAGTTTGAAAGATCCCAAACAATGTCACCAGTTTTGGATGAACCAACTCTTTATTTTAACTGATCATGACAAATACCTTAAGGTAGTCAGCCAATAATAGGTCAATAAAGACATTTCTTGGAAATCCCATACTTCTGTATTTTTCCCAATTGATGTAAAAACTCTCCAGGTCTAGATGTATTCATAATGCTACGATCATCTGGTTCATGGTTTGTATTAATTTTCCAGAGGCAACTTTTAATTTAGGAATTGAACTTTTTTTAATGCAAGACAAATGAAAAGACCTGGTTTGAGAAGCTGGTAAACAAACATCGTTGATTACAAATCAAAGGGTAGCCTATGCTTATTTTGTAAGGTCATAATGGGAATTATGAAGACCCTACACAATGGGAACCGCTCCTAACTTCTTGATGGAGATGATGGGCTGGAATCTATGGCGGCAGACAAAAACAATGGTGGTCCGCCTGTGCAGACCGCACGTTGTATAGCCACCATGATATTCAAGGCGGCAGCTCATTTAAATGGCCGGGGCAGACTGCCCGCCCTGAGGACATGGAGGGGGCAGGTTGTCCGTCCCCGGCAATGCATCAGCAGCCTTTATGCAGGCATGGATGCCATTTATAAAGGGCTTTGAGCCCTTCCACGAGGCCTCGTCGCCACCAGTAATATTGGGCCAGGTCTTCCTGCCGTTGAGGCCTGTGGCGGGCCTCTGCTGGAGGTATTTTCTGGCCCCTTGTGCCATGACCCCTGACATCGGGGGGTCTGTAAAATTCAGCCCGATGTGTCTGCAGCTGCCATAATCAGCAGTTTAAAGCATTCATCTGATTTCCCAGGACAAAAAATATTTGGAGTTGGAAATAATTAGTTTTATTTGCTATCTGGGATATCCCATATTGCTATGGAGGTAGATGATGCAGGGGATGCCTGTTGGTTTTTTGATCTGTGTGCTTGCTGTCACAGTGAGTCAGTTTGTTTTTGGAAAAGCAGTTGGTTTTGGGAGCAGCTGGGTTCAGCAACAAAGAGACTATTAGGAACCAGGTGTGTTTCTGTTGTTACAACCGAGGTAGAAGGTGTCTTTTCAAGTTCCACTTTTCCACAGGTCACAACATATATTTAAATGTTTATCCAGTTACCGATACGGTCAAACATAGACTCTACTCTTTATCCCAGAATAAAATACACCAACCAGGTTTCTTTAATAAACAACAGCATTATCAGTTTATTATAAAACAATGTTTAACCAGTAATGAAGTAAAGCATTAACACACAGAGTGAAATATGTAAGTTCCCTTTTACACACACACACACACACACACACACACACACACACACACACACACACACACACACACACACACATTAACCGAAAAAATAGAGATTTTCTCTTTCGAGTTCTGTTACAAAAAAAGGACAAAAAAGAATACTTTGGCCAAATATTTGCTACTTCTTGAAGAAAAAAAAAGAGAAGATATGGAAAGATGTCAGTTTTCCTTCTTGGTTTGGCGTCCCATATACGCATAGACAGCTGTCAGTGGGATCTCTCTAGAACAGTTCTTTTCAAGTGATGTTGAAGATCAGTTTGACATGCTTTCCGGGAGAAATGCGACAACAGGGGTTTCTGGCAGGCTTTTCAGGAGAAATGCAGCATCAGTTTCTCTATTTCTTACACTTGATTCTCAGGAAGTTCTCAAAGAGATGGAAGAGGGTGCTGATGTTGATTGCTCTCTTGGCTGGTTTCCTCCAACTGCCTTCAAAACAGTTCACACCCCAACACACTGTCCAAAGTGAAACCAAAAACAATTTCTCAAGAGTCTCCTGACCCTGATAAATCTTGACTTGTCACTTCTCTGTAAACATCTCGCCCAAGTCAAAAAGCCCCTGCTGGGTATTTATCTGAAGACAGATGACTTCCAGTAAATATTGTTTTCAAACTTGACCTCTCAGTGTCCTTTCAATGACTCAATGAAAACAATCCATGGAAGCCTTTCCAGTTCTCCCAAATAAAACAATGTCCATAATTCTAAAATACAGGAGTCCTCAAAAAAAAACTTAACAAAAAATATTGAAGCACCGTTTTGAGACAGGCCCGTGCTTAAGCTGGGAAGTCCAGATCTGGGAGATCTGATACCTCAGAAAAATTGAAGTGAATTCCTAAAGCTGTTTGGATTGATCCCAGGAGAAGTGAACAAACTGCCAAGATCCTGTAGTGTACAGGGAAATTCTTTGGGTGGAAGTAACAGTGAAACAGAAGTGTTCTGTTGAGATTTAGAGTTTGAAGTATATATCTTCATGTTCTGTTAAGATTTTAAGTTTAAAATAAAAATGTTTGCAAATTGTAGTGTTGCTAGAAGTGTCTTGCTTTGTTTAACTCTTGTACAGTAAAGTTTTTTGTTTAAAATGTGAAATCTTGTGGCATAATGCATTCAACTTTCTCTTTTTAAAATGTAATGGTTTCTAACAGAATCATAACAATAAACAATTTGTTCAATTTACTTAATAGGAGTCAGAAAGATGGATTTGAAACGCTTCTCTATCCATTTTTTAAAATAGAGATACAGCACTGAAACAGGCCCTTCGGCCCACTGAGTCTGTGCCGACCAACAACCACCCATTTATACCAATCCTACATTAATCCCATATTCTCTACCACATCCCCACCATTCTCCTACCATTTACCTACACTAGGGGCAATTTACAATGGCCAATTTACCTATCAACCTGCAAGTCTTTTGGAGGTGGGAGGAAACCGGAGCACCCAGTGGAAACCCACGCAGACACAGGGAGAACTTGCAAACTCCGCACAGGCAGTACCCAGAACTGAACCCGGGTCGCTGGAGCTGTGAGGCTGCGGTGCTAACCACTGTGCCACTGTGCTGCCCACAAAGGGTGGGTTTTTCACCAGCTTCCAAATATCAAGCAGATTGTCTTCCTACTTTGAAAAGCTTTGCAATACATATAATACAGTCACAAAATCTCTGACATTTTCAAGATCTATATTTAGGGTTCTAATCTGGACCTGTTTTTATAAATAATTAAAATTCTGTCAAATAGTGGTTTAACTTTAGCACAAAATTCATACAGAATTCATCAGATAAAATACAGCAGCTACCTGATAGCAGAATGCCAGACATAGAAGAAGAAATCTAATAGGTTATATTTGGCAATGTTGCTATATGTTAGAGTAATAGTCATTCTTTGAAGGGAAGCTCCTATCTTTTCACAGCCATTGATAAAATAACTTACATTGATGCTGTATTAGTTCTTTGTAAGCCTAAGGCTTACAACAATATTTTCATACAATTTCTCCTCGGCTTATCCACTCTTATTCCTGTAAACAGCGATGTGATTCTTCCTTTAAAGAACTTCCTTTTCTTAAATATTAATCTCTTGAATGTGTTCAATACCCATGGTGTATTGGCATGTAACCTGGCTAGGTAATACCAATGTGTTAACATTTTGGCTGAACTACAAATATAATTTCACATATAATGCCCATCTCAATGCTACCTGAGACTTTGGGCAACATTGCGTTTCCAGCTTAAATTTCTTGTATTTTTGATTATGCTAATTTCTAATAAATTTGATAACTATTACATTCTGACCCAGGAGTCCTGTTTGTGCCTGTATCATTGGTTGGTGATCACCAAGTCTTGGCTAGGATATCCTGTGAAAACATTATTGACTTTTTTCTTAAATTTAGCTTGATGTTAAGCAACCAATTAATACCCTGTTCAAATCATCATCAGTATCACATCACATGAAGGATGAGAGCTTCCTGTGTTGAAGGGTGCAGTTACCCTGAATTATTCTTGTCCATGTATCACAAATATCAATTGTAAAAATGAAATGGTAAATAACACATGTAGATCCCTTTCATAAAAATAATTTATGAATAGGATGAACATATACAGGACTACTAATTTATCAAGTAATTTATCTAATGTTGCGTGCATTTTACTTGCTTTTCAAAATTCCAGCCAAATTACCATCCAGTGGAAATTATATATGGACAGAAATAATTCATGGCAATTGCATACTTTAGCACAAAAAGGCTCATAAAGAAATATTCCAGCCATTAGTAAAGCTGCTTATCAAATAGTTTTTCATACTGACCTCGTCTGCATTCAGTTTGTGATGTGCTAGACCCTTGGTCATGGTATAAAATTGCCCACAAAATCCTATAAATGAAATCTAGTCATTCTCGTGAAAGAAATATATATATTTTCTGGTTTTCCTAGAAGACAGACAGTGGGCTGAATTTTCACTTTTCCAGGTCCTGAACCCACACCTAGGGGGAAGCAGTCACCTACCTGGGATTTGCATGGAGACTCCTCTTAATTGGCATGGAGACAGATTCCCTGTCCAATTAATGGAGGCAGGTGGGCTCTCAGAGTTGATGGGCCAATCAGAGGCCTTCCAACTTCAGAGGAGCAACAGGCTGTAGTAAAGGGTAAATAACTGAGAGAGTGCTTCAACATGGAAGCGCCCTCTCACCAACTTTTTTCAAGCTTTATATAAAAACCAGAAAAAGCAGCCAGACCACCACTGTTGTGTATTTTAATATTACAGCTTACTGATATACGATTTGACATATAGGGCTGAATTTTATGAAATTAGCGGCAGGCAAAAAATGGCGACCTGCCTGTGCGGGCCGCATGCCGATTGCAGTGGCTCATTTAAAGAGCTGGGGCGAGTCTCCCCCTCGATCAGGTGGAGTGGGCGTGCTGTCTGTCCCTGGCAATGGCACCAGCTGCCTGTGCGCAGGCGCTGACACCAATTTTAAAGGGCTGTCAACCCTACCAGCTAATATAAATATTTAAAGAGAAATTGAATGAAATTAAATATATTTCTTTTGCCCCTCTCCCATCGCCCCATAACAATTAAATTAATTATTTGTCTTTCCCCCAAAAACACTTACCTTTACCATCTGACTTCGCCTCCCCCCCCAAACTGCACAAACTTTAAACTTCCCACCATCCCCTACACCCATGATGTTAATTTGACCCCGTTCCCCAACCTTCCCCCCCCAGCAGATGGGGATACGAAGGCGTGGGAGTTCCGGCCGCCGGGCTGAAGATCGCAGCGCGACATCAAGATTAATGGCAATGCAAATTATTAATTTACTTTATTTGCATATGGTGAATGTACTCCCATTGCCGAGAGGCAGCGGGGGTGCCACAGTGCCCTGCTGCTGCCGGGAAGATCAGGCCGGGCTCTGCCGGCGCGAGGTCTGTGGCGGGCCTCATCTGGGGCCATCATCAGGCCACCCTCACCACGGATCCTGACATTGAGGGCTCCTTAAAATCCAGTCCATAATATTGAACCTAAAATCCATTAATGTCTTACTTTAATATACTCAACTAGATGGCAATTAGTGACTTAATGGATCATCTTAATAATCTTTTTTAAAATAAAAATCAGCCAATGCAAAATTATTACATTTATTCCAAATATTATTGCAGTCGCTTTGTTCATTGATCTATGCCTGCAAAATAAGAGTGGTTGACACATTTCTATCCCTGCATATCCCCTCCCCCTTTATGTTTATGTTAGTCTGGTACTTGTCTCAATTCTGGGAGTGGGTGGGGGTCGGGGAGGGAAAGATGTGAGGGCTGATTCTTCTCAGACAACAAAAATAGTAGCTTAGTTTTATAGCATCTATAAAAGTAGGAAAACATCCTAAGCCGTTTCATAGGAGCATAATCAGACAAAGATTGACATTGTGCCAAAGTAGGAGGCATTAGTACTGGTGAATAAAAGATTGATTAAAGAGGCAGGTTTGAAGGAGGGTATTAAAACAGGAGAAAGAGCTGGAGGTGGAGAAGTATAGGGAGGGAATTCCTATGGACCGAAATGAATGACCGCCAATGTGATGTGAAGAGAGGAGGGGATGCACAAGAGGCCAGAGTTTGTTCAACACAGAATTCTCGCTGGGTTGTAGGATGGTACAGAGATAGGCAGGGGTGAGGCCATGTAAGGATTTCAACAAGAGGATGAGAATGTTAAAATCAAGGTGTTGGTGGACCAGGAGCCAATGTAGCTCAGCGAGTACAGGTGTCATGGGTGAATGTGATTTGGTGCGAATTTAGATACAGGCAGCAGAGTTTTGGATGAGCTCAACTTTATGGAGGGTAGCAGACAGGAGGCCGGCCAGGAGATCATTTGAATAGACACGTCTACAGATAAGGAAGGCACGGATGAGGGTTTCAGCAGCAGATGGGTTATGGCAGCAGAGGAGACAGTCGATATTACAGAGGTGGAATTAGGCAGTTTTTGGACAGAGAAGTTATGGAGTTGGAAGCTCAGCTCAAGGTCAGGATTTTTTAGATTAGAGATACAGCACTGAAACAGGCCCTTCGGCCCACCGAGTCTGTGCCGAACATCAACCACCCATTTATACTAATCCTACACTAATCCCATATTCCTACCAAACATCCCCACCTGTCTCTATATTTCCCTACCACCTACCTACACGAGTGACAATTTATAATGGCCAATTTACCTATCAACCTGCAAGTCTTTTTTGGCTTGTGGGAGGAAACCGGAGCACCCGGAGAAAACCCACGCAGACACAGGGAGAACTTGCAAACTCCACACAGGCAGTACCTGGAATCGAACCCGGGTCCCTGGAGCTGTGAGGCTGCGGTGCTAACCACTGCGCCACTGTGCCGCTGTGCCGCCAGGATGCTGGATTTGTGAACAGTTTGTACTTAGAAAGGGGGATGGAACTGGTGATGATGGAACAGAATTTGTGGCGAGGTTCGAAAGCAATGGCTTCAGTCTTGCCAATGTTCAATTGGAGTATATTGCAGCTCATTTAGGACTGGATGTCGGACAAGCAGTCTGACAACAGAAAGGCAGTGGAGAGTTCAAGACAGTTGCTGTTGAACCATCTATTGTTTTCTTAAATGACAGAAGTAACTCAAAAAAGTTCATAATCTGAGATACAATGTTGCATACAATCGCCTTATCTCCTCTTCCTTTACTGGTGATCAGAACTCTTGTAATAAAATGCCAGACTTCTACCAGTTATGCCTTTGATACTTCAAAAGTAATGGCCAAGGAAAAAGTCTGCAGATGGAGCATAGAACTCTTTAGAGGCTGGGGTCAGAAACACTCCTGAATGTATTTCAGTAGACAATGCTCCAAGGATTTTCATAAGGTTAGTCATTTTTCTCCCCCTTCATCTTAATTAACAGTGCTAAATTTTAATTATAATTATTTAAATATGAATAATAAGATTAAATTTTTTCCTGTCAGAACCAAGGCCTCTGGTAATAGCTGCAATGCAATGTTTTACTCTGTGTTCTCTGTGCTCTCGTGGATGCATTTTGGTAATTTTGGGATTAATTTTCTGAGTTTGTGCTGCCGAGTTACAGCAGCCTCGCTAACCATCAGTGCAAAACTAATATCAAATTGTATCATTTCTCTTCTCATACTTAGATTTCAGAAACTTAAAATATTACCGTCAATACATCCAGTTACCAAGGATTAATAATTTAACTTTGTTTTTCTATATTTCTACTCATTTAAAAAAACATTAACAGGTGAACTTACTGGAAAGACGCAATTCATTGAACTTGTCAGAAAGGGCAAGTTAGGCGGGTGTAAGATTACCTCTTAATTTTCTGTATTAACAGTATTTGTGTCATCTCTTATCTCCCGCCCATGCATTCTTTTACATTCACGACCCTTCTCGTGGTTGCCCATGATGCTCTACTGTAAACTCTCTATCATCTCTCTTGACTAACACATTTTCTTTCAGCATATCATGCCCTGGACAACCTGTTGACATGTTTCCAAAATGATTACCTGAATGCTGCACGTATTTGCCTTCACAATCCTTATGGGCTCCACCTTCACATGCGGAAGTAGGAAAATTCAATGCAGCCATTGTTAGATAACCTATTCCTAATTCCTTTGGAGGAGAAGGCAGCATACTAGAAAATAGCTACTTGCAACTGGAGAAGAGTAGCTACAATCCATGAGGTACTCCTATTTGAAGAGCAGGCACTGAAGAACTGGAGCAGAACTTGCAGTAAGCTACTCTTTAGTAAGTTGTTCTAACATTTTTCCTCCTTCTTTATGTACAAATTTCCAGTGGGGTCCTTCTAACTGGAATGACCCAGTAGCTCAGCTGGTGTCCCACTACTGCACCTGCTCTGCCAACCATCCATCCTGGGTGTTTAGATAGTCAGAGGACAACATACTGGCTGATGCACAGGATACAGTGAGCAGGAGGAGGTGGTGAGATAGGGCAGGAAGCACCTGGCCTGTGGGTGAGGCCATCTCCCTCCTCAGCTAGTAAGACCAGGGATTCTGATCTCCAGGGCTCAGTGTTTAACAGAATAATACTTTCAGAGCACAAGAAGTTGTTGGAGTCATCGGAGAATGCAACTAATAGCTACAGACACATGACAACATGATCATGTGAGATGGCAAAGTCAAGGGGGTGGTCATGAATATGGGTTGGGGAGTTTACACAACTCACACAAGTCGGGGGCTTCATGCAAAGCATCAAAACAAGTAGGCAACCTGGAACGAGTGCTAGTTCCAGTATCATCTACACCTCAGCTGCTCATGACGGAGGCTGGTATGCCAGTCTTAGTATCTCTCCTGAAAGCTCAAACTGCTGCCACACAGGCCTTTAATTGCACTTTATATGAGAACAGTTTGCACTCCATTTGCAACTAGCAGAAATGGCAGAAAGCTGTCTGCATGTCAGTGTAACATCTCTTGACCTCTCTTTCAATGCCATTTAGTACCAACATCTCCTTGAGGCACAATATAGCCACCCTCAACCCTTGACTGGAAGCTTGCAAGGGCAACACTTTTGGACCAAGACCTACTATCATGCAGAACACCACCCTTTTTTTCTGTGCCTTGCATCCCAAAAATAAGCATCCTTGGAGTGCTGATCAGAGGAAAACCTGCCCTATAACTTTCTATCATATGTCGATATTGCCAAAGTCAGGGCTGTCTTCAGCAGCATTACTGTCATGTAAAGAGAGTAAACAGTGAGTGGAGTCTATGGTAAAGTTTGAGGGATCTCATCACTCCAAATATAATTGTTGACATGCTGAAAGGTAACTGATAACATTGGAATTTGTTTTTGGAAGTTGAAGTATAAGCAGCCTAAATGCCTTAGCACCCCAAACTGGATGCAATTCCAGGAATGCACAGGGAAGGCACACCAGAACAGAAAGGCCCAATGATGAAACTACATTTGTTCTTGGGTCTAATCATGATAATTCAGGTGAATTGCAGGTGCCAATCATGTGCCCCAGGGCAGCTCACCAGTCGGGGCCTAACAAATTTCAGCCAGCGTCAAGACCCACAAGTCAGTCCGAGGGAGGGTAGGTGATGAGAGTGGAGGTGGGGAGGCATGGTGGGAGGGGGCAGCGATTGTTTCTGGTTAGGCAGCTTGAGACCCATAAATTCTCAAGGGCAGTTAGGGATGGCCCACAAATACTGGCCTTGCCAGCGACACCCACATCCCATGAATGAATAAAAAAATCCTAGTCTGAGCTGTGCATCAGAAGCTCTGACTAGTCTAGATAAATTTAGAAGTCTGAGATTGAAATGGGCACGGGAGCAGCATTTCAATATTAAAATGTGACCCATGCTTACTTCAGGATGCCTTATAATAGGCCACGAGCAATTTAACAGTAGCCCAAATGCCAGGGCAGATCTGCCCTGCCATTCTGCTTAGCATGGTGCCCATTTTACACCTGCAAAATGAGCACAATGATTTTGAATTTGTAGTTTGCTTGGATGTTCATAAACCATATCTGAAATAGACTTTTATTTTTAATTAAACTATAATGTAGATGAAGTTGTCTTTTAAAAAACATGTGAAATTAAAGAATTACAGAAATTTAAACTACAAACATGGTGCTTTGTTTTCTCATTCTTATTCAAGATCCTAATATGAAAGACCCTGGAAAAGAGAAGTTGCAGTACTATACTTGCTCAACATGGAGCACTCGCTGCCCACAGCTTTCTCACTCAAGCAGATGAGCAATTAGAAGCTGTTAAGGGGAAAGTAGTGTATCATTAGAATTGTTTTTTTTTCTCCAGCCATTAAGAAGCACTCAGAACTGACATATGGCAGCTGGAAATGTGTTATTTTTATACCTGAAAAATGCTGTCGTTACAAACAATTTGAACAAAAGATTAAAATTCTGCTCATCTAAAGTATTGAAGACAAGTGCATGTAAAACTGTCGGATAATTCATGTGGAAAGACTTGAAGTGCATTTCAAAGTAATATTCTAGTTATGTCAGCTTTCATACACTCAAAGTTCTTTCAAAATCTGGTACTGAAGATTAATTTGTTTCCCTACTAATCTATGTTTTTAAGTGTTCTCCTATTCTTTTGGCTGAGAGAGATTACATCATACTGAAATGCCTTTTCATGCCAGTCTTGTACCAGCCAATTATGGGCCACTCACCCACTGACTTTTCCCTCTCTTTTGGGAAGTAGAGAAATATAGGTGAAACACACCTTCTACCAATCCCTGCCTTACATTAATTAAATTTTATAATTCAATTTGCGTAGGGGGAAAAGGGCAGATTTTTCAGTCTGGACACTTCA
The DNA here is from genome assembly GCF_036365525.1 of Heterodontus francisci. Classification (NCBI taxonomy): domain Eukaryota; kingdom Metazoa; phylum Chordata; class Chondrichthyes; order Heterodontiformes; family Heterodontidae; genus Heterodontus; species Heterodontus francisci. Next base: position 42,469,742 of record NC_090388.1, on the reverse strand, counting down.
GCACCAGTCTCCAATCATAGTTTGGGACTTGAGACTCCTTTCCAAAGAAGCTCCATCCACATGAGGTAAAGGATGGGGGGCAGGAAAGGAAAGTGTGCAATAGTCTGAGTAAATGTACCATGATAAGGCTAACCAGTATTTCAAGTAGATGGGCAAACTAAGCACGCCACAAAGAGTTTCTTTTCACTCTGTTAAACCATGACTGAGCCTGCATGCTAAGCACTCCAGCTTGTGCGATGTGATTTTGCATGGCATTAGCACTCAGCAGTCTACCTTAGATAGTATGGTCACCTCCAGTGATGCTGCAGTCAGGCAATCATAACAGGAGTTGGTGTTCACAACCTTTGCAGCTTTAGTCAAAGCTCAAACAACTTCCATGCAGGCTTTGAGCTCAAACTTGTGCTCTGCCTCGGAGATGGAGACATCCACCTTGGAGACACTAGTGGAGCAAATGATTGAGACTTTCATGTGATCACTCACTTTCTGTAGTCTGCTTTCTCACAGAGCAGTGAAACTGCTGTGCCCCAGCTCAATGGGAGTTATAGTGGTACAACAGAAGCGGCATGTTCGTCCTCCTTCAGGATGCCAGGATGTCTGCTCCCTCGCAATCCTCTCAACCAATAGCAACTACAGTGCCAGAAAGCCAATTGGAAGGTCCTCTGACATTTCTGGATGGGTGGAAAAGTTGAGGGGATGGATGAGAGTTGCAGAATGATGGCATTGTGGTAGCTCCTAGTGAAACTGGCAAACATTTGCAAATATCCTTTTGAAGTGATCATACACCTGTTTAACCTTGATGGAGTGAAGCCCTTCCTGTTTGTATAGGCTGCTAATCTTCTGCTACCCTGATAGTTACATGAGTGTAGTCTAGAATAACCTTCAATATGAAGGAAACTGGACATTGCTGCAAATCCCAGAGATGCAGTTGATGTTCTCTGTAACAGGTTGGAAGGAGCTATTGGTGATAACGTTAAGGGCAATGGTGACTTTGACAGCTACAGGCAAAGCATGCCCCCCGCCCCCCACTAGCAGCAGGTCCTGGTCCAATGGCTCCGTAGATCAGCGCCAGCTCGTCTGGTGAAGTGCAGCATCCGCCTGTACTGCTTCTCAGTGACATCCACACCACTGACTCATGCCCTATAGACCCTGTGGGTTGGATAAGGCTTTCTACAAGCACACTTCCTCATCACCTGCTGTGCTGTATCAGGCCCATATGCTACTTGTCCTGGTTGCTGAGGCAGTTGCTGCTGATCCTCTTTCTCCAACTCTTTATCCATTCATGCAATGAGATTCCTCCTGTGTTGATAACTGAAAGGAAGAGAGAACTAATTTCAGAAAATATGATTGATCTCTCTCCAGCCACTTCTATCACAGACGAGTGCTACTGATGGTAGACACTAGGATCCTCCACTGCTGATTGTACTCACCAATGCCTGAAGAGAAGAAAGCAGCACCCAAGAAGGGGGTCAAGAAAGACTGTGAGTAAAATGTCAGCAAAGTGTGGCAAGAAGAGGAATCAGTTGATGAAGAAGAATTGGTCGATCTGCATTTACAAAATGATGAAGCAGGTTGACCCCAACACTGGCAGGTCCTCCAAGGCTATGAGCATCATGTGAATGACATATTCAAGCCCATCACAGGTGAAGCTTCCTGCCTGGCCCTTTATAATAAGTGCTCAAACAGCAGCTTCCAGGAGATCCAAGCCACTATGCACTTGTTGCTGCCTGGAGAACCAGCCAAGTGTGTTGCGCTGGAAGGGACCAAGGCAATGACAAAGTATATAAGCTCTGAGTAAAACTCCACAATGTACTGAAGAAAACCTCCCACAAATATAAATGGTATCTCTGTCCTAGATTTTTGCAGATCTTATAACTTACTGTAAATTCCTGGGCAGTGACAGAGGGCACTTTGGTATTGAGTTTTGTATGAGGCGGGGTGGGGGGGGGGGCAATGGGGAACAGGAATTTTAGGGCAGCAGCTGAATGTACCAGGTGTCAGTTGTGGGTAAAGTGCATCCCAGATTGCCCCAGATGTGATAGCAAGAGTAGGAATTGTCCACCCAGCAAGAAAAGCAAGTATGTAAATGAGAGATGTTGGTCAGGTGATGCCACCCAATATTTCTCAGTGCTGTATTCTAGCTGTTTTCTGAGTATTTGTTGCTAAGCAGAATGGTAACAGTGGAAGCAGTGGGGACAGTTTAGAGTGTGTGTTCGTTACATGGAATCTTTCCAGCTGGTAGCACTTAATAGAAAATCATAGTTGTGGCACTTTGATCTTCCAATTTTTGCTACACTGCATCAGTTTTCTTAAAAGTTCATAAAGACACACAGTTCACTTCCCAAAAATCAAAACATTCTTCTTCTTCTTTCTACTTGTGGCTAGCACAAGTCATTTGGAGCTGTAGATTTCTGATTACCTACCAATGGGTAAGTACTAAGGGAGGTAAATCTTCTGTAAATAGCTATGAAAGGTCCGCAACCTGAAGTATTAACTCTTGTTTCTCTTTCCACAGCTACTGCCAGACCTGCTGAGTTTTCCCAGCATTTTCTGTTTTTATTATTAGCTATTTATTATTGCTCCCTTCAATGGGCTATATTGGCACTGCAGTTGCTAAATGTGGGGTTTTGACATTTCTAGGTGATAGACACTCTAGAGAGCCAGGAGGAAAGAGATAATCTATTAATGGCCCAATTATATCGCCGCCTTTGAATCAATCAAATACAGGTTTCACATTGCAAAGCTGCAGTATAACTGGGGAAATAAGTCAGTGGTGACTGAGGGTGTTTTAACATATTTTTACATGTAATGAAGCAATGATAAGTTGCATTTCTACAATGTCACCTTAAGAAGGTCCCATTGCAATTCTGCATAACTACAGCTTGTGGAAAGAAAACTTTTAAAAGTTCCCGACTTTGCTGTCAGTATTTGTTAACCATTAAAATTAGAATGTTTGCCACCACCTGGGGTCAAGGTCCTCTCTGGTGTCCACCATGGCTAAGTGCCACGGTGGGTTGTGGGGGGTGGGAGGGGGGGTATGGTTTGTATCATTTTAAACTGCCCTGCGTTTTCCCTACAGCAATCAACCAGAGAGCAATTGGTTAGGGTAACTATTGCATTTAAAACCTGGTATCATTTTCTTAAAATCTTCACCTGGCACAGCCAATCATCTTGAGATCCTGCACTGGAAATGGTATCGACATTTGAAGAAAAGTAGGGCAATCTCATGGTATCCTGGCAAAACATTTCCTCTCTCAACAAACACCACCAACACGGATTAATTAGTTGTTTGTCATTGCCTCACTAATTGTAAAGGCTGTACTGAGGTCTGGAGCCGAGTGGTTCTGGCAGAACCCAAACTGAGCATCAGTAAGCAGGTTATTGGTGAGTAAGTACTGCTTAATAGCACTGTTGATGACTTAGAGTCATAGAGTCGTACAGCATAGAAACAGGCCCTTTGGCCCACCGCGTCCATGCCGACCATAATGCCTATCTATACTAATCCCACCTGCCTGCATTAATTCCATATCCCTCTATGTCTTGCTCATTCAAGTACCTGTCCAGATGCCTCTTAAATGCCTCCACCACCTCCTCTGGCAGCTCATTCCAGATACCCACTATACTTTGCGTGAAAAATTTACCCCTTTGATCCCCTTTAAACCTCCTCCCTCTCACCTTAAATCTATGCCCTCTAGTTCTAGTCACCCCTACCATGGGAAACAGACTCTGGCTATCTACCCTATCTATGCCTCTCATCATTTTATATACATCTATCATGTCCCCTCTCAGCCTCCTTTGCTCCAAGGAAAACAAACCCAGCCTATCCAATCTCTCTTTATAACTCAAGCCCTCCAAACCAGGCAACATCCTTAGAAATCTTTTCTACACCTTCTCTAGCTTAATCACATCTTTCATGTAGTGCGGTGATCAGAACTGCACACAGTACTCCAAATGCGGCCTAACCAACGTTATGTATAACTGTAACATGATGTCCCAACTCTTGTACTCAATGCCTCGGCTGATGAAGGCAAGCATGCCATATGCCTTCTTCACCACCCTGTCTACCTATGTTGCCACTTTCAGGGAATTATGTACTTGCACCCCAAGGTCTCTCTGCTCAACGACACTCCCCAGGGCCCTGCCATTCATTGTATATGTCCTGCCCTGGTTTAACTTCCCAAAACGCATCACTTCGCACTTCTCTGCGTTAAATTCCATTTGCCAATCCCTTGCCCACTTTCCCAGTTTATCTACATCCTGTTGTAACCTTATACAACCTTCTTCACTGTCCACCTATACCACCAATTTTGGTGCCATCTGCAAACTTACTAATCATGCCCTTTACATTCACATCCAAGTCATTAACATATATGACAAACAACAGAGGGCCCAGCACTGATTCCTGCTGCACACCACTTGTCACCAGCCTCCAATCTGAAAAACAACCCTCCACCACCACCCTCTGCCTCCTATCACCAAGCCAATTTTGTATCCAATTGGCTAGCTCACCCTGAATTCCATGTGTTCGAACCTTCTGGACCAGCCTACCATGCGGGACCTTGCCAAAGGCCTTGCTAAAGTCCATGTAGACAACATCCATCGCCCTGCCCTCATCAATCCTCTTGGTCACCTCCTCGAAAAACTCAATCAAATTCGTGAGACACGATTTCCCACACACAAAGCCATGCTGACTATCCCTAATCAGACCTTGCCTTTCCAAATGCTTATAAATCCTGTCTCTCAGAATCCCTTCCAATAACTTTCCCACCACTGATGTAAGGCTCACTGGCCTGTAAGGCTCACCGGACACTTCTTCCATTACTTTTCATAGAATCATAGATTTCTGATGATTGGGAGTAGGCTGATAGGGCGTTAATTGGTCAAGTTAGATTTGCGCTGCTTTTTGTCAACGGCACATACCTGGACAACTTTCCACATTGTGGTTGTACTGGAACAGCTCAGCTAAGGGCACTATTGTTTTTGTCTATGTCATAACAGTTATCTCACTTCAAATGCAATTCATTGACCCTGATTTTAGTTTTGCAATGCATGAGCGGACGGTGTCCAATTGATTGCAGGAAGTAAGCGTGACGTGTCTGTCAGTGGCTTTTTAACTCAAACAGTTTATTACCGTTTTTCATCCAGGTTTCCTGTCCAATCAGCAGCAGCAGGTGTCATGCGGACCCACATGACACGTTCTCCGTTCCAGTATTTAGAGGGACAATCCAAACATGCTAGTTGAAGGTGTTGGAGTTGGCTTTCAGAGAACTGAGAGTTTCAGAATGGAGTCCAGAAGGGCAAAAACGACACCATGTTTCACTGACACCTCCCTGGATGTGCTGCTGGGGGATGTAAGGAATGGGAAAGAAACACTCTTCTTTACCAACAGGAGGAAAATCCAACAGCTGAGACAAAGAAGACGTGGTTGGAGGTTACGGAGGAGATCAGCAACAAGAGCAGTCCTGAAATCAGTGCAGAAAGCTCTATAATGAAGGTGAGTACAGAGGCACATTAACTTGCAATTTTAGTAAAATAAGGCAGGATCTGGCCAAGGTGGACTGGAAAGAGTTACTTGTCGGGAAATCTACAGAAGAGCAGTGGGGAGCATTCAAAAAGGAAATGGGGAGGGTACAGACCCAACATGTCCCCTCTAGGGTAATAGGTAGGAGCAACAAGCCCAGAGAACCATGGATGACCAGAAACATTCAGGGTATGATGAGAAGGAAAAGAGAGGCGTTTAGCAAATACAAGGAGAGCAAATCAATGGAAGCACTAGTGGAATACAGAAAGTGTAAGATGGAGCTTAAGAAAGCAATTAGGAGAGCAAAGAGGGGATATGAGAAAGCTCTGGCTGGTAAAAGTAGGGAAAATCCCAAGAATATTCTATAAGTATATCAATGGGAAGAGGATAACCAGGGAAAGAGTAGGACCCATTAGGGACCAAGGGGGAAATTTGTGGGTGAGCCAGAGGACATTGGTAGGGTGTTGAATGAATACTTCACATCTGTCTTCACCCAAGAGAATGAGGATGTAGATATGGAACTTAGAGAGAGAGACTGTGAGGTTCTTGAGCAAATTGTCATAGGGAGTGACAAGGTATTGGAGGTTTTGGAAGGCTTAAAAGTGGACAAATCTCCAGGTCCGGACAATTTGTGTCCCAGGATTCTGTGGGAGGCGAGGGTGGAGATTGCAGGGGCTCTGACCCTAATTTTTAATTCCTCTCTGGCCACAGGGAGGTGCCAGAGGACTGGAGAACAGCTAATGTGGTCCCACAATTTAAGAAAGGTTGTAGAGATAAGCCAGGGAACTACAGACCAGTGAGTCTCACGTAAGTAGTAGGGAAACTATTGGAGAAAATTCTGAAGGAGAGAATCTATCTCCACTTGGAGAGGCAAAATTTGATTAGGAATAGTCAGCATGGCTTTGTCAGAGGGAGGTCATGCCTAACAAATTTGATTGCATTTTTTGAGCATGTAACCAGGTGTGTAGATGAGGGTAGTGCAGTTGATATAGTTTACATGGATTTCAGCAAAGCCTTTGACAAGGTCTCACATGGGAGACTTATCAAGAAAGCAAATGCACATGGGATACAAGGTAACTTGATAAGGTGGATTCAAAATTGGCTTAGTTGTAGGAGACAGAGAGTGATGACAGATGGCTGTTTTAGTGACTGGAAGCCAGTGTCCAGTGGCATACCACAGGGATCTGTGCTGGGTCCCCTATTGTTTGTCATTTATATAAACAACATAGATGACTATGTGGGGGGTAGGATCAGCAAGTTTGCGGATGACACAAAGATTGGCCGAGTGGTTAACAGTGAGGTGGAGTGTCTTAGGTTACAGGACGATATAGACGGGATGGTCAAATGGGCAGAAAAGTGGCAGATGGAATTTAACGCTGAAATGTGTGAGGTGATGCACTTTGGAAGGAGTAATGTGACACGGAAGTATTCAATGAATGGCCTGACACTGGGAAGTTCCGAGGAGCAAAGGGACCTTGGCATGTTTGTCCATAGATCTCTGAAGGCAGAAGGGCAGGTTAATAGGGTGGTGAAAAAGACATATGGGACACTTGCCTTTATCAATCGAGGCATAGATTACAAAAGCAGGGAGGTCATGTTGGAGTTGTACAGAACTTTGGTAAGGCCACAGCTGGAGTACTGTGTGCAATTCTGGTTGCCACATTATAGGAAGGATGTGATTGCATTGGAGGGGGTGCAGAGGCGATTCACCAGGATGTTGCCTGGGATGGAACATTTAAGCTATGAAGAGAGGTTGGATAGGCTTGGGTTGTTTTCGCTAGAGCAGAGAAGACTGAGGGGTGACCTGATCGAGGTGTACAACATTATGAGGGGCATGGACAGGGTGGATAGGGAGCAGCTGTTCCCCTTAGTTGAAGGGTCAGTTACGAGGGGTGACAAGTTTAAGGTGAGGGGCGGGAGGTTTAAGGGGGACTTGAGAAGAACTTTTTTACCCAGAGGGTGGTGACAGTCCGGAATGCCCTGCCTGGGAGGGTGGTAGATGCAGGTTGCCTCACATCCTTTAAAAAGTACCTGGATGAGCAAGGCACGTCATAACATTCAAGGCTATGGGCCAAGTGCTGGCAAATGAGATTAGGTAGATAGGTCAGGTGTTTTAATGCATCGGTGCAGACTTGATGGGCTGAAGGGCCTCTTCTGCACTGTATTATTCTGTGATTCTGTGAAATAGGTCAATAATGAATGTGAGGAAATGAATTGATGGGATGTTCAGGGATATTCAAGGGGTGGTTGGTTGATTGCAGGACAGCTTTGTGGCTGTGGCATGGGGAGGGCGGAGAAAAGAGTGGCTGTTCCATTTTCTGGTGACATGGGTCCAAAGCTGCAAGCTAAGTGAACCCATGCATTATAAAGGCATCCCTGGCATCCTGGGCAGCAATGTGAGCAGCTGGGGAGGTGTTGTCCTTATTGCACCCCCACTGCCCCCATCCACCCCCCCACCATCATCCAATTAAGGTAAGTTTAAGGCCAATTATTAGACGCTGACTATAATTTTCCAGTTGGTCTATAGTGACAATGTTGAAAAGGCAGGTCCCTTTAACTAACCAGGACTTACTTCAGAGTTAATAGAGAGCAGGGGTGATGCTCATTGCAGTTTGTATTTAAGGGCTGGGTTTTTCCCCGATCAGGGGAGTTACTTCAGAAGGGAAGAGTGGAAACTGGTATTTGTACTGAACTGTGGATTGAGAATAAAACAATTGTGGACTGTCTCCTGCTTCTGGTGAATGGGCATTTGCCAATTGATCATGCGGGTGGTTGCCTGGAGGTGGCCTCTCAGTGGCAGACCTTGGGGGGCAGCACTCCAGGCAGACTCTGAGGCTCTCCTGCCCACCTGGCCACAGATCACCCTGTGGAGGGATTTCCCCTCCACAATGGTGGCCCTGCAGTTGTGTCCATTTTTTATTTCAGATCTTTTAAAGTTTCTGAGAGGGCACCTCAAGATGGAGGTACCCTCTCTCTCCCTTACCTGCAATGGCAGGCTGCAGCTTCTTCCATGCTGCAGGATCTCCTATTGGCCTTCCAGCACTGAAACCCCTCCAGCTGTCCTTAATTGGACAGTGATCACACTCTAGCCACTAATTGGCCAATCAGGTGAAAATCACTGCCGGGCAACTGCTCCCAATATGGTGTGGGGTCGGGACCCATATTTGACCCCAACATCAGGGTCCCAATCAAAAATGCAAAATCCTGCCCATTGGCAGGCAAATCTTCTGGGTGATTTTAAATGCTCACCTGCCCCTACACACAGACAACAAAGCTAAGAATCTTATGTGGTAAATGTTTGTTTTTTAAAGAATAGAATTTTGGATTCTAATTTGCATTGTTGCATGTATAAGATGGCACAGACTACCGCCTTGTCTTTTGTTCTGAACATAACCAAGGAAAATAGGTCTTGCTGTGCAATGCAGCACTTCAGTTTACTCTTTAGCTATACAGTACCAATGTTTATTAAATGTAAATTGGCGCAGTAGTACAGGCTAATGAATTCTAGCTATATTAACCTCAGTATATTGACATTGTGGAGAAGGGCAGTATACTAATAGAAAATTGAACAGTTAGCAGCAAAAGGGATGGATGTGCTACTGTGCTAAGTGTTATAATGTTCGCTATTACTACCTACTTTGAAAAGTCATTAGATCTTAATCAACAACTACACAAATTCTGTCGTAACAAATTGCTCTCCACAGTTGCATAAACCTTTGATAAATTCATGTCCCTATTTGATTCTTAATTACATTTGGACTGTTTAATAATTTTACCTGTTGATTTGTAATCAGAAGTCTGAAATGTTGAGATTGCAGCACATACTTAAGAATATATCACCAGTCATTACAAGTTATTCTCAGGTTTAAACAATGGCTTCATGCATGATCAAAACATTTTTAAAGTGTAAGTGACATATTATGATAGCAGTTCACAAAGAAGAGGCTTTTTATCAACAAGTGCATAAGCCCTAATTTTCCAAAGCTCCAGCTGTGGGGTGGATCCTTGCTGGTGGCTGTTTTGTAAATCATGCAAAGCTGACCTTACATAACTGATTTGCAACCTGTAATGGCTAATTTAGGGCCAAAGCTTAAGCTTTCTATTAGCACAGGCTTTATTTGAGTGGGATAATTATTTAAATTTGGTCCTTTACTGAATCTTGTGACTTTTCGTCGGTCACACCCACAGCATGCATCTCACTCACCTACACTGAGTGCATCAGGAAACTTGAGGTAATTTCTGCAAATGGCCAATTTCATTTGAAGGAGTGATTTTGGGCAGTAATTATCACCATGTATGATCTCATTAAAATCAGCAAAATGCTGTTTAAAGGTCCCTCACTAAATATCATGGGCTGGATTTTGTGGAGGAGGTGGGCTCCCGGTGCTGGGCCAAAATGGCAGGTGGAACCTCACCTCAGCCTCTTGGATTGCCGGAGCAATCCTCCATCGGTTTGCTGCCTAGATGTCCCACACCGGAATCCCTGTCCTTTTAAAGACAGGGATCCCACCTCCAAGAACTGTGGGCCAATCACAGGGCTGGCAGCTCAGCAGTATCAGTGGCACCACTGCGAGTGGTGGCCACTGCCGGTAAAGCAGAGGCCTTGGACCTAGGCCCAGCCCTGGAACCCCGGACCTCAGGTAAGTGAGGCAGAGTCACCAGGACGGAAGGCTCTGACAAGAGTGGGTGAGAGGGTGAGTGTGAAGACCAGGAGGGGGGGATCCATGGAGGTGGAGGTTCTGCTGGCAGGGGTCCTCCATGGGCTACAGATTTCCCACAAAGGAGGGACCCCACCCCCAACAAACCCGCAGGGAGGGCACTTCATTTTTACAAGGTGCCCTCCCCGTGTGGTGGAGGCAGTCCCTGCTGCTGGTTAGATCCCAGCGGCGGCAGGAAGAGACCCTTAAGTATTCGTTAATAGACCATTTAAGGGCCTCAATTGGCCTCTGGGCGGGAAGGCCACCCTTGGCCTATCCTGCCCCTGGCAAAATCACTTGGCAACAGGGCAGCAATGGGCCATCCTCCCACGCCTCCCGTCGTGATTCTATGGGCCCCCAGCCTCCAACCCCACCTCAGGGGAGCCCATAAAATCAAGCGCCATGTGTTTGGGCGAGGCTATGCCCAAAGACCGAGCCTTGCCCATTAAAAGTAGGTGCCTGGCCTGCTCAAATAGGCCTCTTAGATCCAAAAAGTAGTTTTTGATACAGATACCTCTTTTTTGGTTTTATTTCCCTCTAGTTGAACTTTATTGCATGTATTCTTTGGCATTGCTGGATACTCCTGGATTTTTGAACCACGGACTTTCACTCCCTACCAATATTTTCTTCATTATTCTCAGTTGCTACTCGTATTTAAATCACACCACACAAAGAGGTGAGGTTAGTAGTCCTGTAGAACAAAAGCAAAAGAACTTGAATTTAGACAGTTCATTTCATGTTGTCGGCATATCCCAACCAGCTTCACAGTCAATGGGCTGAATTTTATTCTGCGGGAGCGAGTGGGTTTGGATGTGGGTTAAAAGCAGCAAAATTGCCAGCGCGTTGGGAAACCGGTTCCAATCCGCCACTTTCCGTATTTCACTCTTGCGCGTTCGGCTGTATGCGTGCAACTCCCTCTGGAGAGGCGGGTTGTCACTTACCACGTTAATCGCTCAATTAGAGCGATATTGACACAGACTTTTGACTTTAACATCAGGCCCACAGGTTCCCGGGCTTCCTGAAACTCGCCAGTGAAACCATGGTGAGTACACAGCAGCCAGTGAGGGGGTCAATCAATCTCATGGTAATGTGCTAGTGAGTACTCAGCACTCGCTGGTGCTTTCTTACCTGTTTGTGGGAAGGGGTTTGTTCACAGTACTTTGCTGAAGTTTGCTTTATCACATCAGGATGGGTGCTGCGTATGCTACCTTAGATTGGACCTCAGATGAGAACCAAGATGACCAGCAACAGCACCCACACCCTGCTGGTCACAGACCTAAAGCTGTACGCTGGAGAGGCACTCAGCAGATAGAGGGTCAGCAGAGGTGACCAGCAGAGAGGGGGCCAGGAGAGAGGCGTGCCTTATAGGAAACACTACCCATGAAACAGGATCTACAGTTTCCTTGACATGTGTGAACATCAGTGGCTCAGGATGTAATGTCAGATGATGGTAGACATCTGCAGCCTCCTAGCAGAAGACTTGCTGCTTGCTGGACCTGGTGGTCACACATTATCAGTGGCTGTCAAAGTCATCACCACCCTCAACTTTTTTTTATTTTTAGAATTATTTAGAATTAGAACATTACAGCGCAGTACAGGCCCTTCGGCCCTCGATGTTGCGCCGATCATCTGACCTACACTTTATGACTGGATCCTTTGAGGGCTCTGCTGCAGACATATCCAGGATCTCCCAGTCGGCCAGCCACGATGCATCAGGAAGGTTGTTTGTCAGGGCTGGCAATTATGTCAACGTTGCCTACGATGATGTCAGTTAGAATGAGCAAGCATTCGGCTTTGCAGCTGTGACTGTCTTCCCACGGGTGCAGGGCACACACGTGGTGATCTGGGCACCTCCCTGAGCAAACAGGAATATTCATCGACCACAAGGGCTTCCACTTCATTAATGTGCAGCTGGTCTGCAACCACAAAAACATCTATATGCAGGTGTGCACAAGATTTCCAGGCAGCTGCCATGATGCTTTCGTCCTGCAGCAGTCCTCTCTGAAGGCCTGCTCAGGTCAGGAAAAAAAAACCCAACCCGAACCCGACAGAACCACATCGGACCCGAGCCCGACCAGGCCCGAGCCCTTCCATTTTTTCCCGCATCCGACCTGACCCAAGCCCAATCCAACCACCGGAATGGTCACTTTACCTACCTTCCGATTCAGAATCCGTTTTTCACTTTTTCAGTTTGTGCAGATAAGCAACAAAAGAGACGCTCACTGCGGAGAGTCAGAGTCTCCCTCCTTAATGTCCCGGACTCCCAGCTCGGGCAGGCTTTTCAACTTTTGACACTTACTAAACTCAACTTCCCAGCAGAGCAAAAGGTAATACTGTGGTACTGTGTCCAGCCCGTCCCGGAACCGGCCCAACCCGAGCCGAGCCCGAAAGCTGGACCTGGAAGAGCGACCCAACCTGACCCAACCCAAACCTGACACATGTCGTTGGGTCCCTTCGGGTTTGGGTCAGGTAGCAGGCCTTTAGTTCTCCCTCCCTGATCTCTTCACATCTGGAAGCAGACTTAAGGAGCGGCTGCTAGGCAACAAGGGGTACCCACTGCAAACCTCTCATGACACCTGTCAGAAAATCAACTACTGAAGCCCATCAGGGCTACAATGTATGCCATATCATCACTAGATGTGTGATTGAACAGGTTATCGACATGCTGAAGATGCACTTCAGGTATTTGGAAGTGCCCTTCAGTCTGCATCAGTCAGAGCCTTCGGGATGGTCATGGTGTACTGCAGTCTGCTCAGCAGTGAGGCTTGACCTGCAGGAGGAACAAGGCGAAGAGCTCAGATCCTTCTCGGACAATTCAGAGGGGGAGGAGGAAGGGATATATTCCATTAAGAAAGAAAGACTATGGGAAGGGTGCACCATCTGTGGCTAACAAAGGAAGTTAAGGCTGGTATCAAATTGAAAGACGTACAATGCTGCAAAGATTAGTGGTAGGATAGAAGATTGGGAACATTTTAGAAATCAGCAGAGGATAGCTAAAAAACAAGAGGGAGAAATTAGAGTAGGAGAGTAAACTAGCGAAAAATCTAAAAACAGACAGTAAGAGCTACTAGAAATATATAAAAAGGAAGAGAGTAGCTAAAATTCTGCCTCCGGGAAAATGGCTTGGGGGTGGGATGGTGCCGACAAACTGGCAAGCCAGCTGGCAGTGTGAAATTATATGTCCACCCGCCTCCGTTCTCACCCGCATATCGGGCTGAAAATTCTGCCCAATGTCCAACTCCATTCCACTGTGTTTTTATTTTAACTTGGCTTAAATAAGTAAGGTTTTAAAAATGTTCTTTTTATATTTCCTTGTGGTTCCAGGAGGACCAGGAGTTTAGGCCTCCACTTCCCGTTGCTCACCCACTTCCCGAACATGAGACCTTTGTAAAGCTCCTTCCTGTGACTTACCCTAATTCCAGGGACCATTCCTTTTGTCCATCCAGTTGCTTCCTGCCTGCTGATCGGCTGCTGCTTCCCATCCACTTCAGGTGGACAACTGATTAAAGCATGCAATGGAGGCTCAGGATTTAAAAATACCCAGGCCTCACTCTGCCAAAGTCAGGAGATTTTTGTACCCTAGGTAGCACGGAGTCCAGCTCGACAGAGTACTGCTTCAAATGAGTAATTAACTTGGGGAATTTGGTGAGTGAAGGAATTTGGTGCAGTGAGGAAAGAGGTACTGTTCCAGTCTTTTACAAATTAAGGAGCAGCCTGAGTGAGGGAATGGGAGACATCAAGATCCAAGAGCTGAAGTCTAGAGGCATTCATTAGGTGAACAGGGAGACATCTTTCCATATTACGGAGAAACTCACTGGCAACAATAACAGTGGTGGTGGACATGGGTGGAGACTGAACACAGCAACTGAGGAGTTAAAGCGGGCGAGAGTGCGTCCGGTGAAATCTCCAACAACAAAAGCAACATCTGCAAAACAGCTATTGAGATGTCCCAACCAGGGAAGGAGACGATTGGTGAGTAGCTGTTAAATGTTTCGAGGTAATAATCTAGAAAGTAAAAGCATCACAGGGAAGCTTAGCCCTGTGGAATGCACATTTTGTGCCAGTTGGGAAACCCTGGATGCTTCTCTTGGACTGGATGATCATCTGTGCAGGAGGTGTCGCCAGCTAAAGCAGCTCAAGTTCTGGGTTTCAGAGCTGGAGCAGCGACTGGAGTCACTACAGGGCATGCGCAGGGCTTAGTGCTTCATGGATAGCACTTTTCTGGAGGTGGTCGCCCTGCAGCTTAAAAATGTGCAGGCAGAGAGGGAATGGGGGACTGCCAGAAAGACAATGAGGACCAGGCAGGCAGGGCAGGGATCCCATGGGCGCATCTCGCTCTCCAACCAGTATTCAGTTTTGAATACTGGTCAGAGTGATGACTCCTATGGGGAGTGCAGGCATAGCCAAGTCTACGGCACCATGAGTGGCTCAGCTGCATAGTGGCGGGAGGAAGAAGAGTGCAAGAGTAATACAGCATCCGCAGTAGTAGGGGATTCAGTAGTGAGGGGATCAGACAGGTGTTTCTGCGGCCGCAGACGTGACATCAGGTTGGTATGTTACCTCCCTGGTGCCAGTGTCAAGGATGTCACTGAGCGGCTGCAGGACATTCTGAAGGGGGAGGGTGAACAGCAAGATGTTGTGGTCCATATTGGCACCAGTGACATAGGCAGAACGAGGGATGAGGTCCTAAAAGCAGAGTTTAGCGAGCTAGGACAGAGATTGAAAAATGGGACCTCAAAAGTAGCAATCTCCAGATTACGCCTGATATCACTTACAACTGAATATGGGAATAGGAAGATAAACATGGCTGGAGAGATGATGCAGGAGGGAGGACTTTAGATTCCTGAGGCATTGGGACCACTCCTGGGGGAAGTGGGACCTGCACAGGCCAGACAGGTTGCACCTGAACAGGGCTGGGACCAATATCCTTGCAGAGGGTTTTGCTAGTGCTGTTGGCTTGATGGGGGATAGGGACCGGAGAGTAGATTCAGAAGGGAGAAAAGAAAAAGCGAAAGGCAGAAAATTAGTAAGTGTGTTTGGAAGGCAAAGGAAACAAAGGCTAGAAAATAAACAACAAGGGAGTTTGCCAGTGTTAAATGCTTCAATGCAAGAAGTGTAGGGAATAAGGCAGATGGGCGGAGAGCACAGATTGGCATGTGGGAGTATGGTATAGCTATTACTAAGACATGGCTGAAAGAAGGGCAGGAATAGCAGCTCAACATTCTTGGTTACAGGATTTCCAGAAGAGATAGAGGAAGAATAGAAAAGGAAGGGTGGGAGGGGGGTGGGGGGGTGGGGGTGTCACAATATTTATTAAAGGAACAATTATAGCTATGAGGAGGGTTGATATGGTAGAAGGATTGTCAAATGAGGCCATGTAGGTTGAACTGAAGAGTAAAAAAGGGGCAATCACACTACTGGGAGTGCACTATAAACCCCAAACAGATAGAAGGAGATAGAAGAGAAAATATGTTAACAAATTTCTGAGAAGTGCAAAAACAATAGGGCAGTAATAGTGGGGGATTTCAACTACCCTAATATTAACTGGGATAGACTTTGTGTGAAAGGCAGACAGGGTGCAGAATTCTTAAAATGCATTCAGGAGAGCTTTTTTAGCCAGTACGTAGCAAGACCAATAAGAGAAGGGGCGGTTCTGGGTTTAGTTTTAGGGAATGAAACTGGGAAAGTGCGAGGGGAGTCAGTTGTCTGAATGTTGTCCAGGTCTTGCTGCAACTGAAGCAGTCCATGTTTCACATGCAACAAGACCTGGACAACATTCAGGCTTGGGCTGATAAGTCACAAGTAACATGTGTGTCACACAAGTGTCAGGCAATGACCGTCTCCAACTAGAGAGAATCTAACCACCTCCCCTTTACATTCAATGGCATTGCCATCACTGAATTCCCCATCATCAACATCCCGGGGATTTCCATTGACCAGAAACTTAACTGGACAAGACATATAAATACTGTGGCAACATGAGCAGGTCAGAGGCTAGGAATTCTGTGGCGAGTAACTCACCTCCTGACTCCCCAAAGCCTGCCCACCATCTGCAAGGCACAAGTCAGGAGTGTGATGGAATACTCTCCACTTGCCTGGATGGGTGCAGCTCCAACAACAATCAGGAAGCTCAACACCATCCAGAAGAAAGCACCACTTGATCAGGACCCCAACCACCCACCACCTTAAACATTCACTCTCTCCACCACTGACACACAATGGCAGCAATGTGTATCATCTCCAAGATGTACTGCAGCAACTTGACAAGGCTCCTTCCGCAGCACCTTCCAAAGCTGTGACCTCTACCACCTAGAAGGACAAGGGCAGCAGACTCATGGGAACATCACTACCTGCAAGTTCCCCTCCAAGCCACACACCATCCTAACTTGGAACTATATCATCATTCCTTTACTGTCCCTGGGTCATAAACCTGGAACTCCCTTCCTCGCAGCATTGTGGGTGTACCTATACTGGATGGACTGCAGCTGTTCAAGAAGGCAGTTCACCACCACATTCTCAAGGGCAATTAGGGAAGGGCAACAAATGCTGGCCTTGCCAGCAATGCTTACATCCCACAAAAGAATAATAAAAAATAGTTGGGAAGCACCTTGGTGGAAGTAATCATAATTCAGATAGACTTATGGGAAAAGGGCAAAGCTAGACTAGGAAATAAAAGTTCTCAATTGTGGAAAAGCTAATTTTACTAAGCTGAGATGTGATTTAGCTAAAATGGACTGGAAGCAGCTACTTGAAGGTAAATCAGTGCCAGATCAGTGGGAGGGATTCAAGGAAGAAATAGCAAGGGCTCAGAGCAAGTATGTTCCCTTAAAGAAAGAAGGGTGGGAATAAACAAATGCAGAGCCCCCTGGAGGTCAAGGAGCTTAAAGGAGAGGATAAAGAAAAAAGGCAAGCTTGTGACAGATACCGAGGGCTCAATACTGCAGAAATCCTAGAGGAATATAAAAAGTGTCAGGGTGAAATTAAAAAGGAAATTAGGAAAGCAAAGAGAGGACATGAAAGAATGCTGTCAAGTGAAATCAAGAAAAACTTAACAAATTTTTATGAATATATAAAGTGCAAGGGGATAACTAAAGAAAGCGTAGGGCCTATTAGGGACCATAAGGGTAACCTTTGTGTGGCGATGGAGAATGTTGGTATGGTTCTTAATGAATACTTTGTGTCTGGTTTCACAAAAGAGAGGGATGATACAGACATTGGAATCAGCGAGGAGGAGAGTGAAATATTAGATGAAATTAATGTAATTAGAGAGGAAGTATTAAGATGTTTAACATTTTTGAAACTGGATAAATCACCAAGCAAGGACAAAACATATCCTAGGCTGTTAAGGGAAGCAAGGGAAGAAATAGCGGAGGCTCCAACCATCAGTTTGCATCCTCTCTGCCTACAGGTGTGATGTCAGAGGACAGCTAACATTGTACTATTGTTTAAAAAGGGAGAAAGGGATAGACCGAGTAATTATAGGCCAGTCAGCCTAACCTCATTGGCATGAAAATTATTGGAAAAAATTCCGAGGGACAGGATAAATCTTCATTTAGAAAGACACAGATTAATGAAAGACAGGCAGCACGGATTTGTTAAAGGAAAGTCATGTCTGACTAACATGATTGAATTTTTCGAGGAGGTAACAAGGAGGGTCAATGAGGTAGTGCATTTTGTTATGAATAGTATTACTTTAGTATTTTAGTGCTTTATAATATGATTATGTTTTAAAAACTTCAATCCTTAATGCAGTGACCTCACACCAAGTCTGCCCAGAAACAAGCCAGGGTCTTGGTTACCATGACAACAAGGAACCCAGATCAAAGATCTTTTTGAAAGCAGAGTACAAAGTTGTAACACTTGACGGACAATGGGCTTTGCTCTCTCCCAAACTCTCAGATTGTAAACAGGGAGCTGGGGGCTCAAAATGCAAATATGAGTTGCAATTGCTAACACCTGGAAACAAAGGGAAGCCGGATAGTTTTGATATGGCCGGACTAATATTGTAAAAGGAAAACGACTATTGACTTTTGTTTCTGGATAAATTCAACAGGCTTCCCTAAAACTGTAGGCTGTAAGGAAGAAAGGAAGGCATGAAGAAACAAGTAGGAGCTGCACAGCCTCAGAAGAGAGAAAGAGAAAACAATTCTCTCAGAATACCAATACAGCGAAATGCTGCTATGATTTGAACCCGGTTCGAAGGTTCGTGGTTTGCGGAGGAGAAAAGACCAACAGGGTCACCAGAGATTGCCTTATTTACAGAAGACCAGTCGAGAGTGCTCAGAAGAATTGAGCAAAGAGGACTTTGGCTTTGTTAAGGACACTGCAGATCCAACCCATTGCAACTGAAAGTAGTTTGGGACTTTTAACTGCAAGGATACCTTCTTGCTGAGAACAGTGTAATGTATAACTGTGGTATGAAGTTTTCGAGTGTTAATAAGTTCATGGGAAATGGTGTACAAAATTATGAGGGGCCTCGATGGAGTAGACAGGACGAACCTGTTTCCCCCAGCGGAGAGGTCAATTACCGGGGGCACAGATTTAAAGTGATTGGTAGACGGATTAAATGGGTCATGAGGAAAACATTTTTCATCTAGAGGGTGGTGGGTGTCTGGAATTCACTACCAGGAACGGTAGTGGAGGCAGAAACCCTCAACTCTTTTAAAAGGTACCTGGACATACACCTGAAGTGCTGTAACCTGCAAGGCTACGGACCAGGTGCTGGAAGGTGGGATTAGATTGGGCGGCTAATTTTTTCGGCTGGCACAGACACGATGGGCTGAATGGCCTCCTTCTGTGCCGTAATGTTTCTATGGTTCTATGTTTCTAAATACCTTTCTCTGTAATTTGGTGTATTAGCTACCTACTAAGTACTGTTCAGTTAATGTTGATTTTAGTTTAGTTGTTATAGTAAAAGTCTTAAAATGTGGAATCTTGTCATGTAATTCTTTAATTAGTCTGGAGAGTTCCTATCTCTTCTTTTAAAGTTAATAGTTTCTACTTGTAGTCTATATGGATTTTAGCAAGGCTTTTGATAAGATCCTACATGGCAGATTGGTCTTGAAAGTAAAAGCCCATGGGATCCAAGGGAAAGTGGCAAAGTGGATCCAAAATTGGCTCAGAGGCAGGAAGCAAAGGGTAATGGTCGATGGGTGTTTTTGTGACAGGAAGGCTGTTTCCCATGGGGTTCCACAGAGCTCAGTACTAAGTCCCTTGCCTTTTCTGGTACGTATCAATGATTTGGATGTAGGGGGTATGAGTAAAAATTTGGCAGTCGATACAAAAATTGTCTGTGTGGTTGATAATGAAGAAAAAAGCTGTAGAGTGCAGAAATATATCAATGGATTAGTCAGGTGGGCAGAACAGTGGCAAATGGAGTTCAATCTGGAGAAGTGTGAGGTAATACATTTGGTGTAGGCTAACAAGGCAAGGGAATACACAATAAATGGTAGAACACTAAAAGGTGTAGAGGAACTGAGGGAACTTGGAGTTCATCTTCACAGATCCCTGAAGGTCACTAGAGAGGTAGATAAGGTGTCAAGAAGGCGTATGGGTTACTTGCCTTTTTTAGCTGAGGGAGAGAATAGAAGAGCTGGTAGGTTATGTTAAAACTGTATAAAACACTAGTTAGGCCACATCTGGAGTACTGTATGCAGTTCTAGTCATCACATTATAAGAAAGATGTGATCTTGCTAGAGAGGGTATGTTGCCTGGATGGGAGAGTCTATGAATCTACCTCAACCTCATGTCTGTCTGATTGTGCTCTGGGTTAAAATTGGGTCTCTTCATTTTAAATATTTAGAAAGATAACATAGCAAGAGATGAGTGACCTAAAACTAGAGAGTTAAAGGCGAATCTCCATAAACTAATGTGTATCCTGTTCACCGGAGTTAGTGACTACATTGAACCCAAGCTGCCATAAACCTCAGGATTTTTTTTGTATCAAGTGGTCTCCAAAAAATTGTGAAGATTTTCAGGTTAACAGCAGGTGAAAATGGAGATTTTTGTCATCCTCAAGAGCCAGTGATAGTTATTGTGCTCCAACAGTCCCTTATAATGTTCAACAGGTCTGGCAGCATCTGTGGAGAGAAGCAGAGTTTACGTTTCAGGTCTATGACCTTTTATCAGAACTGGCAATGGTTAGAAATGTAATAGGTTTTAAGCAAGTGGGGGGAAGAGAAAGAACAGAGGGCTGGAGAGATTAACTGACAAGGAGCTCATGGGAAAAAGGCAAAGAGAGTATGCTAACGGTGTGGTGAAAGACAAAGCATTAGTGCAGAGAGAGTGTTAATGATATCATGGAATCCAATCACCAGAAGGACCATGAAACGTCACTCATTGTGACGGATGGTAAACAGGTGAGATGAACAAGTGCAAAGCTATGAATCTTGTTACGGGACCTTAAAGTCAACAATGAATTGTCTTTTGATGACATATGGGCACAGATTTGGGAGGGGCAAAGGAAAACTTGCAGGAATATGGTGCCTATTGATCCCAGTTTACATTAAAAAAACGTATTCCTTTGTGAAATATTTCACCTTCGATCAGAAAAGTCATTTACCATAACTGGGTAGATAATAAAATAGCCAGTACGAAATGGGGGTAACAAAGAAATGTATGTTACAATGTTTGTGCTATGAGTTGCTGCTACTGCTATACATTGTGAGAATCTCTTTCTTCCCCTTATGTTGTAGAAGGTAGCAAATTACCAGCTGCATTTGGTGACTGATCACAGTGATCAGCTTCATTTAAAGTGGAGCAAATCGCTAATTCATTATCCTCAGGTGAAAACTGCTGAGCCAGGAGAGTCATTTTCACTTCATAGCAGGTTGCCAGCTCCATTCAAAGCAGATATTTTAATTCTTCTGGTGTCCTGACCAACGTAACTAGCTAAACACCACCAAAACAAACTAACTGGCCACATTTCCCATTGTTGTCAGTGGGGATCTGTGTCTAAAAATTGCTGGCCATGTTATGGTTTGCCAACAGCTGTCACTGTACTTTAAGGTAATTCATTGTATATGAAGCACTGCCTCTCAAGGATTGGCCTTCACAGCCATAAAGGTGCACCAAGAGAAGGCACCCCACCTAGATGGATTGTTTGCTGTGTGTCCATCATCTTATAGATGAAAGGATACCAACCAATGAAGCACCTTGAGATGTTTCTGAGAGCTGTGATAAGAAGAAATGTAAATGAGAGTAAAATACTGTGGATGCTGGAACAATGAGATGAGAACAGAAAGTGCCTGAAATACTCAGCAGGTCTGGCAGCATCTGTAAATGGGTGTCTTTTTTGTAATTTTTGTTAAATGCATTTTTCCCAGTGTAACAAGAAATTTATGTGCTTCCTGTGACCGTACATATTCAAAAGAAAAGCTTAATTACAAAGTGAAAATCGATTGCTTTCAAACGGTTGTTGCAATACTTTTCTTGTAATGGTGTCTTCACAATTTTCAAGGATTTCAGAGATTAATATTATTCTTAGAGTTTGTTGCGTATTAGATCCTTTGCATATGTTAATGAGGGACCTAAAAGCCTGTTTTAGTACCCCTTCCTAAAATTGAGCTGCCCTTAATGCAGCTGATGTTGGGCCTGCTACATTTAGGATAACCAGGTCTACATGCAGCCTAATCAACAATCCTTAACAGGTACCGCTGGAGGCTGCCATTAAAAAAGTAGGTTCCTTAAAAATCTGACACCTGAATTTGGGGACACGATGAGCAGGAGTGTGTCTGTAGCTCACTAGTTTCATTTAAATTAGGCCCAAGGCCCAAGTTTGCTTTTGCCTGGGGCCTATCTGTTCCATGATATTGAAAATAAAACTGTTGTGCAATTAAAAATGATTGCTAGATCCGTAATACATTATTTTAGTCATGAGGCTATGGGCTGAATTTTACGAGCCCCTGGACGTCAGGGGTCCTGGCCGGGGGGGGGGCCTGTAAAATTCTGCCATGGGTGGCCCACCTTGACTCCCGACGTTGAGAAGGCTCTGCCAGATATTAACGGCGGCGGAGAGGCCTCGGTGTTGCCCCTTCGCTGCTTGGCGGCGGGGTCTTCATCTAAATGTTAATGTTGTCCCCTTGTTTAAGAAGGGTAGCAGGGATAATCCAGGTAATTATAGACCGGTGAGCCTGACGTCAGTGGTAGGGAAGCTGCTGGAGAAGATACTGAGGGATAGGATCTATTCCCATTTGGAAGAAAATGGGCTTATCAGTGATGGGCAACATGGTTTTGTGCAGGGAAGGTCATGTCTTACCAACTTAATAGAATTCTTTGAGGAAGTGACAAAGTTGATTGACGAGGGAAGGGCTGTAGATGTCATATACATGGACTTCAGTAAGGTGTTTGATAAGGTTCCCCATGGTAGGCTGATGGAGAAAGTGAAGTCGCATGGGTTCCAGGGTGTACTAGCTAGATGGATAAAGAACTGGCTGGGCAACAGGAGACAGAGAGTAGCAGTGGAAGGGAGTTTCTCAAAATGGAGACGTGTGACCAGTGGTGTTCCACAGGGATCCGTGCTGGGACCACTGTTGTTTGTGATATACATAAATGATTTGGAGGAAAGTATAGGTGGTCTGATTAGCAAGTTTGCAGACAACACTAAGATTGGTGGAGTAGCAGATAGTGAAGGGGACTGTCAGAGAATACAGCAGAATATAGATAGATTGGAGAGTTGGGCAGAGAAATGACAGATGGAGTTCAATCAGGGCAAATGCGAGGTGATGCATTTTGGAAGATCCAATTCAAGAGTGAATTATACAGTAAATGGAAAAGTCCTGGGGAAAATTGATGTACAGAGAGATTTGGGTGTTCAGGTCCATTGTTCCCTGAAGGTGGCAACGCAGGTAAATAGAGTGGTCAAGAAGGCATACGGCATCCTTTCCTTCATCGGATGGGGTATTGAGTACAAGGGTTGGCAGGTCATGTTACAGTTGTATAAGACTTTGGTTCGGCCACATTTGGAATACTGCGTGCAGTTCTGGTCGCCACATTACCAAAAGGATGTGGATGCTTTGGAGAGGGTGCAGAGGAGGTTCACCAGGATGTTGTCTGGTATGGAGGGCGCTAGCTATGAAGAGAGGTTGAGCAGATTAGGATTATTTTCATTAGAAAGACGGAGGTTGAGGGGGGACCTGATTGAGGTGTACAAAATCATGAGAGGTATAGACAGGGTGGATAGCAAGAAGCTTTTTCCCAGAGTGGGGGATTCAATTACTAGGGGTCACGAGTTCAAAGTGAGAGGGGAAAAGTTTAGGGGGGATATGCGTGGAAAGTTCTTTACGCAGAGGGTGGTGGATGCCTGGAACGCGTTGCCAGCGGAGGTGGTAGTTGCGGGCATGATAGCGTCTTTTAAGATGTATCTAGACAGATACATGAATGGGCAGGAAGCAAAGAGATACAGACCCTTAGAAAATAGGCGACATGTTTAGATAGAGGATCTGGATCGACGCAGGCTTGGAGGGCCGAAGGGCCTGTTCCTATGCTGTAATTTTCTTTGTTCTTTGTTCTAAATATTTAAATGAGCATTAATGAAATGCAAATTAACTCATCTGCCAACGGCAGCCGTCCCACACCGAATTTATGTTCCACCGGATGCAACTTGTTGGAGTTCCAAGGCGAGACACTGGTGGGGAGGGGGGAGGAATAAAATTATCAGGGCGGGAGGGGTGGGGGAGTGGGGAAAACACTTTTTATTGTTTGTGGGGATGGTGGGAAGGGGTTGAAGGGCAAATGTGAGAAGGTTGGGGGGGAAAGCTCGGGTTGGGAATAAAATAGGTTTTGTGAATATAGGGCAAATAAAGACAATTGGGGGGGTTGGGAAAGGGCCTCCATCTCCTAATTATTTATTTAATTATGTAAAATGTAAAATGTAAATCTGTACGAAGGGCTTAAAGCCCTTTAAAAATGGCACCAGTGCCTGCACGGTGGCACAAGGTGCCGTTGCCAGGGACGCAGCGGCCGTCCCCTCTATATCATCGGGGCTGGCCGCTCCACCCCCTGTATTTAATCAGCACCGCGCGTAATATTACGGGGGCTGTGCGGTGGCACTTCCGTATCAGAAGGCCACTGTGGCGTGCTGATAAAATTCAACCATATATCAGGAAAATGCATGGCAGCAAGAGCTCAATGATTCTGCTAAACATCAGAGCTTTTCATGTTAATTAATGCTGATGTCAGGCAAAGCCATTAACTCTTCTGGGAGTGTTGCTGGAATGAGATAATTCCACACCGGCGGAATCTCAGGTGAACTCACATACCTGTGTATTCTGGGCATCTCGCTATTCCCACACATTTTATTGCAGTGAAGTGTTACCAATGGTCCCTTGGAGCTTCAGAACTCTGACAAATTTACATTGACAATTCTATTGACACTGAAAACTAATTTACTGATTTTGTAGAGCTGTTGTTTTCAACCAGATCCGCGGTGAAGATGTCTATTACAATCTAACAGATCTTACTGCATCACTGGGAGTTTTTTTTATTCTTTTATGGGATGTGAGTGCCACTGGCAATTGCCCTTGAGAAGGGAATGGCGTGTTAGGCCATTTCAGAGGGCAGTTAAGAGTCAACCACGTTGCTGTGGGTCTGGAGTCACATGCAGGCCAGACCAGGTAATGTCCCTAAAGGACATTAGTAAATTAGGTGGGTTTTTAGAACAATCAATGACAGTTTTATGGTACCATTACTAAAACTAGCTTTCAATTCTTGATTTCTATTAATTAATGGAATTCAAATTCCACCAGCTGCCATGGTGGGAGTTGAACCCATGTCCCCAGAACATTAGCCTGGATTATAAGCTTAGTGACATTGACATTACCATTACCCTTACCCCACCGTCTCCCCAAGTGGTTATGTTTTGTTGTGAGATTAAGGGCTGAAATTTCAGGTCACTGGGTCAGGAATGGACATGGGGAGGTGGTGGGGTGGTGGGGGGTTGGGGGGGGGGGGGGTGGGGTGGTGATGCCTGAAAATACAGGCGCTGGCTGGTGTGTCAGTTTCAGGTGCTTCCGGTACTAGCAATGTTAACCAGGATGGAGTGAGGGCAGGACATTGATCCCGCTGTCCTCCCCACTGAGGCCAATTCAATTATTTAAGAAGCTCGTTAACAGCTTCTTGGAGAGGGGGGTGGAATTTTGAAGGGGGCACACGGATTTCAGGAGTTGTCTGTTACAGATCAGCTAAAGAGAGATGGGTACAGAGTAGGGATCAAGTCACGGCTGCCCCAGGAAATCACCCCCGCCCTATAAGAGAGTCAGAGGGTCAAAGGGGTCTTGGCATCTGGTAAGGAGGTGCCCTTGGCACTGCATAGTTGGCGCGAAGAGTGGACAGCACTTGGGCATTAAATGGGGCCATCAACCCCTGGCATCTCAATGGCATAAGAGCGGAGACTTGGCTGCCAAGGACAATTGGGTGGCTACCTGTCCAAAAGGAAGGCTGCAGCTGGCTATGGGAACCCTGAGCAGCAGGAGGGCACGGGAGAGGAAAGGAAGGCAATGGAGGCCATACTCTCAACACAGGATCTACTGCTGCGACAGAGCTACCTGGAAATGACCAAGGTCCCGTGCCACAGGAAACTGCAACTCTCCACGCAGATGGTCAGACATCTGTGCCCTTATCGCCGAAGACCTCGTACCTTGCAGCACTGGTCACCATACCCTGCCAGGAGTCATCAAAGTCACTGTGGCCTTGAATGTCTTTGCTTCTAGCTCCTTCCAAGGATCAGCTGCAGACCTTAGTGGCATCTCACAAGTGGCTGCAAACCACTGCATCTCACTAGTCACTGATGCCATCTTTGCCAGAGCTGGACAGTACATCAATTTCACGGCAGACACAGTTTCACAGAGACAGAGGGCAGTGGGTTTCGCTGCCATTACTGGATTCCCCCAGATGCCAGGCACCATACGGCCATCAAGGCACCCAGTGACCGGCCAGTCAGATTCATCAACAAAAAGGCTTCTACTCCCTTAATGTCCAACTGGTCTGTGATCATAACAATAACTTCCTCCACTCACTTTCCTGGCAACTGCCATGATTCCTTCATCTTCCATCACTTGATGCTGACTCTGATCTTTACTCCAACTCCCAAATTGCGTGGATGGATCCTACAGGACAAGGGATATCCCTTGAAGACTTGGCTACTCATCCCTCTAAGATGGCTCCAGACAGAGGCCCAGAGGTGATAAAATCAATGCCACCTACTTAGTAGGATGACCTTTGAGCAGTCCATTTGGTTTCTGAGGATGCAATTCCGATGCTGGGTCGGCAGGGTGGTTCCCTCAATTACCTCACTGCAAGGGTCTCTTATTGTGGTGGTCTGCTGCACTCTCCAAAACATGGTCCTCCGGAGAGGTGTGGACCTTGAGGAATTGGAGGCCCTGGAAAGAGACAGCTCATCAGGGAGGAGCAGAAGCAGGAGGTGAGAGAGGAGGAGGATTTGGAGGTGGTGAGAGATGATGCTGACCAGAGAGGTGCCCCTGCGGGACGATGAGGTGGCCTCCACCAGCCACCCTCCAGGAAGAGGACCTCCCTCCACTCCCTCATAGCCTCCAGCATTCGATCCAGGTTGGCATCGATGAAGCGAGGGGCAACCCCGCCCCGGGCACCAGGCTTCCGGCTCTCCTGTGACATCTCACTTCCCTCTGGTGCTGTGGAAGGCTTTGGCACAATCAGCTGATTTTTCCCTTAGGAAAACCAGCAGCCTCAGTAATGGCTGCCATGGGAAGTCTAAATCATTCCCACATCTCATCTGACCCGCTTCCGTTCCCACCCCCACTGGCTCTAATTGGACAGGAAACCCATCTCCATATTAATTAATGGCTTACCCCCAGGAAATTTTTTTTACTTTAATCAGTTTCCCATTGGAGACGGGATTCTGGCCTGAAAACAAACTTGGTTCCTGTTTTCTGTCACTGAAGTGAAAATTCAGCCCTAAGATTGCTATAGACATTTTTTAGTAATCAATGCTTTGGGTTCCAATTATCCTTTATGGTGTGAAAGCTAATGTTCTCAGCTTTATAAAGTTTTCACAGGATATTCTTTTCTTTTGGGCCTCCTTATCTCGAGAGACAATGGATACGCGCCTGGAGGTGGTCAGTGGTTTGTGAAGCAGCGCCTGGAGTGGCTATAAAGGCCAATTCTGGAGTGACAGGCTCTTCCACAGGTGCTGCAGAGAAATTTGTTTGTTGGGGCTGTTGCACAGTTGGCTCTCCCCTTGCGCCTCTGTCTTTTTTTTTCCTGCCAACTACTAAGTCTCTTCGACTCGCCACAATTTAGCCCTGTCTTTATGGCTGCCCGCCAGCTCTGGCGAATGCTGGCAACTGACTCCCACGACTTGTGATCAATGTCACACGATTTCATGTCGCGTTTGCAGACGTCTTTATAACGGAGACATGGACGGCCGGTGGGTCTGATACCAGTGGCGAGCTCGCTGTACAATGTGTCTTTGGGGATCCTGCCATCTTCCATGCGGCTCACATGGCCAAGCCATCTCAAGCGCCGCTGACTCAGTAGTGTGTATAAGCTGGGGATGTTGGCCGCTTCAAGGACTTCTGTGTTGGAGATATAGTCCTGCCACCTGATGCCAAGTATTCTCCGAAGGCAGCGAAGATGGAATGAATTGAGACGTCGCTCTTGGCTGGCATACGTTGTCCAGGCCTCGCTGCCGTAGAGCAAGGTACTGAGGACACAGGCCTGATACACTCGGACTTTTGTGTTCCGTGTCAGTGCGCCATTTTCCCACACTCTCTTGGCCAGTCTGAACATAGCAGTGGAAGCCTTACCCATGCGCTTGTTGATTTCTGCATCTAGAGACAGGTTACTGGTGATAGTTGAGCCTAGGTAGGTGAACTCTTGAACCACTTCCAGAGCGTGGTCGCCAATATTGATGGATGGAGCATTTCTGACATCCTGCCCCATGATGTTCGTTTTCTTGAGGCTGATGGTTAGGCCAAATTCATTGCAGGCAGACGCAAACCTGTCGATGAGACTCTGCAGGCATTCTTCAGTGTGAGATGTTAAAGCAGCATCGTCAGCAAAGAGGAGTTCTCTGATGAGGACTTTCCGTACTTTGGACTTCGCTCTTAGACGGGCAAGGTTGAACAACCTGCCCCCTGATCTTGTGTGGAGGAAAATTCCTTCTTCAGAGGATTTGAACGCATGTGAAAGCAGCAGGGAGAAGAAAATCCCAAAAAGTGTGGGTGCGAGAACACAGCCCTGTTTCACACCACTCAGGATAGGAAAGGGCTCTGATGAGGAGCCACCATGTTGAATTGTGCCTTTCATATTGTCATGGAATGAGGTGATGATACTTAGTAGCTTTGGTGGACATCCGATCTTTTCTAGTAGTCTGAAGAGACCACGTCTGCTGACGAGGTCAAAGGCTTTGGTGAGATCAATGAAAGCAATGTAGAGGGGCATCTGTTGTTCACGGCATTTCTCCTGTATCTGACGAAGGGAGAACAGCATGTCAATAGTCGATCTCTCTGCACGAAAGCCACACTGTGCCTCAGGGTAGACGCGCTCGGCCAGCTTCTGGAGCCTGTTCAGAGCGACTCGAGCAAAGACTTTCCCCACTATGCTGAGCAGGGAGATTCCACGGTAGTTGTTGCAGTCACCGCGGTCACCTTTGTTTTTATAGAGGGTGATGATGTTGGCATCGCGCATGTCCTGGGGTACTGCTCCCTCGTCCCAGCACAGGCATAGCAGTTCATGTAGTGCTGAGAGTATAGCAGGCTTGGCACTCTTGATTATTTCAGGGGTAATGCTGTCCTTCCCAGGGGCTTTTCCGCTGGCTAGGGAATCAATGGCATCACTGAGTTCCGATTTGGTTGGCTGAATCATGGAATCATGGAATCATAGAATGGCCTCCTTCTGTGCTGTAACCATTCAGCCCATCGTATCTGTGCCTGCTCTCCATAAGAACAACTCCGGTAGACCCACTCCCCAACCTTTTTCCTTGTAACCCTGCATTTTTTTTCTCCAGATAATTATTCAATTCCCTTTTGAAAGGCATGATTGAACCTGCCTCCACCACACTCTCAGGTAGTGCATTCCAGATCCTAACCACTCGCTGCGTAAAAGAGCTTTTCCTCATGTTGCCTCTGGCTCTTTTGCCAATAATATTGTGATGACAGAGATTACATCTGGAAATTCACTCAAATCACCAGAAAGCCACTACCTTTAGCCATGTTTTAATACATTTATTAGCACACCCAGCCTCTTTTCAGATACTACAATTGCCAAGGCTTTTTTGCTTTGTTTTAAACATTACATTTTATGAATTGCTAACCTACAATTCTGCTCTGGTCAACATCAAATCAAGAAACTAATCCTTTTTATAAATAAATCCTTTTTTAGGAAAAGTACTTACAGTCCCTTGTAGGAAATATCTTATTGAAAAGCTAGTACCAGCTGGTGTTCATACCATATGCTGCCCCTTTTGTATCTGGATTCTTACTTACTAAGGTGGATCTGGATTTTTTTTTTAAATTTACACCCAGTCCAGTAAGTTGAAAAAATCTTTACATATAAAAGTGTCTGCCACAATTCAAACACTGCACTTTGATTTGAGACATGTATAAGCCACTACAACAAGCTGAATTTCTAAAGAAACTATCCAGTGACTTGAAAAATGTAGGCCAAGTATAATATTTTAGGTTCTGCTAGCATTGCCTCGACAGAATTGTGTAACTTGCATTTCTTACATAATGCAGCATTTTTAGAGTTACTTTTTAATGCCAGCTGATGTGAAATCCAGATTATTGCTAAAATCATTTAAAATACTAAGTAGGAAACAATGGCAAATCAACAAGAATGGGTTCTAAGTTACAAATTCCAGATCATGCTATAGTTTAACTCTATATCGGGTAGAATCGGATGTGGAAATGATGTTTCCTCTTGTGGATGAGTCCAGAACTAGGGGGCACTGTTTTAAAATTAGGGCTCGGCCTTTTAGGCAGAGATGAGGGGAATTTTTTTCTCTGAGGGTTGTGCGATTTTGGAACTCTGTGCCTCAGAAGGTGGTGGAGGTGGGGTCATTGAATAATTTTAAGGCTGAGGTAGATAGATTCTTGTTAGGCAAAGGAATCAAAA
This sequence comes from Heterodontus francisci, assembly GCF_036365525.1. Lineage (NCBI taxonomy): Eukaryota > Metazoa > Chordata > Chondrichthyes > Heterodontiformes > Heterodontidae > Heterodontus > Heterodontus francisci. Next base: position 42,439,436 of record NC_090388.1, on the reverse strand, counting down.
GTTATTGGGGGTAGATGAGAGTGTGGAATTGGAGGCACAAACCGATCAGCCATGATCTTATTGAATGATGGAGCAGGTTCGAGGGGCCAAATGGCCTACTTCTGCTCCTAATTTGTATGTTCGTATGTAAAAAGTGCACTCTAGATTATAGGGATTGTGAGGACCACTTGTGGGAGTGACAATGATGCTAAAACTGTGAGAATATTTAGTGCAAGGTCTGTGCAATTTATGACAACTGGCTAGCAGATAAACATAGCATCTGTGCTCCAGACCCCAGACTGCCCATAAACATTGCTAACATTTGCTAATATACATTTTCAGATTTGAGCATCACACTTCAGTTGTCACATGCATTTTTTTGCATCACAGTTTAAAAAATGAAGACAACAGCCAATAATCTCCAAGGTAGCAAGAAACTTCCCTACAAATAGAAAAAGCTTCCAGTTGACTTCTGGAACAAAAAGTACATTAAAATGCCAATCTGACCTCTAAGTGACCTGAGGATTTACATATGAACAAATATCTTCAAGTGGACCCGTAAAGGCATGGCAATAGTACCTTGTGGTCTCAGTATTACTAAGTTGCATTTGGTGTAATATATACCACAAATTACTATGGAAGACTCACCCATATGTATACTCATTCAAGCTTAAATGAAATAAATCAAATTACTGCATCAGATTAGCAAACAAATAAATGTTTCACATATCAGAGATGGGTCAAGATGACAGCACCTTATTCCACCATGATACTTTTTTTTGTATTTTATCACAATTCTCCTCCAGCTTCCCAAAGACAAGCAACATTAAGCTACATGGTCAACATCTTGCAAGCGGCTTTTGCATTAGCTTTCCTTTGTGCTGACCGTAACTCCAGCATCAGTAATAACTACGTTTTATTACATATTCATACTTTAAAAATGCATCTATCATGGGCTCTGTACTTTCATTCAGTTGTCAAAAAATTCTCCCCATCAGGAAAACTGCAAAGTTTTATGGTTTCTTCATTTACATTTTTTCTTTCCTTCCCTTTCAACTTATCACGCATCCCTATTTGTATTCTTTCCTATTCCTCTCAGGCTTTTCTGATCCAGTCCATTTCCCTTGTGGTTTCTCTAGAAGCTTTCACAATGTTTGCCTTTCATTGATCCTGTAAGTTTGCTTTGCATTTGCAGCGTCTGTAACTTGAATCTTCCTAATACTGCACTACCCACACACATAGTACTGCCCCGTATTATTGGTATATGTACAGCGGAGGGGGTGAGGGGGGCGGGGGAAGGGTTCCATAATGGACAGCAAATCTGCAAAGCTAGATTGATGCACAAGCAGCAGGCTGAGAATCAACACTAATAAATATATATTCAAGTTAATTATACAACAATATGTGAAATGTAATTCACAACCAAATATAATGCTTTGCTTAAGAGGAAAAACAGCAAATACCAATATCAACTTAATTTATATTCAGTATATATATATAGCTAATTAAAAACATTACACTGGTTATATTTAAAACCATTTTTATTGCAATTTGGATGCCAGAAATCTGAAACAAAGTTTTAAATCCAAGAAATTATGGTCAAACATAACTACTAGGAATATATTAAAATTCTTAGTTGATCTTGAGCATTGAATGGAACTGTTGTATAAACCTTTCCAATTATGCTCCTCATAGTCATGTCCACATTTAGCTGCTCTGTTTCCCTTTGTTGCCAGTCGGTGAAGCTCTAACAGGGGTTTCAATGTTAATTTTAAGATTTGCCCATCATGGTTTGCTGTCGCACCATTATGTGGTGCTGTATTGTATTTACCTGCAAAGCACTCAAACAGGTTGCTAAAAAATAAATCCACCATTTTTTTCTCAGTCACTGAAATCTCTCTGTTCAAAATAAGCTTTCATGGTGGTGGGCAATGGTGAGGGAGGGGCTTCATAAGTCAGTCACAGGGAGATGTTGGGGCTATGGTGGAGCTGACAAGGAGGCTTAATGAGGATGAATAATTTTTAAAAAACACTCAGAATTGCAAATGAAAACCCAGAGAAATTACTGTTTCCTGTTGCTTGAAAATCTGATCGCAATGTTGAGTGATCCCCTAACAAACACAATTACAGGATACTTGCATTTGAGAGTCAGGCCCAAAAGAATACTTTCAATGGCCCTAGGCTGAACTATGAAACTATTAAAAATGCAGCATAAATACCTGCACACTCATTCATGAATTGCAAATATTCAGACCGACTATTAAATCTGAAGTAGCTGCATTTTAAGCCAGAAATGCTTATGAAAATGAGGGTTTAAGTACTAGACAGGAAAGATCATGGACAGAGTTAAAAGCTCAGAACAAGAAGAAAAAAGACACAATAGAGAACATAAGGTAGGAAGAAAAAATAACAAATGACGAGGGGAGAAGAATGAACAGTGGAAAACAAATGAAAAAAATAAATCAAATGTAAGAAAATAATTGAAACAGAAAAATAACAAGAGTAAGAATAAAGAAACAAGTAAAATGAAAAAAATATTTTGAGAGAAATGCCTTCTTTGACACAAGAGAAAGGGTGACAGCTTCAGTCTCGCTTCACACCTTTCCTTTTCATACTGTCACGACTGCCCTCTGGGGCATCAAGATACTATTTGCTGTGTGTAGAGGAAGGAAAGTTCCCCAAAAAAAGGCCTTATGTTGGGCCCCACACAGCTGGGCCGGCTATGTAAATTCTTACAACAACCATTTTAAAGGTTTTGACTGGGTGAGAGGTTGAGAGGTATGAGATACGGCATTAAAGTAATTGCCAATGTCATCAGGAATATTATAAAATATGGAAATTAAATCTTTCCCTTGTAATTATTATAATTGGTACATTAAAAAATCAACATTTTTATGGTGGAATTGTGCCATGAACTTCTGCAAATAAGTCCATGAGAAGTGAACTCACACAGTGGAGCTGATTTTCACTTGTTTTGTATGGCATTAATAAGGTGTTAACTGCCCTCAAATGGAATTGGTAACCTTATCACCCCATAACACTGACAAAGTGGCCAGTGCAAATTTGGCCATTCTCTGCTGTGTGCTGAAATCATCTGTGTTTTTGAGGAGGTAGGTCCATTTCAATTTGCAATCAGGTTCTTTGGACCGCAACTGACATTTTAAATTGCACTAGAAGGTGGAAAATGGTGGGCAGAAATAATACCATAGGGAGGGGTAAAAATGAAAGGCTGAGTCTGGGGCTTCTCTTGTGCACCATCTAAGAATGAAGTCACCTGGCATGATCAGCGCTGGAGAATATTGCTACCCCATAAATTCTTACACTAGTAGTGATGTGTGGAAATTTCAAATGGGAAAGAATGTGCAAAATAAGACAAAAATATTATCTGCAGTTGTGGAATACAGCATTTGGGGTTAATTTTAATCATGAGCCAATTTTGGATAGGTAGGGACATGGAGATGAGGGGGGAGGGTGCAGGGGCAGGACTTAAGTTTGAGGCCCAGGTTATTTTAATTCCTGAACCTCATCTATGAGTCACTGGTGAGCAGCCTGCCCAAGGTGGGTAGACCATGGCAGATCGACGGCAGACAGGAAAGCAAGTTTGGGTAGCTAGAGGTTACCGACCAGCACTGAGGGAAGCCTTGCCGCCTACTGAGTAAATTGTAGGGAGTGATTTCAGGCAAGTATTGCGGGAGTGAAGGGCAGGAGTCTAGGCCAGGGATGGCACACTCTTGCTCCTCCTGGCCCCACAATGAAAAGGCACACTTAACTTGGAGTGTCACTTCTGGATGCAAACCAGCTGCACAGCTGTTTCCACCTGAAAAACCACAGCGGTTTCTCTTGCAGTTAAAGTGCAATATAAGAATCCTGATTTGCATTCGTTCATGTCGCCCTGTCTATAACCACCTGCTGAACCCTGGAGATTAAAATGGGAATTGATGCAAAAGGATTAGGTTGGTAACCTCCTCATCTCTAGCTGGCCACCAGCCTGGTTTCAGCCAAACTGGTAGGTTTACCATCAATCCCTTGGATTCTAATGTGATCAGTAATGTTATAATATATGATCGGTGTAGTAGCAGCAGCATATGAGCAAGGAGAAGAATAAAGAAATGATGGGTTATTTAGTTTGGAAAGGAGATGAAGTAACAACGGAATAATAGAATACACATCACCCTTCATGTTCATCCTAATAGCTGGGAGTGCCATTCTTTCTAATGTATTTCCTTTGTAATCCTTAGCTTCAGAAAGAATTGTCAAGCACTAGCACTGGCAGCACAGGACTACCAGAATAATAATGTTTAACAGCTCCCTATTAGATCAATGTGAAAGGCAAAATCATTTTGCCACTAATTGAAATAGAGTTTAGACAATACACTATAAGAATAAGAACCAGTGCTTCAGGCACTACCATCTCATTTTGGGTCCTATGACTGCTGTATGTGCTGCAGTGTAGATAAAAGTCATCTGGCAAAATGGTAGCTGTCATTTTTTCAGTATAATTGCATTACAATATTACAATGACATGATATTCTGTTACTGTCCTTTCCCAATGGAAGACAATGGTAGAAAGCTTGTATGGATCTTCATTTTTTGACGTGTCAGAGAATTTTTATTCCATTTGGGCACAACTGCTAAAGCATTTCTGGGATGACCATAAACAGGTTCAGCATTTAACTGAGCAGTTTGCTGAAAAACCTAGAAGCACATTATTACTTGAATTGTGTTTTTTAAAAAAGCTTTCTGTAACAAAAAATGCTTCTTACAAGCTTTGCTATATGAGAAATCACCTGAATATTTAAGTACGCTAATGGGACACTCCTGTAATATTTACAGTTTGTAAATAATTTGAATGCAAGAAAATCAATTGGTACTTCTGACAGAATGGATATTTAGTAAAAGATTCCAATTAATTCGTGTACCCTCTAAACAAATTAATTAAACTTCAATTCAAACTTATGAATGTATTCTAACATGTTTAACATGTAAACATGTATCTTTATAATTTATTGGTCTGTAGGCACTGAAGGGAGCTGATTTTTGTCTGTTCGTATAAACCTGTTCTAAGTCAATAATAACCGGTGCAAATCCTACCTGAAAGATCAAGTGCAAATAGCACTCAATTTTCTGATGTGAGCTCATTTCAATAATTATTCATCTCACCAACTGCGGACTCAAGCCGATCTAGGGAACGTATGAATATGGGAAATGAAAATTGGGACCAAATTAAATTTAAAAGAAAGATCACAAAAGTTCTGAAGGCCTTTTGGAGAATCGCAAATAGCATCTCTTCCATCAGGAGCTTTTTCCAAGGCTAAAGTGGTGTGGAATAAAGAAGCAGATGCCAGAAATGAAGGGAAAGGACTCCTTAAGTGTTGACAAATCTGCAGCTAAATGACAGAGCAGCACAGCACCTGACCCTCTTTTATCGATTGCTGCTAAAGTAAAGCTGGTGTTACATGAGCTGCTTGTGAGGACAGTTGACCTCGATATCTGCTCCAAGTTATCTTACCACCAGATCAGCATTGTAGCATGTGTGCAAGAAGATATAGCTGCCAACTATTGTCACTACAGATGCCAGCCTTGTGATGCTGAGTAGCCACCAGTGTACTTGCAACAGATGGCATTCTGTGCATCTGCCTCTCTGCTGACCCAGGTCCCCACATCTTTGTCAGACAGGATTTGTAGAAATCTTTGATGGCATTTTGGCAGCTGCGACCAATCAGGCAAGAATTTGAAAATGGAATCTTGTTTATAAAATGGTAAAAGAGATAAAAAATCTCCACTCAGACAGAACTTTAACTAACTTCAAGAGCTATGTAAATAGTCTTGGATTGGCATGCTCACGATCCCCAGGAAGTTATTTACACATATGTTTCTAGATGTGGGACTGCGTGTATTCCTCTGTATGTAGTCTTATAATGAATGTTTTGAAACAATAAATTTAGATAATTGTCAGACATATTGTCATCTCTAACTTCTCAAATCTGTCATTAAGATAAAGGAATGATCCTAACAGGCCTCTTTTCATATATAATATAAAAACAGAAAGTGCTAGAAATACTCATCAGGTCTGGCAGCATCTGTGGAGAGAGAAACAGAGTTAATGTTTCAGGTCTGTGACCTTTCACTGCATGTGGGATTTTTGAACAGCCAGCCAGGACAACAGCTTTTCAGGCATGCGCAAATCTTAGTGATGTCACCAGGGTCTGCTTGCAAGGCTTCCTTTGGGGAAAGTAGCTTCCACCTGAAGTGCATCTGTCAAAGCAATTTCTGTTTGCCTTTGTCTGCAGAGGTGTTAGTGGGAAGGCATGGAACATTTCCTGGGGAACCTGACCTGCCAAACCTCTTTTTATTCCTTCCGAACTTGGCGTTTGCGGGAGTCCCATTTGGAAAGCCATTTTTGCCAGTAATGCTGCAAAAAAGAGCAAAGAAATTAATAATTCAGAACAAACACACAAAGGGGGAGACTTTGAAGCCTACCGTCCAATGTACTGTAAAGCCCCAAAGTTGGTGGGAATACCACCCTGCTCTCCCTGTCACTTCCTTTGGCATCCTTCTGGACAACCAGAGTGCCCACTTGAGTCATGCAGTAGGCCCTTTTAATATGAAAATCCTGTTTGTATGACATGTGTAGGACTCCATTTGCCATTTTAGGACAGTATAGGCAGAGTGTGCATGGTGAATTCTCTGCCCAGTGTCAGCTGCTGATCCAACTGAAAAGGAACACAAAGATGGAGTTTATTGTCATTTATATAATTTAACAGGATGAACTGAACAATTTCTAATTGGTTCACTTTTCTGGCCCAGATTTGTGCTTGCTCTCAGTACTGCTCATTTAAATCTGCTAAACATAGAAACACGGAACATTTACAGCACAGAAGGAGGCCATTCTGCCCATCGTGACTGTGGCAGCCAAGAAAGAGCTATCCAGCCTAATCCCACTTTCCAGCTCTTGATCAGTAACCCTGTAGATTACGACATCTCAGGTGCGTACCCAAATGCTTTTTAAATGTGATGAGGATTTTTGCCTCTGCCACCCTTTCAGGCAATGAGTTCCAGACTCCACCGCTGTCTGGTGAAAAGAAAGTCTCTCCTCAATTCCCCTCCAATCCTTCTACAAATTACTTTAAATCTATGGCCCCTGGTTATTGACTTCTCTGCTCAGGGAAATAGGTTCTTCATATCCACTCTATCTAGCCCCTTATAATTTTATGCACCTCAATTAAATCTTCCCTCAGCCTCCTCTGCTCCAAAGAAAACAACTCAAACCTAACCAATCATTCCTCATACCTAAAATTCTCCACTCATGCCAACATCCTTGTAAATATATTGCTGTTGCTCAATTACTCAGATACTGAAACAGATTGAAATAAACAGAAATTCTTGCTGCTTTCTTTCTCCGACACATTCCAGGTGGGAAGATCCAAATGAAGCATAAAGTTAAAATAGCCTGGGTCTTATTGGAGGAGCCACCTGCTCACCTAAAACCCATTCAGGGTTAAAATTAGTTCCTAAAGGATAAAACTACTAGATTCATAGCTCAGTTTTGAAATGGAAGCTGCCTGGAATACACAGTTATGCTACCATTCTGCAAGACCGATTCTTCACTATATAAGTTTGTTTACGCATCATTGTTTGTTCCAAATAGCATACTGGGAACATAATACTATAGAAACCTAGAAGAGTACAGGAAGTGTAAGGGTGAAATTAAAAGGGTAATTAGGAAAACAAAGAGAGGGCATGAAAAACTACTAGCAAGTAAAATCAAGGAAAATCCTAAGATGTTTTATAAGTACTTAAAGAGCAAGAGGTTAACTAAGGAAAGAGTACAGCCTATTAGGGACCATAAAGGTAACCTATGTGTGGAGGTGGAAGACGTGGGTAAGGTTCTTAATGAATACTTTATGGCTGTCTTCACAAAAGGAGGGGGCCAATGATGATGATGAAATCGCAGTTAAGGAGGATGAGTGTGAAATATTGGATGGGATAAACATTGTAAGGGAGGAAGTATTAAAGAGTTTGGCATTTTTGAAAGTAGATAAATAACCAGGCCTGGATGGAATATATCCCAGGTTGTTAAAAGAAGCAAGGGAAGAAATTGCCGAGGCTCTGACCATTATCTTTCATTCCTCCCTAGCTACATGAGTGGTGCCAGCGAACTGGAGGACTGCCAATGTTGTACCATTGTTTAAAAAGGGAGGAAGGATTATCCAAGTAATTATAGGCCAGTTACCTTAACTTTGATTGTGGCAAATTACTGGAATCAATTCTGAGGGACAGTATAAGCCTTCATCTAGAAAGGTATAGATTAATCAAGGAAAGTCAGCATGGATTTGCTAAGGGAAGGTCATTTGTGATTAACTTGATCGAATTTTTTGAGGAGGTAACAAGTAGGTTCGATGTGGGCAATGCAGTGGATGTGGTCTACATGGATTTTACCAAGGCTTTTGACAAGGTTCCACATGGCAGGCTGGTCAAAAAAGTAAAAGCTCATGTGATCCAAGGGAAAGTGGCAAATTGGATCCAAAATTGGCTTAGTGGTAGGAAGCAAAGGGTAATGGTTGACGGGTGTTTTTGCAACTGGAAGGCTGTTACCACTGGGGTCTGCAGGGCTCAGTACTTGGTCCTTTGCTTTTTGTAGTTTAGATTAATTATTTAGATTCAAATATAGGAACACGATAAAGAAATTTACAGATGATACAAAAATTGGCTGTGTGGTTGGCAGTGAGGAGGAAAACTTCAGACTGCAGCAACACATAGAGATCTGGTTCAGGTGGGCAGAAAAGTGGAAAATAGAATTCAATCTGAAGAAGTATGAGGTAATGCATTTTGGGAGGTGCAACAAGGCAAGGGAATATATGATAAATGGGAGGATATTGAGTAGTGTGGAGGAACAGAGGAACCTTGGAATGTACGTCCACAGATTCTTAAAGGTAGCAGGACAGGCAGATAAGGTAGTTAAGAAGGCATATAGCATGCTTTCCTTTATTAGCTGAGGCATAGAATATAAGAGCTGGGAGAGTATGCTAGAACTACATACAACACTAGTTAGATGACAACTTGAGTACTGCATACCTGGAAAGATGTGAGAGGGTGCAGAGATTTACGAGGATGTTGCCAGGACTGGAAAATTTTAACTGTGAGGAATGATTAAATAGACTGGAATTGTTTTCCTTGGAACAGAAGAGACTGAGAGGTGACTTAATTGAGGTGTATAAAATTGTGAGGGTCCTAGATAGAGGAGACGGCGACGTAGTGGAAATGTCACTAGACTAGTAGCCCAGAGCCCCAAGTTAATGCCCCGAGGACATGGGTTTGAATCCTACCATGGCAGGTGGTGAAATTTGAATTTGATTAATAAATCTGGAATTAAAATCTAGTCTAATGGTGACCATGAAACTATTGTCGATTGTTGTAAAAACCCATCTGGTTCACTAATGTCCTTTAGGAAAGGAGATCTGCCATCCTTACCTAGTCTGGCCTATACTTGTGACTCCAGACCCACGGCAATGTGGTTGACTCTTAAATGCCCTCTGAAATGGCCTAGCAAGTCACTCACTTCAAGGAAAATTAGCGATAGGCAATAAATGCTGGCCTAGCCTGCAACACCCACATCCCATGAACAAATAATCAAAAAAAAGGCATGACTGATTTACCTTAGCAGAGGGATCAAAAACTAGGGGGCATGGGTTTTAAGTAAATGGTAGAAGGATTAGAGGAGCGTGAAGCAAACATTTTTCACTCAGAGGGTGGTAGGGATCTGGAACTCATTGCCTGAAGAGGTAGAGGCAGAAATTCTCACGACATTTAAAAAGTGCTTGGATATCTACTTGAAGAGCTGTGACCTGCAGAGCGATGGACCTAGTGTAGGAAGATTGAATTAGGCTGGGCAGCTCTTCGACGACTGGCAAGGTTAAAATGGGCAGAATGGCTTCCTTCTGTGTCGTAAATTTTCTATTATTCACTATGTAACTCTTAATAGGAACATAGGAACAGGAGAAGGCCATTCAGCCCATCGAGCCTGCTCTGCCATTCAATACGATCATGGCTGATCATCCACTTCAATACCTTTTTCCCCACACTATTTCCATATCCCTTTATGTCATTGGTATTTAGAAATCTGTCAATATCATCTTTAAGCATACTCAATGACTGAGCTTCCACAGCCCTCTAGGGTAGAGAATTCCAAAGATTTACAATCCTCTGAGTAAAGACATTTCTCCTCATCTCTGTCATAAGTAGCTTCCGCCTTATTTTGAAATTGTGATCCCTGGTTCTAGACTCCCCAACCAGGGGAAACATCCTACCTGCATCTACCCTGTCTATCCCTTTAAGTATTCTGTAGGTTTCTATGAGATCATCTCTCATTCTTCGAAATTCCAGTCTCCCCAATTCATAGGACAGTTCTGCCATCCCAGGAACAAGTCTGATGAACCTTTGTTGCACTGCCTTTATGGCAATAATATTCTTCCTAAGGTAAGGGGATCAAAACTGCACACAGTACTCCAGGTACGGTTAAACCAAGGTTCTATACAATTGAAGCAAGACTTCACTACTTTTGTACTCAAATCCTTTTGTGATAACATTAGCCATCTTAATTGCTTGCTGCACCTGCCTGTTAGCTTTCAGCGACTTATTGACGAGGCCACCTAGGTCCTTTCGTACATCTACACTTTCTAATCTCTTACCATTTAAGAAATACTCTGCACATCTGTTCCTCCTACCAAAATGGACAACCTCACATTTTTCCACATTACATTCCATCTGCCATGTTCTTGCCCACTCACTAAGTCTGTCCAAATCCCCTTGAATTACATTTGGTCCGAACATCCAAATCATTGTTTTGAATTGTGAACAGCTGGGGCCCAAGTACTGATCCTTGTGGTACCCGACAGTCACAGCCTGCCAACGTGAGAATGACTCGTTTATTCCTACTCTCTGTTTTCTGCCTGTTAACCAATCCTTAATCCATGCCAATATATTACCTCGTATCCCATGTGCTTTAATTTTGCTAGCAACCTCCTGTGGGAGACTTTATCAAAAACATTCTGAAAATTCAAGTGCACGATATCCACCGATTCCCCTTTATCAATTCTGTTAGTAACATCCTCAAAAATCTCCAACAGGTTCATCAAACATGATTTCACATTCATAAATCCATGTTGACTATGCCCAATCAGATCATTATTATCCAAGTGTCCTTTTATCACCTCCTTTAGAATAGATTCTCCCTACTACTGATGTAAGGCTAACAGGTCTGTAGTTCCCTGTTTTCTCTCTCCCTCCCTTCTTAAATAGTAGGGTGACATTTGCTACCTTCCAATTCCAATATAAAAATTCTCCTGAGTAAAAGAAATGTTTGTTTATTCCGATGCTGTCAATATACCATATCAGCCCTCTGTAAGAGAGATAAGTTATTGCATGCATTAATATAATGACTTGTCAAATGTTTCAATTTATAATGTAAGAATAATATATTGCATAAATACATCAGATCCTTTTGTTTAAACTCAAAGAACAAAGCAACTCATCAAGAAGAAATGCTAATTTATCTTCCTGCAAACACTCATGATGTAAATTGTTTTGCTGTAGCAATCTGTAACAATCAATTTATGTAATAGGCAACTACATTACAAAACTCCCCTATTCCTCATATCCCTGACACATCTTGCAGGGAAAAGTCTACTCAAAAACAATAGTGGAAGCAAACTCTCACCTAATAAATGCAGGCTGTTGCAAATTTCCTTTTTATATCATATATTTACTAACTAGAGCTCCAGACCCAGACAGTTTGTGAAATAAGCAGGCATTTGTCTGCCTATTATCAGATTTATTGTCTTCTGTAATGATAATAAAACTGTTTTGTTCTTGGTAGCTGACACTTTCTTTGGAACTCAAGGGGGCATCAGTATTTGCAATTGATCCCTGGGAATGTGGCAATGATTTCTCAAATCGTAAATTTAAAAAGTTATTTTTAATTTTTCATATTTGTGTGTTTCTTTAGTCATTCTGTGAAATGTTGTCAGTTTTAAAGTCAGTCCAGCATTTAATAGTTTATCTGTCCCGTGTGGCCTTCAGGTCTGGAGCACCTCGGGCTCACCACAAGTAGGCCTCAGTTTTCTGCAGGAAATCCTGCTCACCTGGCCTGATTTTTATGAGTCAGTTGGGGATTTAATGGCCAAAGATATTCTCTCCCAATGGAGCTGCGAGAAAATGCAGGTAGAGATTTTTTGAGGTGGGGATTCAATGAAAGGCAGGTCCTGTAACTTCCTTAAGTATCTTCCATAGGATTGCTCGGGTTAAATACACTTCCCTTTCCCTCCATGCACCATAATTTACAAGTGCCTTTGTGCTTACAATTGGAAAATTGCCCCAGAGTCCTTGGCTCTCTTTTGCTCCTGGTATGAGCAAGATTTGACTTTAGTGTGCTGCACAGGTTATTAGTACCCAGTAAGTGAATCAATTTCTTGCAAATACAATGCACAAATGGGAGAGCTATACTGAAATATTACTGTCTCACAAAGAAGATATATTGGTGTTGCCATATTGCCTTGATTAAAATTGAGTCCCCATATAACTATGTCTTCTCATTCTGTCCTAAACATTAATTTAATGAAGCCTTCTGTTACTAGTCCATTATTTTGTGACACTAAAAATGTAAGTGACAAGGATAAATACATTTGGATTTAAAGAAATGTGTAATTCAATATCCTTTTCTAAAATCATTACCTTTCTCTTGCTCAAAATAACTTTAATTCAGTGGAAGTATGCCACTGATGGTGACTGAATTATATTCGATTCCTTATAGAAATGAAGGAAGAGATGGCAGAGACTGTTGTTGATAGTTTAGGGGCTCTATAATAAACAGAGCTGCACCAGAGGACACGACACACCGGAGGGCACACATTGGGGGTTAAATTGGATAACCTCGGAGACAGGTGCAGGGAGCACAATGTGTGATTAACCTCTACCTCTTGACTGAAATGCAGGCAGGACGACAATGTTGCGCTGCCTGCTAATTTCCATGATTTCTATGTGAAGCTGGCGCTCTCCATGCTTTTCATTGGCTGCACGCATCAGCAGGGTGCCTGGCACTGCTTAAAGCTAGCCTGCACCTCTTAGAGAGGAGGTGCATTGTGGCTGGTGGTGGTGCTGGGATCATTCTGAATATTGTGCTGTGGAAGAGTCAGCAATGGTTAACCATTGGGAGAGTGCCTGCAACAAGGTTTTCGGATGCTGCACTGGAAGTCTTGGTGGAAAAGCTGGAAAGAAGGAGAGATCTTCTTACCCTCGGGGGGAAGTGGGTGCCAGAGGCCCACCAGGCACATGCTCAGAAGGCAGTTGTTGTGTTATTGGTTCTCAACACAAATGTACCAAACGCTATGAGGAAGATTGGTAAGTTGAATGAAGGGTTTTTATTCCCGAATAACAGAATTACACGAGAGCTCTTCAATACAGGTGCTACCTGCTGCCTAACAATGCTTCAACTACTGTATCAGATGTTGGCTGGCATCACTTCCTGTGACAATGTATACTAAACTATTTACATATTTAACTTTATTAGTTAAAGCAATATCACAACAGCAGTGGCAAGAGGTAGCGGAGGTAAATGCCAGGAGTGGAGCACCAATGGCTTAGATGCAGTGCAGGAAGAAGTTAAATGATCTCACATGAGTTGTCAATGTCAGTGAGTGCATCTTCAAATGCCATGTCCTACCAACAGCACTTCTAGCCTCACGCACTGCTCAATTTGCTACTACTCCATCACTCACCTATCAACAATCTCTATCAATCAGGACTCACACCTCTGTTACCGCCAGGTGAGGAAGGGGTCACAGTCGCCCCTCTTGCCCCTCCTCTGACCGCAATAGGGTTTATTCCTTTTTAAACAGTGGTTGTGCTTACCACCTCTGTGTGGTTTTACCTTTTACCTTTAATATGATCATGAAAGAACCAATTGGGCAGATTTTATTAAGTTTAAACAAGAAAGAGGGAAGTTTATTATACTCAACAAGCTAAACCTTATTGAAAATAATACAAAATTACTCCAGTGTTTCTTGTTTTTATTTCAGATTTCCAGCATCCGCAGTATTTTGCTTTTATTTTAGTGTTTTATTCACTGCCACTTCTCTTCCAGGAATGCCTACCTTGAAGAAGTTCTGCTCTTCTCTCCGACGAGATTTTCGTTTGTCTCTTTTACCTTGTTCACCTTCATTGCTTTCTATTTCCCTCCTGGTGTTTGATAAAGTGTCTACCAAAACTCGTTTTCACAGCCACATCTCCTTCCTCAGTGACTGTCTCTGGCTCCGACTTATTCCACATGGATTCCAACTTCAGTTTCACCCTTTATGTTTTGAATCCACCCAGGATTACAGGTATCTCCGAGAAAAACAACATTCCTCGGACTGCTGTTCTCGCCGCATCCTGAGATCCACACTCAGTGCCATGCGCTGCCACATGTACACACTGGACCTCTCTCTCCAGAAGCACCGCCTCAACTTATCTCAAAGCTGTTCTACTCCGCAGTTTCATTTCATCCTTCGTCTTATCTGACGCATTAACAAAAAACTTTTTTTCTTCCTTTCAGGTGTCAAGGAACATAAGCACCAGCAGCTGATGGGGACTAATGCCCCTCCAGATCCTTCTTCCCCTTCACTTCCCTCTGACCCCAGCCCTTCTGATCTGACCCCTTACCATGTATTAACTATACCCTCTGACCTCTTCTTCCATCACCTCCGCCTTTGGCTCACTTCTTTGACCAGGAGTCCTCCCCCTGATCAGCAGACCCATTCACCCGCCTCCAGCATTCTCCCTCTACCTGGACCCCTCCCTCTGGCCTCTTACCCGCTCTTGATCTTTTCATTGAAAACTGTCGGCGAGACATTGGTCATCTCAATTTCTCTGTCCCCCTCACTCACTCTAACCTATCCCCCTCTGAACTTGCCGCACTCCCTACTCTTAGGTCTAACCCCAACATTGGCATCAAACCTGCAGACAAGGGTGGTGCTGTTGTTGTATGGCGTACCGACCTCTACCTTGTAGAGGCTCAGCGCCAACTCTCAGACATTTCTCCCTACCTCCCTCTGGACCATGATCCCACCACCGAACATCAAGCAACTGTCCACAGGACTGTCACTGACCTCATCTCCTCTGGAGATCTTCCCTCTACAACTTCCAACTTCATAGTCCCGCAACCTCGGACAGCCCGCTTCTACCTCCTTCCCAAAATCCACAAACAGGACTGTCCCAGCAGACCCATTGTTTCAGCCTGTTCCTGCCCCACTGAACTTATTTCTTCCTATCTAGACTCTATCTTTTCTCCGCTGGTCCAGTCTCTTCCCACCTACATCCGTGACTCTTCTGACTCCCTACGTCATTTTGATCATTTCCAGTTTCCTGGCCCCAACCGCCTTCTCTTCACTATGGACGTCCAATCTCTCTACACCTCCATCTCCCATCAAGATGGTTTGAGGGCTCTCCGCTTCTTCCTTGGACAGAGGCCAAACCAGTCTTCAACCACCGTCACCCTCCTCTGCCTGGCTGAACTTGTTCTCACATTGAACAACTTCTCCTTCAACTCCACTCACTTCCTTCAAGTAAAAGGTGTTGCTATGGGTACCCGCATGGGCCCTAGTTATGCCTGTCTTTTTGTGGGAAATGTCAAACATTCCTTGTTCCAGTCCTACTCAGGCCCTCTCCCCCAACTCTTTTTCCGGTGCATTGATGACTGTATCACTGCCCTTTCCTGCTCTCGCCCCAAACTGGAAAACTTCATCAACTTTGCTTCTAATTTCCACCCTTCTCTCACCTTTACATGGTCCATCTCTGACACTTCCCTCCCCTTCCTTGACTTCTCTGTCTCCATCTCTGGGGATAGGCTGTCTACTAATATTCATTATAAGTCCACCAACTCCCACAGCTACCTTGACTACATTTCTTCACACCCTGTCTCCTGTAAGGACTCTATTCCATTCTCCCAGTTTCTCTGTCTCCAACGCATCTGCTCTGATGATGCTAGCTTCCATGACAGCGCTTCTGATATGTCTTCCTTTTCCTCAACCAAGGATTCCCCCCCACAGTGGTTGACAGGGCCCTCAGCAAAAGACTTGCAGGTTGATCTGTAAATTGGCCATTGTAAAATTGCTCCTAGTGTAGGTAGGTGGTAGGAGAATTGAGGGAAGGTGGGAATGTGGTAGGGAATATGGGATTAATGTAGGATTAGTATAAAGGGGTGGTTGATGGTTGTCACAGACTCGGTTGGCCAAAGGGCCTGTTTCAGTGCTGTATCTCTCTATGACTCTATGACTCAACTGTGTCCAGCCCATTTCCCGCACCTCTACCCTCACCCCTTCCCCTCACTCCCAGAACAGCGACAGGGTTCCCCTTGTCCTCATTTTCCACCCCATCAGCCTCCATATCCAAAAGATCATCCTCCGCCATTTCTGCCACCTCCAGCGTGATGCCACTACCAAAGGAATCTTCCCCTCCCTTCCCCTGTCAGCATTCCAAAAGGATCATTCCCGCCGCGACACCCTGGTCTACTCCTCCATTACCCCACCACCTCATCCCATTCCCATGGCACCTTCCCCTGCAATCGCAGGAGGTGTAATACCTGCCCATTTATCTCCTCTCTCCTCACTATCCAAGGTCCCAAACACTCCTTTCAGGTGAAGCAGCGATTTACTTGTACTTTTTTCAATGTAGAATACTGTATTCACTGCTCACAATGTGGTCTGCTCTACATTGGGGAGACCAAATGTGGACTGGGCGACCGCTTTGCGGAACACCTCCGCTCAGTCCGAAAGGATGACCCTGAGCATCTGGTTGCTTGCCATTTCAACACTCCCCTCTGCTCTCATGCTCACATCTCTGTCCTGGGATTGCTGCAGTGTTCCAGTGAATATCAACGCAAGCTCGAGGAACAGCACCTCATTTACTGATTAGGCACACTACAGCCTGCCGGACTAAACATTGAGTTCAATAATTTCAGAGCATGACGGGCCCCCCATTTTACTTTAATTTTTAGTTATTTTTTCTCATCTTTTTTATTGTTTGTGTTTATTTTATTTTAGTTTGTTTAGTTTGTTTCTACTGTGCCTACCCACTGTGTTTATTTCATGTTTGTGCTTCTGGCTTTTCAGTTTTCAGTCCATTAACACCCTATCTGTACTAATGCTTTGTCTTTCAGCACACCATTAATATATTGTTTGCCTTTGCTCCATGATCTTCTGGTCAGCTATTCTGTGACCTTGTCCTATCAACAACTTCTCTTTTGTTATCTCTTGCCTCACACCCGATTTACTTGCTTAAAATATTTTACATTTCTTATATCTACCAATTCTGAAGAAGGACCACTGACCTGAAACGTTAACTCTGCTTCTCTCTCCACAGATGCTGCCAGACCTGCTGAGTATTTCCAGTGTTTCTTGTTTTTATTCCAGAATCCGCAGTATTTTGCTTTTATTTTACAAAATTACTATACACATTCATGCACACATTCACACAAGGATCACACGCATGCAAATAGATAACAAAGTGGAAAGCAGGTTTTTTGGTTGGATTGAAGTCCATAATAAATAAAAGTTAAATACACAGTCTGAGGTAGGATGATTTGGTGGTCTCCTGACTGGAGTTGTATTCTTGAAGTCTTGTCTTGTCTGGTCTGGTCAAAGAGCACTTTGTGGCTGGCTCGTTTTGCTCAGGGTTTTCTTGTTGGCTCTCTACCCCTGGTCCCTGGCTGTAACAGTCTGCAGGCATGAAGGGTCCACAGTCGCAGATGGTTTTCAAATTTAATGTTTTAGCCTTCTCTGCTTGTCTCTTTGTGTGTAACAAAACTCCCAGTTTCTCACAGCCTGGGGAGATGGTATTCTCTGGAACCTTGTAATGAGATACAAGGTGCAGCATTGGCTCCACAAGCCCCGTGTTGCCAATATTTACACTCGGAGGGGTTTTCTCTTTCAAAGTCAATGTGTCAGGATTGCCTTGACTGTTGTGCTAATGAAGCAATCCTAGGTAATTCAATTACTTAGAGCAAGCCATTGTTCTGAGTTCAGGGCTTCTCAGACTTCTGGCTCCGTTGGGCCTTGGAATGTGCAAATGTGTTTCAGATGCAAATTGTGGTGGCCAACTTGGTTGCCAGATTTTTAAAAAGTTAACTGCAGGATTTTCCCCAGTAAAAGTCTAATGTAAGTTTCCAACTGATGAATTAATATTTCTCATTTGGCATATAGTGTTTTCTTGATACCTCACACTCATATACTTTCCGTCACTCTCACATACTTAGCACTGTTGCAAGCCTTGCACCCATAACTCAAAATTTTCACACACTAGCAACTGTTCAACTATGACAGCCACATCATATTACATTACACTCATTAACCAGCTTTCTTCTTACTTAGGAACGTAGGAAATAGGAGCAGGAGTAGGCCATTCAGCCTGTCGAGACTGCTCCACCATTCAAACAGATCATAGCTGATCATTTCCCTCTAGGCCGTTTTCCCCACTATCTCCATATCCCTTGATGTCATTATTCACCTCCTGTGTGGGACCTTATCAAAAGCCTTCTGAAAATCCAAATACACGACATCCACTCGTTCTCCTTTATCTATGCTACAAGTAACAACCTAAAACACTCCAACAGCTTTGTCAAACATGACTTCCTATTCATAAATCCATGTTGACTCTGCTCAATCATATCATTATTTTCCAATACTTGAAGGATAAGGTGGCACACAACGAGAGGCAGCAGGAATTAACAGGAGGGGGAAAGGTGCGCCTGCAAGTTCTAACCCCCAGGGAGGAGAGAGTGCTGACTACTATAGGAGGAGCCATTGCTGAGGCCATGGCTACTGATGGGGCTGAAGCCATTGTACATGAGGGTATCTGCATACCTAATCCTACTCTTCTCATTCCTATTCTGCCTCATCCCACAATCTCATCGGATACAAGCTGCAGACGGTGTAAGCATGCACTTCCTACTTCTTCCTCTTCTCTCACCACAATCCAACCCTTATTCCTTTTTCATTTCAGATACTCCCAGGCAATGGAGGGAGAGCCAGATGAAGGGACACCATCATTCAATTTCACACTTGCAGTCACCAGCTCAGATACTGACACTGACATTAATTTAGAGGATAGGATAGAGGCAGTATCTGCATGTGGTGAGACACTGGGCACTAGTGCCTAGGAGCCAGGGCTGGGCAGGTGCTGGCTTGCTGTATGGTGAGGTTGCACACTAGTTCTGCTGCGGAGGACCACGAGAGCTGATCTTATTGAAACATATGAGATTCTGAGGGGGCTTGACAGGGTAGATGCTGAAAGGATGTTTCCCCTCATGGAGGAATCTAGAACTAGGGCTCACAATTTAAAAATAAGGGGTCTGCCATTTAAGACAGAGATGAGGAGGAATTTCTTCTCTCAGAGGGTTGTTAATCTTTGGAATTCTCTTCCCCAGGAGCAGTGGAGGCTGGGTCAATGAATATATTCAAGGCTGAGTTAGAAGTATTTTTGATCTACAAGAGAGTCAAGGGTTATGGGGGCAGGCAGGAAAGTGAAGTTAAGGCCACAATCAAATCAACCATGATCCTCTCTCATTCTTCTAAACTCTAGCGAATACAAGCCTAATTGACCCAATCTCTCTTCAAACGTCAGTCCTGCCATCCCAGGAATCGGTCTGGTGAGCCTTTGCTGCACTCCCTCCATAGCAAGAACAACCTTCCTCAGATAAGGAGACCAAAACTGTACACAATACTCCAAATGTGGTCTCACCAAGGCCTTGTATAATTGCAGCAAGACATCCTTGCTCCTGTACTCGAATCCTCTCGCTATGAAGGCCAACATACCATTTGCCTTCTTAACTGACTGCTGCACCAGCATGCTTACTTTCAACGATTGGTGCACAAGGACACCCAGGTCTCACTGCACCTCCCCTTTCCCAATCTTTCGCCGTTCAGATAATCTGCCTTTCTGTTTTTGCCACCAAAGTGGTTAACCTCACATTTATCCACATTATACTGCATCTGTCGTGTATTTTCCCACTCATTCAACCTGTCCAAATCACATTGGAGCTTCTCTGCATCCTCCTCACAGCTCCCACTCCCACCCAGCTTTGTGTCATCTGCAAACTTGGATATATATTACATTTAATTCCCTCATGTATATCATTAATATATATTGTGAATAGCTGCAGTCCTAGCACTGATCCCTGCAGTACTCCACTAGTCACTGCCTGCCACTTGGAAAAAGACCTGTTTATTCTTACTCTTTGTTTCCTGTCTGCCAACCAGTTCTCTATCCATGTCAGTACCTTACACCCAATCCCATGTGCTTTAATTTTGCACGCTAATCTCTTATGTGGAACCTTATTGAAAGCCTTCTGAAAGTCCAAATACACCGCATCTACTGGTTCTCCCTTATCTGTTCTTAGTTACATCCTCAAATAATTCCAGTAGATTTGTCAAGCATGATTTCCCTTTCGTAAATCCATGTTGACTTTGTCCGATCCTGTCATTGTTTTCCAAGTGCCCTGCTATTACATCTTTTATAATGGACTCTAGCATTTTCCCCACTACTGATGTCAGGCTAACTGGTCTATAATTCCCTGTTTTCTCTCTACCTCCTTTTTTAAATAGTGGGGTTACATTAGCTACCCTCCAATCCGTTGGAACTGTTCCAGAGTCTATAAAATTTTGAAAAATGACCAGCAATGCATCTACTATTCTAGGGCCACTTCCTTAAGTACTCTGGGATATAGATTATCAGGCCCTGGAGATTTATCGGCCTTCAATCCCGTCAATTCAACAAGATCATGGCTGATCTAATCCATATTCCCACCTACTCCGAATAACCTTTCACCCCTCTTGCTTATCAAGAATCCATCTACCTCTGCCTTAAAAATATTCAAAGACTCTGCTTCCACTGCCTTTTGAGGAAGAGAGGTAGGAGTTCCAGACATTAGGACCTAGATGACTGAAGGCTTTGCCATCAATGCTGGGGCAAATTAAGGAAAGGATATATACAAGGTCAGTGTCTGAGAACCACTAGGTTCTGGAGAGAATTAGGGCTTGAGTAGATTGCAAAAATTGGATTGAGCAAGACTATGGAGGGATCTGTAGATGAGGACAAAGATTTTAAATGATATTTGTTGAGGCAAAATAAAGCCAGTAGATCAGCAAGGGTGGGGGTGATGGACTGGTGACATTTAGCATGAGACAGAATACAGGCAGAGAAGTTTTGATAAATTGATAAGTTAAGGAGAATGGTGGATTGGAGATTGGGAAGGAAGGAATGTCTGGGGGTGACAAAAATGTGGATAAGGATTTTGGTGGTGAAGTAGTTGAGATGGGGGTGCACGTGAACAATGTTATGGAAGTGGAAATAAGCAGTTCTGGTGATGGATCAAATGTGCTTGAAGCTCAGCTTAGGATCAGGCAGGTTGCCAAAATTTTTCACAATCTTCAAAATAGTTGCATAGTCTGGTTCAGCATGGCTAACTGGCCAAGGATGAGGATGGAGCCTGTGACCAGGAAGCAGAATTGGTAGGGGACGGGGCTCAAATAATGGGTTCAGTTTTTTTGGTGTTCTGTTGGAGGAAGCTGTGATGCATCAGTGAAAATGTCTGATACGTTATCTGAGAGCATGGAAGTGGCCATAGGTTGAGAGAAGTGATAGATAGTTTGGGTGTCAGTAGCATAAGTATGAGGGCTGGCCCTGTGGCTGCAGTTGGTAACGCTGAGGAGTAGTGTGTGGGAAGTGGAGGAAGGAACCATGGATAGATTCTTGGGTGACTCCAGAGATGATGGTGTTGAAAAGGGAAGGGAATGCCATACTGGAAATGAATAAGCAGTGTTTAGATAAATGGGAGTGGAACCATGGTGATGGAGAAGCATTCATCTGCTAATATTACCATCAGTAATTTCTAGACTTTGGTCTCAAAACGAATGACTGAGAACAAATGGATAAGAATTTGTCAGTGGGGAGCAGTAACTAGTGCAGTTCCACTATGGTTTGTTCTGGGTTCCTTTAGGTTAACTCTCTTCAAAATGTAACTGCTTATGTAAAATACAGCTCACTGATCGATTTCAAGTTATATGACCAGATGACTGTCAATGAGGGATCCAAAGAATTTAAGTAGATAAGCTAGGAATTGGAAGATAAAATTTACTGTTGCAGAAATGTTAGATGATGCATATTAGCGCAGGAAATATAAAAGATGTACATATTGGAAAGGTGCCAGGAATTCGCTGACAATCTCTTCCCATAGTGAGATTTATCAACAAGGACAATTTAGCACTGGAAAGCATCTCCAGTGCATTTAATTATAGGATGAAATGCTATTTTATCCATAAACTCCTTGTTAAGGCCATATGTGCTTCAGCTCCTATAATTATTGGCCATGCACCTTCACCAGAGGACATTGATCCAAGAAGAGCAGCTAATTTTCTTCAGAGATTTAAAACTCAAAGTTATAAAAAGAAGTTCATAGATCTGAATATGATTTAATTGGCAAAAATAAGATTGAGAGATAACATAATGTTGAAAGACATGAATCATTTAGATCTAATTTGTATCAGTAGAATTTCTATTGCCAAGTAGAACCCTGCCAGCATCTAGCTGGAAAATCCCAGCAGTACCGTAACTACAAGGCGCTAACCCTCCATTAGGGGACTTCGGAGCCATTACTGCCACTTCCTGGATGCTACCACCACCTTCCACATGGTGATCCTGGGAAGCAGTTGTAACACGGGAGAAACCAAGGAAATCTGATGAGAACCTCAGCCCTGCCCCCCATTGCCATCAGTGTGTAATGGGCAGAGAAGGTCCAGCCAAATGCAGTCCCATCAGGGGCAAGGGAGGGTAATTAAGGTCTGGTAGTTAAGATGATAGGTCTCCCAATCAGGTTTTCCCCCTTTTATTGCACTATATAGAAAGGGACATCTGTGAGCTGTCACTTAGACTATGTCACTGTACAATCAGAATTCAGTCTCTTCAAACTTGCAGGTCAGATTTGGTAGTAATATTATTGTTTATAATGTGGACTTAATGATTGATTTGATTTAATTCAAGTGAAGTTTATTTGATCAGCTCAAGCAAATTTATTATGAAAGGAAAAAACATGTTAAATTCAAGTTCACTTTAGGCAATATATCAGAAGTGAAAAACAATAAAACGTGATTGCATTTAATTTTAGGGTGCTAACAGTAATAGATCAGCCAGTGTTAAATTGTGTTTTACAGGCATTATTCTTATTCTTGGTATAGTGCCAGTCATGGCAATTAGAACCACTTTGTTGTCATGTGCAAAAGGAAAGGAAGGAAGGAATGGGCTTGCAATGAGATAGCGGCTTTCACAACCTCAGGTCACCCCAAAGTGCTTTACGGCCAATGAAGCACTTTAGAAATGTTGTTAGTGTTGTAATCTAGGAAACGTGGCAGCCGGGTCCCACAAACAGCAATGAGATACATAACCAAATAATCCATTTCAGTGATGTTCAATGATGGATAAATATTGGCTTGGACAAAAGGGAGAACTCCAAGCTCTTCTTTTCAACAGTACCATGAGATCTTTTATGCTCATCTGTGAAGACAAACAGGGCTTCAGTTTAACATTTGATCCAAGACAGCACATCTGAGAGTACAGTACTCCCTTGCTACTGAACTGAAATGTCAGCCTGGATTATGTGCTCAAGCCACTGAAGTGAGGCTTAGAAACAATAGCCTTCTGACTCAGAGGTGAGAGTGCTACCACTGAGTCAAGGCTGACATTTTAATGTGCAGTGTTCAAATCCCATTACCAGAACTGCAGACAACATCTAAAGCAGGCAGAAATGCAAAACCAAGGTATAGCACACCAAATATGCAGACGTAATAATATCATGGGTGAGAGATAGAGGCTGCCACTGAAGCTAAACGGCCCTTCCCTGCATGCTGTCCATTCTGCAAAATAAAGTTACAAAATGTCTCCATTATCTGTACATAGAATTCAAGTCTTTCTTTCCTTTGTTTTAATGCAAGCTCTTGTGGAAATCCTTTTGTAAAATTTGCAACCCCAAATGAAACAAAATCTTATATGGAACTCAGAGCAATTTAGAAAGTCTGTCATTATTGACAAGATTCTTTGTAAAATTTCACACATAGAAATAATTCTGAAATCCCTCCATATCTCCACAATACCATTGACTTTCAAGCTCAATGAATACTGGAGGTGAAATTTCTGTGGTGTTTCTCCCCATCTCCCGTCAGTTTCTGTGGAAGATCAGCAACAACCTTGCAGAAAGTGCATAAATGGCCATTTATGTTGTTTCTGTGGAGTTTCCACCAATGTCCTGCCAAGTTTCTGATGGGAGATCTGGTGAATACGCACATTAATTCCATTTTCATTTATGTATGGTGTGTGTTGCTTCATACCATACTACCATCTGTTCTTTACTGTGCCTGGCAACTGTGTCACGCCCACGCAATCCAAACTAATGCACTATAAAATGAACTTATGAAGTAAACCTGAAATGGACTCCCTTCATGTAAACAAAATGGAGTAAGATGTCAGGTGACCCTTCCTTTCCTGCCAATACACATTGAACCACAAGAATGCTGAGCTAATTTTCATCTCTGGACAAGTCTTGGAGAAATCATTTAAATACAAATGACCTTTCTGGACATATCCCTGAGAATTCATTAAAATGCAAATAACCTTTTCTTTGGAAATGGCTGCTTATCTCCAACTGATTGGGTTAACAATACTGTCACAGACCTTTTGACTATAAACTCAAATTCCAAAGAATGGGTATGAAAAGCTCAACTTTATCATGGTGAGATGAGGATGAATGACACCCGGACTCCATTGTCTAACAATGGCCTTACCATCAGAAAACATTTATGAGGACAATGGAAGGAGAAAATATGGTCACATGAGAGAAACTAGGTTTCTGATAAAGAGCTTTAATAAAGTGTTACGACGAGGTGAGAAAGAGGTCTTGGGTTCCCTTTCAACCTTCACCTGGTCTTACTGTAACAGGGTTTTATTTTAAACACACAGTGTTTTTAGCTTCCCCTTGGTGAACCCTTGTTCACCGCTCTACAATTATAAGTCAACGAAACCAGCACAAACAGGCTTTCTTAGGTTCAAAGAAGAAAAGTTGAAATTTATTAAACTTAAACTCTAATTCGGTTAACGCCTATGGATACACGTGGCACCCCACGCTAGCATGCGTACGTGATACACACATGCAAATAGAGACAGAAAAGAGTAAAAGAAAAATAAAGTGGAAAGGTTTGAGGCAATATGTGAAGAATTGTTGTTACAGTTCTTCGAGCTCACTGTAGAGTCCTTGATTGTAGATAGATCATGCTTTTCTTTGGAGCCCAGTATTCTTCTTAAAACTTGTTCACTGTAGGAGACTTTTCTCTCTTGGGGTTCATGTGTCTTCAGTGGATTCAGAGGCTTGTGAGAAAGAGATGGGAGCAGACAGGAGAGAGATCTTCTCAGTCCAGGAGAAAACAGCTTTCTCCCCAAACTGTTCGCACAAATTCAAAAAACTCAGGTTGCCCAGCAGGCTAGTCATGTGACGAGCTGGTTTGACCATGTCCATTTGTGGATTTGGCCATCTTAGCAGTCAACCTGGAACGTCTGGTGATCAAAAGTCCATTGTGGGTTGAATGTCAGGGAATGGCTGCTTTGTCCTTCCAAACACAGTCTGCCAATATGCAAACGTCCCAGGAGCAGTCTGCAACAGCGCATCTATCTTTCTGAACCTCCCAAGTCTTTCTTCAAGGAACAAAGGAGAAAATTCAGGCCTTCACTGTTTCAAGTCTTCACCACAAGGAAAAGCAAGTCTAACACATATAACTGTCTAGTTCCCTTTTGAATGCTTCAATTGAATCTGCCTCCACCACACTCTCAGGCAACGCATTCCAGACCTTAACCACTCTGCACAAAAAAGTTTTTCCTCATGTCACTTTTACTTCTCTTACCAAATACTTTCAATCTGTGCCCTCTCGTTCTCGATCCTTTCACGAGTGGGAACAGTATCTCTCTATCCATTCTGTCCAGAACCATCATGATTTTGAATACCTCTATCAAATCAGCTCTCAGCCTTCTCTTTTCCAAGGAAAACAGTCCTAACTTCTCCAATCTATCTTCATAACTGAAATTCCTCATCCCTGGAATCATTCTCACGAATCTCTTCTGTGGGCTCTCCAATGCCCTCATGCCATTCCTCAAGTGCGGCACCCAGAATTGGACGCAATACTCTAGCTGAGGCTGAACAGTGTCTTATACAAGTTAAACATAACTTCATTGCTCTTGTACGCTATGCCCCTATTAATAAAGCCTTGGATACTTATGCTTTATTAACTGCTGTTTAAACCTGTCCTGCTACCTTTAATGACTTATGCACATATACACCTAGGTCCCTCTGCTCTTGCACCCCCTTTAGAATTATGCCCTTTATTCTATATTGTCTCTCCATGTTCTTCCTACCAAAATGAATCACTTCACATTTCTCTGCATTGAACTTCATCTGCCACCTGTCCTATCTATCAACTTATCTATGTCCTTTTGAAGTTCTACACTATCCTCCTCACAGTTCACAATACTTCCAAGTTTCGTATCATCTGCAAACTTTGAAATTGTGCCCTATACACCAAGGTCTAGGTCATTTATATATATCAGGAAAAACAAGAGTCCCAACACTGATCCCTGGGGAACTCCACTACAAAACTTCCTCCAGCCCAAAAAACATCCATTAACCACTGGTCTTTGTTCCCTGTCACTCAGCCAATTTCATATCCATGTTGCTACCGTCCCTTTTATTCCATGAGCTGCAAGTTTTCTTACAAGTCTGTTGTGTGGCACTGTATTAAATGCCTTTTGAAAGTCCATGTACACCACATCCACAGCATAGCCCTCATCAACCCTTTCTGTTACCTCCTCAAAAAACTCCAGCAAGTTAGTTAAACATGATTTTCCCTTAAGAAATCCATGCTGGCTTTCCTTAATTAACTCGCATTTGTCCATGTGACTATTGCTTTAGTCCCGAATTATTTTTTCTAGAGGTTTTTCGACCACCACGTTAAACTGACTGGCCTGTAGTTGCTGGGCTTATCTTTACACCCTTTTTTGAACAAGGCAGTAATGTTTGCAATTTTCCAGTCTTTTGGCACCACCCCTGAGTCTAAGGAAGACTAAAAAATTATGGCCAGCGCCTCTATGAGTTCCACCCTCACTTCCCTCAGTATCCTTGGATGCATCTCATCCGGCCCTGGTGTTTTATCTACTTTAAGTTTGGACAGCCTATCTAATACTTCCTCTTTACCAATTCTAAATCCCTCTAGTGTCTGACTTACCTTCTCTTTCAACATTGCCTGGGTTGCATCTTCTTCCTGGGAAAGGAGAAAGAAGCAACATGGAGGGGTAAAGGTCAGGTTGGCAGTGGCCTGCAGTATTAAAGTGGTCATGTTCCTCCAGGCTCCTCCGCAGGTATGGAAGTGAAAAAAATTTTACTTACCATTTTATGAGCGGTTTGTTAAGCTGCTGAACACCCACAGCAACTTGGAGGAGTTCTGTCCAGTTATAGAGTCATAGAGTCATAGAGTTTTACAGCACAGAAACAGGCCCTTCAGCCCAATACGCCTGCACCGACCATCAAGCACCTGTCCTAACTAATCCCATATCCCCGCACTTGGCCCGTAGCCTTGTATGTTATGGCGACCAATTTGGTGACCAATTTTGCATCGAGATCCTAAAACAAGCATTAGAACATTGATTTGCATATTCAAGGCACCTAATGAATCAAAAAATCAATTCCTCCCCTCAGAGATATCCAGTACATGTGGGGTATGTTTGGTAAAGCAATCTTTGTGCAAATGCTATCAACCCATTATCCAGAAAAAGTGCATGCTCCATAGGCACATTAACAAACTCTTTGACATTAACATAATGGCTCATTAGCTGCTTGAGAAGCATTAAAATATCTTTATTGCAGCTGCCTTATAATGTGCTCTCGTTTCTCTTCACTAATAAAACTGCATTCTCTGGATGTGCACGATCAAAATCCTGCATTCACACAACTAAGAGGAAAATGAGTATTATTCTGATTTTTTGAAGAGGAAACCTATTTCTAAAACAGAGATTGCACATATCATTAGGGAGGATAATGGACTCAAGTGGGGAGTTATAACTTTTAGTGATGGCATAGTACAGGTCGGCTGCCCATTAAACACCCTGTCCAGTTTCCTTTCCATTGACTTAGGTTAGGTTAAAACTGGATGGACATTTACACCATTGTCAAAAGTTAAAATGACCACCAATGAAATCAACCTTTACACCTTTTCTATTCAATTACCTTGCATTTAACATTTGCTATAAATCACAATTGAAGTAGGTAATACTGCCAGATGAGATTTTAAAATTCTCAATCTTGTTTTCAAATCTCTACATGCCTTGCCCTTCCCTACCTCTAATCTCCTCCAGCCCTACAACATATCAGTGCTCCTTCAATTCTGGACACTCGTGCATTCCAGATTTTTATTGCTCCACCATTGGAGGATATGCCTTCAGATGCTGAGGTCCTAACCTCTGGTGGTCCCTCCTTAAACCTCTACATCTCTCTATCTATTTTTCCTCCTTGAAAACACTCCTTAAGACATACCTCATTAATCCAGTTTTTGGTCATCTGCCATAACATCCCTCTATGTAGTTCAGCGTCAATTTTTTTTTGATAATGCTCCTGTGAAGCACCCTGGGATGTTTTACAATGTTAAAGGTGTGAGAGAAATGCACGTTCTTTGTTTTTTGCAGATGCTGACTCTCAGCAATGGTATTGAGTTCAGGAATGGTGCACGTGAATGCAGCATTTGCTTTGTCCACTGATACAAAATATCAGTATCAGAAATACAATGGAAAAAGAAGGAGGAATGCCTGAAGGTTGAGGAATTATCCTTTCAGGGAATTTACAAGCCCAGTACCAAAAATTTGGCTTTTTCAGAGCAGCACTATGCTTTAGCCGAGATGGGTTCCCTGACAATTACTACAATACCATCTATTACATGCTGACCTGGAATTACCCTTCTAATTAGCTATTACACTGCAAGAGGCCTGAGATTGCAACAGCAATGAATTTCTACTCGATAGCATCTTCCCGAGCTGTTTGGGATGATTATATTGCACTCTACAAAATCCAACTGTATCCAGGAGGTCACAATTTCATTGCTGATCAGATCTTTCAGATTTATACAACTGATTGTACACCAGTGACTTATGTAATTCCAGGAGTTTCATGGGTTGTGGGTGTAGTCATGCAATCATGTGAAGATATATACAATGTGACATAGACCGATAGCACATCCGAAGCAACATGATACAATTTGAGCATATGCGTTTTACATAGTGCACAAAATATAATTGTGCATAATTTTATGAAATACACAAATGGAATCTGCAAGAATTTCATTTTGAGCAAGTTTGAGCAAATCACCCGACAGACGAATACTCCAAACATTGCCTTAACGATGAATAAGAGCAAGGAACAATCTAAAGTAGAACTTGTTAATTGGAAGAGGGCTAACTTCAATGAGATGAGTGAGGATCTAGCCAGGGTCAAATAGAACCAAAGATTGACAGGTAAAACTAATGGACCAATGGGTAATCTTTAAGGAGGAGACATTTCAGGTACTGGTTAGGTACATTCCAACAATGTTGGAATACCAGGGCTCCTTAGATGATGAGGCAGATAGAAAATCTGAGACACAAAAAAAAAGGTGTATGATACATTTCAGATCAATTCTTCAAGCAAAAGCCAGGTAATATACAATAGGTTGAAAGGGGAAGTGAAAAGGAAAATACGACTGGCAAAGAGAGAATAAGAGAATACCATAAAAAGGAACCGAAAAATCCTCTACCAGCATGTAAATAGTAAGCGGGTAGTAATAGGTTGGGTGACGCCTATTAGGGGCAACGAGGCTGATACATACTTAGAGGCACAGGACAAGGCGAGAATACTTGATGAGGGGGTACTTTGCATTACAGGCTGTTGGAGAGGTTTGAGTTAATTAAGGATAGTGTCAGGCAAACCCCCCACCTGCCAAGACTGAGGCACACATTATTTCGCCACATGAACATTTAAACTTAAAATTGGAAACCCCTGACTGGAAGGAAATTTGTATAGTACTAGCAGTGTTGGAACAATGGAGACCTAGTTATTGCTTCCCCAATACACAGAAGAAGTGGTCAGACCAGTTTTAGTCACATGACTAACTAGCTGTTGCAGAGAATTTGAACTTCCAACAAAGGATTTGAATTCAGAGAAAGCCATCTGTTTATGGACTGAGAACATCTCCTCTACTGCCTGCCTGCCTCCATCTCTTCCCCATGGAACTGAATCTTCTGAAGACACGTTAACTCAGAGATAGAAAAAATCTCCCATGTGAACAAGGTTTACGAAGAATACTGGGCGCCAACAAAACGCAAGACCATATCTTCAATCAAGGACTACAGTGAGCTCGAGAAACAGTAACAAGATATTGCCTCAAACTGTTCTACTTATCTTTTCTTCTGATCTTTTCCGTCCCTATTTGCATGTGTGTATCGCGTGTGCATGCTAGCATGGGTGCGTCATATATCCATTGGCGTTAACCATATTTGAGTTTAAGTTTAAGGTTTCATAAATTTCAGTTTTCATCTTTAAACCATAGAAAGCCTGCTTGTGCTCATTTCTTTGCCTTATAATTGGAAAGTTGTGAACAAGCATTTAGAAAAGAGGGAGCTCAAAACATAGTGTATTTAAAATTAAACCCTGTTACAATAAGACCAGGTGAAGATAGCAACAGACCCCTAGACACTTTTCTCAACTGGTCGTAACAGAAATTGGGTGCTAGCGTCCAGATTGTTACCCACAGATGAACGAATGCAATTGGAAGTGGGATGCCAAATTGTTCCCAATCAAAAAGAGCAAATTAATACAGGTTTTCTTGTGGTTGTGTGTGATTGAATACTAATATGTCTGCAACTGAAGCTAGCAGCTCTCCAAGCCAGGGTGAAGTAACTTGGGATAAGTTAAAAGCACTGTTTATGGAGGAGTTGAGAAAAATGGCTGAGCAGTGTGGGATCACTGTATGTGGCAAGGCTAGGAAGTCTGAACTCCTAAGGCTAATGGCCCACTATTTTTCCCTAGAGTCAGAAGAAGCAGAGGCAGTGTTAGAAGCAGACCCAGACAGGGTACTACTAGTAAAGATACAATTGGAACAAAGGAAACTTGAATTAGAAGAGAGGGAGAAAGAGAGGGCCTTCCAAAAGGAACGTGAAGAAAATGAAAGGCTGGAGAGAGAGAGAAAGAAATTTCTGGAAGGAATGCGAAGAAAGAGAGTTAAGGTGGCTTGAGTTAGCTAGGGGGTGACGGGATGACCCTAATGAAAGCATGGCCAATATGGAGGAGCACGATTCAGGGCTAGGCAAAGATTACTAAAACTCACTCAATTAATTCCAAAATTCAATGAGGAAGATTTGGAAGCATTTTTCGTGTCCTTCGAGAAACTGGCAAGACAGCTAAAATGGCCAGCTGAGACCTGGTCTCTTTTATTGAAAAGCAAACTAACTGGAAAAGCCCATGAGATTTATTCTTTATTGCCAGATGAGATTTCATCAAATTATGAACTGACCAAAAATGCTATCCTCAGGGCATATGAATTAGTATGTGAAGCCTACCGCCAAAATTTTACAAAACTCAAAAAGCAAGCCAATCAAACTTATCTGGAGTTTGAAAGAAGCAAGCAGCTGGCTTTCGACCAGTGGCTGAGGGCTTTAAAAATACAGCTCAGCTATGAGACTCTCAGAGAGGTAATCCTGTTAGAGGAATTTAAAAACTCTCTCCCATTCCCAATAAAAACCCATGTCGAGGAGCAGCGGGTCAGGGAGCCCGGCAAGCAGCCGTTCTGGCCGATGAATTTGCTTTAATTTATGAGTCGGTTTCCCAGGGGAGAACCTTTCCTGATCACCCCCACAAATCTGAAAAGGACAAAAGGTGGGAAGGTGACATCCGCCCCGGCAGTCCTGGAAGAGAAAGGAAAGTAGGCGATACAGGGGGCCCTCCTCCAGCCAAAAAGGAAGGTGTTGTGAGCAAGAGTGAGACCTGGAGACCTGTGTGCTTCCATTGTAATAAGGCAGGACATTTAAAAGCTGACTGCTAGAAACTATGGGGAAACTGGTAGGATTAATCAGGGCATACCCGCTCAGTGCAGACGGGACCCTAATGGAAAACACAGAACAAGCTGTGCTTTAACTGCAGTAAGAGTGCAATCCAGAAAGCTTACTACAGCCAGTGCAGGAAAAGTTAATAGGATTCCTGAAGGTTATCAGGATTTTGTGTTTGAAGGGAAAGTAACCCCATATCCCTCGAGTGGGGCAAACAAGCCCATAGTGATTTTCAGGGACACAGGAGCAACTAGATCCCTTTTACTGGGAAAAGGCCTGACCTTTCCCCCAGAGAGTGCAGTGAACACCAAAATGGTGGTGAATGGTATTGGAGGGCAGTGTACACCTGTGCCTGGACACTGGTTGCACATGCAGTGTGACCTAGTTTCGGGACCGGTGACTGTAGGGATTGTTCCTAGTTTGCCTATGGATGGGGTTGACCCACTCCGAGGTAATGATCTGGCAGGGGAGAAGGTGGTAGCCCCCCAGTAGTGAAAGAAAGGCCGCAGGAGGTCGGAGAGACAGTGCAGCGGCAGGTGACGGACTCCTGCAGTTTCCCTGAATGTGTAGTGGGTCAGGCCATGATCAAACCAGCTCCCCTAGAGGAGACTGCACTGGCACTGCAGGCACCTGACCATGAGGTCTGCCTGTCTGAGACTTTCTTTGGAAAGTTAGGAGACCCAGGGAAAGAATTAAATGGATTTTCCCTAGGTGAGGCTCAGTGAGCCGACCCAGTATTGCAAAAGTTAGCACAGGCTGCCCAATCTGAAAGTGATGCAGAGAAAGTCCCTGACTGCTACTATTTAAAGAATGAGGTACTGATGAGGAAATTGAGTTTTCCTCACAGACCTGAGGGCAAGGAGTGGACAGTAGTTCACCAGTTAGTGGTGCCACAGGACATTTGTATAGTATTAGCATTGTTGGAACAATGGAGACCCAGTCGTTGCTTCCCCAATACACAGAAGAAGTCAGACCAGTTTTAGTCACATGACTAACTGGCTGTTGCAGAGAATTTGAACTTCCAACAAAGGATGTAAACTCAGAAAAAGCCATGTGTTCATGGACTGAGAGCATCTCCTCTCCTGTCTGCCTGCCTTCATCTCTTTCCCATGCAACTGAATCTTGTGAAGACACGAAGAATACTGGGCACCAACAAAACGCAAGACCATATCTTCAATCAAGGACTACAGCGAGCTCGAGAAACAGTAACAAGATATTGCCTCAAACTGTTCTACTTATCTTTTCTTCTGCTCTTTTCTGTCCCTATTTGCATGTGTGTATTGCATTTGCATGCTAACGTGGGTGCGTTGTATATCTGTAGGTGTTAACCGTATTGGGGTTTAAGGTTTAATAAATTTCATCTTTCTTCTTTAAACCAAGCAAAGCCAGTTTGTGCTCATTCCTTTGCCTTATAATTGGAAAGTTGTGAACAAGGATTTACAAAGAGGGAGTTCAAAACACAGTGTGTTTAAAGTTAAACCCTGTAACAGTAAGACCAGGTGAAGATAGTAACAGACCCCTGGATACATTTCTTACCTGGTCGTAAAATAGCCAGCATAGATTTGCAAAATGCAGATTGTGCTTGACGAATCTAATTGATTTTTTTGATGAAGCAACAGAGAATGTTGCTGAAGGGAAAGCAATGGATGTTATCTACATGCATTTTAAGAAGGCATTAAACAAGGTTCCACACAAAATGCTGGTTAACAAAATTGAAGCTCATGGAATGGAAGTGTCCAATTGGATACAAAAATCGGTTCATGGCCAGAAAACAGCGCATCATAGTAAATGGTTGTATTTCAGACTGGAGGATGTTGACAGTGGTGTTCGCCAAGGGTCAGTGCTAGGACCACTGCTTTTTTTGCTACAGATAAATGGCTTGGATCTTGGAATACAGAATAGAATTTCAAAATTTATAGATTATACCAAACTTGGAGGAGTTGCAAACAGTGAGGATGATACGAACCGCCTGCAACAGGACATAGATAGGCTAGCAGAATGGGCAGACAAACAGTTTAAACAAGAAAGAGGTAAGTTTATTATACTTAACACTCTAACCTCGATTTAAAAATACTCAAAAAATATGCTACACATTCACGCACACATTCACATGAGAATCACACACACACAAATAGATTACAGAGGGAAAAATAGATTTGGTGGTTGGATTAAAGTCCAGAATAAATGGAACATAAATACACAGTCTGTGAAGTGGATGATCTGGTAGTCCTCCGACTGAAGCTGTATCTTGAAGTCCTTGCTTGGTCAAAGTGCACTTTGTGTTTGGCGTGCTTTGCTCAGGGTTTTCTTGAAGGCAGAATTGTAGTTGGTTCTCTTTCCCTGGGCACTGCCTGTAGCAGTCTGTAGGCTTGGAGGGTCCACAATTGCAGATGGTTTTCAAACTTGATGTTTTCTGGGGAGAGAGAAAGAGAGAGAGAACAGGAAGCCCACAGCTTTCGCTGCTGCTGCACACTCAGTTACTGCTTGTGTTCTCTTTGTCCAAAGGAAACAAAACCAGCTTCCCCCGAGATGGACAGACAGTCACATGGCTGCTTCAGGTTTCCTGGAACCTTCTAATGAAATTCCAGGTTAGGAATTGGTTCCACATGTCCCAGGATGCCAATTTACACTTGGTGGGAGGTTTGCTCTTTCAAAGTCAATATGTCAGGATTGCCTTGACTGTTGTGTTAATGAAGACATTTTAAGTTATTCAATCACTTAGAGCAAGCCATTGTCCTGGCTGGTCTTCTTGTTAGACTTTTGTCTCCAGTTCAATCTCCTAATATTTCAGATGCAAATTGCAGTGGTCATCTTGGTTGTTAGATTTTTAAAAGTTACCTGCAAGATTGTCTCCATTAAAAGTCTAATGTAAGTTTCCAACTGATGAAATTATTATTTCTAATTTGGTATATGGGGTATTCTTGACAGTAATAACGGCCGCTAAGCGCATTGCACTGTTGAACTACAAGAAAGCCCCCAGCGAGTTAACATCCGTAGCACTTAAAGCAGCCAGAAGCACTGCACAAAGAACAGCCAGGCGCTGCGCAAATGACTATTGGCAACACCTATGCAGTCATATTCAGCTGGCCTCAGACACCGGAAACATCAGAGGAATGTATGATGACATTAAGAGAGCTTTTGGGCCAACCATCAAGAAGATCGCCCCCCCTTAAATCTAAATCAGGGGACATAATCACTGACCAACGCAAGCAAATGGACCGCTGGGTTGAGCACTACCTAGAACTGTACTCCAGGGAGAATGTTGTCACTGAGACTGCCCTCAATGCAGCCCAGCTTCTACCAGTCATGGATGAGCTGGACGAACAGCCAACAAAATCGGAACTCAGTGATGCCATTAATTCTCTAGACAGCGGAAAAGCCCCTGGGAAGG
Organism: Heterodontus francisci; assembly: GCF_036365525.1. Classification (NCBI taxonomy): domain Eukaryota; kingdom Metazoa; phylum Chordata; class Chondrichthyes; order Heterodontiformes; family Heterodontidae; genus Heterodontus; species Heterodontus francisci. The sequence continues at coordinate 42,403,885 of NC_090388.1, read as the reverse complement.
ACAGCATTACCCCTGAAATAATCAAGAGTGCCAAGCCTACTATACTCTCAGCACTACATCAACTGCTTTGCCTGTGCTGGGACGAGGGAGCAGTACTTCAGGACATGCACGATGCCAATATCATCACCCTCTATAAAAACAATGGTGACCACGGTGACTGCAACAACTACCGTGGAATCTCCCTGCTCAGCATAGTGGGGAAAGTCTTTGCTCGAGTCGCTTTAAACAGGCTCCAGAAGCTGGCCGAGCGCGTCTACCCTGAGGCACAGTTTGGCTTTCGTGCAGAGAGATCGACCGTTGACATGCTGTTCTCCCTTCGTCAGATACAGGAGAAATGCCGCGAACAACAGATGCCCCTCTACATTGCTTTCATTGATCTCACCAAAGCCTTTGACCTCGTCAGCAGACATGGTCTCTTCAGACTACTAGAAAAGATTGGATGTCCACAAAAGCTACTAAGTATCATCACCTCATTCCATGACAATATAAAAGGCACAATTCAACATAGCGGCACCTCATCAGACCCCTTTGCTATCCTGAGTGGCGTGAAACAGGGCTGTGTTCTCGCACCCACACTTCTGGGGATTTTTTTCTCCCTGCTGCTTTCACATGCGTTCAAGTCCTCAGAAGAAGGAATTTTCCTCCACACAAGATCAGGGGGCAGGTTGTTCAACCTTGCCCGTCTAAGAGCGAAGTCCAAAGTACGGAAAGTCCTCATCAGGGAACTCCTCTTTGCTGACGATGCTGCTTTAACATCTCACACTGAAGAGTGTCTTCAGAGTCTCATCGACAGGTTTGCGGCTGCCTGCAACGAATTTGGCCTAACCATCAGCCTCAAGAAAACGAACATCATGGGACAGGACATCAGAAATGCTCCATCCATCAATATCAGCGACCACACTCTGGAAGTGGTTCAAGAGTTCACCTACCTAGGCTCAACTATCACCAGTAACCTGTCCCGAGATGCAGAAATCAACAAGCGCATGGAAAAGGCTTCCACTGCTATTAGAATTAGAACATTACAGCGCAGTACAGGCCCTTCGGCCCTCGATGTTGCGCCGACCTGTGAAACCATCTGACCTACACTATTCCATTTTCATCCATATGTCTATCCAATGACCACTTAAATGCCCTTAAAGTTGGCGAGTCTACTACTGTTGCAGGCAGGGCGTTCCACGCCCCTACTACTCTCTGAGTAAAGAAACTACCTCTGACATCTGTCCTATATCTATCACCCCTCAACTTAAAGCTATGTCCCCTCGTGTTTGCCATCACCATCCGAGGAAAAAGACTCTCACTATCCACCCTATCTAACCCTCTGATTATCTTATATGTCTCTATTAAGTCACCTCTCCTCCTCCTTCTCTCCAACGAAAACAACCTCAAGTCCCTCAGCCTTTCCTCATAAGACCTTCCCTCCATACCAGGCAACATCCTAGTAAATCTCCTCTGCACCCTTTCCATAGCTTCCACATCCTTCCTATAATGCGGTGACCAGAACTGCACGCAATACTCCAGGTGCGGTCTCACCAGAGTTTTGTACAGCTGCAGCATGACCTCGTGGCTCCGAAACTCGATCCCCCTACTAATAAAAGCTAACACACCATATGCCTTCTTAACAGCCCTATTAACTTGGGTAGCAACCTTCAGGGATTTATGCACCTGGACACCAAGATCTCTCTCTTCATCTACACTACCAAGAATCTTCCCATTAGCCCAGTACTCTGCATTCCTGTTACTCCTTCCAAAGTGAATCACCTCACACTTTTCCGCATTAAACTCCATTTGCCATCTCTCAGCCCAGCTCTGCAGCCTATCTATGTCCCTCTGAACTCTACAACATCCTTCGGCACTATCCACAACTCCACCGACCTTAGTGTCATCCGCAAATTTACTAACCCACCCTTCTACACCCTCTTCCAGGTCATTTATAAAAATGACAAACAGCAGTGGCCCCAAAACAGATCCTTGCGGTACACCACTAGTAACTGAACTCCAGGATGAACATTTGCCATCAACCACCACCCTCTGTCTTCTTTCAGCTAGCCAATTTCTGATCCAAAGCTCTAAATCACCTTCAACTCCATACTTCCGTATTTTCTGCAACAGCCTACCATGGGGAACCTTATCAAACGCCTTACTGAAATCCATATACACCACATCCACTGCTTTACCCTCATCCACCTGTTTGGTCACCTTCTCGAAAAACTCAATAAGGTTTGTGAGGCACGACCTACCCGTCACAAAACCGCGCTGACTATCGATAATGAACTTATTCTTTTCAAGATGATTATAAATCCTGTCTCTTATAACCTTTTCCAACATTTTACCCACAACCGAAGTAAGGCTCACAGGTCTATAATTACCAGGGCTGTCTCTACTCCCTTTCTTGAACAAGGGGACAACATTTGCTATCCTCCAGTCTTCCGGCACTATTCCTGTCGACAATGACGACATAAAGATCAAGGACAAAGGCTCTGCAATCTCCTCCCTAGCTTCCCAGAGAATCCTAGGATAAATCCCATCTGGCCCAGGGGACTTATCTATTTTCACACTTTCCAAAATTGATAACACCTCCTCCTTGTGAACCTCAATCCCATCTAGCCTAGTAGCCTGAATCTCAGTATTCTCCTCGACAACATTTTCTTTCTCTACTGTAAATACTGACGCAAAATATTCATTTAACACTTCCCCTACCTCCTCTGATTCCACACACAACTTCCCACTACTATCCTTGATTGGCCCTAATCTAACTCTAGTCATTCTTTTATTCCTGATATACCTATAGAAAGCCTTAGGGTTTTCCCTGATCCTATCCGCCAATGACTTCTCGTGTCCTCTCCTTGCTCTTCTTAGCTCTCCCTTTAGATCCTTCCTGGCTAACTTGTAACTCTCAAGCGCCCTAACTGAGCCTTCATGTCTCATCCTAACATAAGCCTTCTTCTTTCTCTTGACAAGCGCTTCAACTTCTTTCGTAAACCATGGCTCCCTCGCTCGACAACTTCCTCCCTGCCTCACGGGTACATACTTATCAAGGACACGCAGTAGCTGCTCCTTGAATAAGCTCCACATTTCGATTGTTCCCATCCCCTGCAGTTTCCTTCCCCATCCTACGCATCCTAAATCTTGCCTAATCGCATCATAATTTCCTTTCCCCCAGCTATAATTTTTACCCTGCGGTCTATACCTGTCCCTGCCCATCGCTAAGGTAAACCTAACCGAATTGTGATCACTATCACCAAAGTGCTCACCTACATCTAAATCTAACACCTGGCCGGGTTCATTACCCAGTACCAAATCCAATGTGGCATCGCCCCTGGTTGGCCTGTCTACATACTGTGTCAGAAAACCCTCCTGCACACACTGGACAAAAACTGACCCATCTAAAGTACTCGAACTATAGTATTTCCTGACTGGCCAAGAGAGTGTGGGAAAATGGCGCACTGACACGGAACACAAAAGTCCGAATGTATCAAGCCTGTGTCCTCAGTACCTTGCTCTATGGCAGCGAGGCCTGGACAACGTATGTCAGCCAAGAGCGACGTCTCAATTCATTCCATCTTCGCTGCCTCCGGAGAGTACTTGGCATCAGGTGGCAGGACCATATCTCCAACACAGAAGTCCTCGAGACGGCCAACATCCCCAGCTTATACACACTACTGAGTCAGCGGCGCTTGAGACGGCTTGGCCATGTGAGCCGCATGGAAGATGGCAGGATCCCCAAAGACACATTGTACAGCGAGCTCGCCACTGGTATCAGACCCACCGGCCGTCCATGTCTCCGCTTTAAAGACGTCTGCAAACGCGACATGAAGTCCTGTGACATTGATCACAAGTTGTGGGAGTCAGTTGCCTGCGTTCGCCAGAGCTGGTGGACAGCCATAAAGGCGGGGTTAAAGTGTGGCTAGTCGAAAAGACTTAGCAGTTGGCAGGAAAAAAGACAGAAGTGCAAGGGGAGAGCCAACAGTGTAACAGCCCCGACAAACAAATTTGTCTGCAGCACCTGTGGAAGAGCCTGTCACTCTAGAATTGGCCTTTATAGCCACTCCAGGCGCTGCTCCACATACCACTGACCACCTCCAGGCGCTTACCCATTGTCACTCGAGATAAGGAGGCCAAAGATAAGAGATAAGATAATAATGACCTGGAACTCATGGCCCACAAGTGTGGTGGAAGTGGAGACGATCAATGATTTCACAAGGAAATTGGATGGGCTCTTAAAGGAAATAGACTTTTAGTGTGACGGGGATCAAGCGGGGGAGTGGGACTGACTGAATTGCTCCACAGTGAGCTGCATGGACTCAATGGGCTGAATGGCCTTCTTCTATGCTGTCAATGACTCTATATTATTGGGGGTGATTCTTATCAATTTGTGCAAGGCAAATTTAAATGGGTAAGAACTAGTGCTAAACCTGCCAGAGTGGTAAGGAGCTAAAAGTACTCAAAATTATTTTGCCAATTTAATGGCGTAAATATTCACAAATCCACGTGCAGACTTGGGAAAATATAGGGAGCACTTCCGTAATGGGAGTGGAGCATTGTGCATAAATGAAATTGAAAGGGATGGAGAAAATTAAACAGAAATGTCAAAATAAGGATACAAAAATTCTGAAAGCATTTAAAAGGCTCGAAGGCATCTCAACCAAATCACATCCTTTACCAAGGCTAAAGGAGGACGATATTAAGAAGTCCAGACATGGACACCATGCACAGCTGACTAGTACTGTCCCTAGCTGTGGCCGCCCTATGGTGCAAGTTAGCAGCATGGTCACTGGTTGGAGCAGACTTGAAGAGCTGAACGGTCTTTTCATGCTTTGAATTTTCTTATGCAATACAGTATTACCATTTGGTGTCTTGTAAGGTTAATTTCTGGATAGTTTGAAAATTTGCTTTGATTTTGTGGGTTAATTAAATGACAGTTGAATATCATCATACACAAATGGAGAAAATAGCCTTTTTAAGTTAAGCAATGCTATGTATAGTTAATGTACAATTACCACCAAAACAGCCTTTATATCTGCAAAAAGTATGATTCATACCTTAGATTTAAAACATTCTTAGTAGAATGTTATATATACACTTATTAAAAAATGAAATTTGCAGAAGTAGCTTAAGCGCATATTAAAGCAGTAATTTCACACAAATTAGCTCCAAATTGCCCAATAAGAAGACAACATGGGCACACTTGATGAATGAGTTGTACAGTCCTCAAAGCACTTTGAATCTTACAACCCGATCATTTCATCTGAAAGGATTAGCCTTCAGAGAAACAAAAAGCTCTTTTAGCCGAGGGCTACCTGGCAAATAAAGGACTCTGTTGGGTGTGAGATGCATTACAGTCCTTCTTTGATTGCCTTCAAAAGTAACATCAGTGATATAGTACATTCACTTCCTGCTCTTTTGCCATTTTGGAAGTAATTAAGGCAAAGGTTACGAGTACTAAGTCTTGGCATCTAATCTTCATTTTTCTGATAACCTGACTGTGGTATTGATACTCATCGAGGACAAAACACATTTCCTCTGCAAGTCATAATCACAATTTTAATAGGTTCTCTGATTCTTCCCTTTCCAGAGGTTTCAGTTAGACTTTAATCAGAACTTACTTAGATATTTCACTCATGGTATGCTAGTATTACAGCCTGGAATACCCATTATCTCTTCATGCTTTCAATTATATTCAAAGAAATTAATTTAAAATTCAAATCACTTCTGTCATTCAACTGTTTGAGTGATAGCTTGACCTAGCTACCATTCTCATGTCAAAGATCCTGCAGTCCTAAGGGCTGTTAAAGTCAATGTTTACAGCAGTCTGACCTGGATCATTACTGGCTGCAGGCAAGAAAATGCGACTGCTGCTCTGATAGTGTGGAATCTCAGGGAATGGCTGCTGTATAATGACCTAGAGGATGAAAAGATAGAGTCAATGCAGACCAACTGCTACCAGAGTATGCTTGGTTCCTCCTCAGGCAGCGTTACAGCTAGAGAAAGAACATGCAAGCCAATCTCTGGCCAAGAGCTATGCCAAAAACAGTGAACATAATGCTGATCTTCAGTAGATTAAAGTCCTTTGAAAGCCAACACCAATGAATAAGTGTGCAATAAAAAGGTAGTGCTGCTGATAATGAGGAGCCTGGAGATCATAAGATAGATGGAATTGGTTGAGATGAGGGCACATATTAGAAAATAACAATGGGATTGATGGTCCTCTCTGCCTTAGCACTGGATTGGAACAGTGCAATCAAAGCGTGCTGTGCCTGTCCCAACTCAGGTGTGTCTACATTTCCTCTCTTGGGCCACTAGCATTGCCTGCGAGCACCTCCAGTGGAGGCCCACCCTCTGGCAGAGACTAGGACGAGAAAACTAAGGAAGAAATTGGAGATAGCTGCAGGACTGTGAGGTCTGCAAGACTGTTGGTCCAAGGCCCAAAGATGCTGTAGGGAAGCCTTTGAAAGTTCTTCCACACCTTTCTGAACCTCTTAAGCTTGCTGCAATGCTCTTCCTTGTGTCACAGTGCAAATCCTCCACCAGCTTCATGAGGTTCTCCCTATCCAATTGCCCCTTGGCTGCAGGAACAGGAAGTTAAGGCAGGAAGATCAGAAACTCCCTCCCTGTCTCGTTTGTATCAATGGGATTGACACTTGCTGATTGTAGGTGTAGGCTCAGCTCACCTCCCCAACCAGAAGACCACTAGCAATATGAAGGGAGAGGGAACTGAACTAACAGATCACCACCACCGGTTCTCAATATTTGTGCAGAGGAAATGGGGCAATAGTCAGGAATGTCAGCCCCTAGAAGGCTAATTTTAACAAACAAAAACAGGTGAATTTGGGTCAGGTGGGAAGTTAAAAAATAAAAAATCTGAAACACAAACCCAACCTGTCTTGAGCCTGTCCATTTCCAGTTTTAAAGGAGGCAGGACAAGTGGGGTGTGGGGGCGGGGGGTGGGTGGTGGTGGTGGTGGGTGCAGTGGGGGCGACCAATCTACTCTCAGGAGGTGGGCTGTCACTGAATCCGTTTAAGCAGGCTGCATGCCCTTCATTTTAACTGTTCCTATTTTTAACCCACGGTAACCTTGGGAAACCTGGCAGGCAAAAGGAGGAGAGTTGGGCTGGATCTATAAGGTAAGATGCCTTTACAGAACAGCTACAGGAACAGCAAGAGTGTTTCCTCCAGGCCCAACAAACTACTGTGCAAAGTCCACCACCACCTCCTTGATCTCCACGGAAACCATTCCCCATCACTGACCCATCCCGTGATCATCGACCACCCCCATCCCGGACCCAGTTCTCCCCCACGAGGCAGGATTTTGTATAGGAGGCCAGGCTCCCAGTATCGGGCCGAAAAGGTGGTGGGAGTTGTCCTGCCTGTGCATTTTCACGGCCCCCCTGGAGCGATCCTTCAGTGTATTTCAATTAAAGATACATGTACCGGGATCCTTGTCCCGTTAAAGATGGGTTCCTGCCTCCATCAACTGCCAGACAATCAGAGGGCTGGTCGCGCAGCAGTATCAGCAGCATCACGGGGAGCAGTGGTCACTGCCGGTACTGCAGAGGCCTCGGACCCTGGCCCAACACTGGAACCCCTGACAAGAGATAGGTGAGGCGGGGTCGCTGGGGCCAGTCTGGTAGGTCCTCTGCGAGGCGGGGGCGGGGTGGGGGGGTGGTGGGGTGGTATTTGTGATGTCCAGGGGGAGGGGGTCCCGGGGTGTAAAGTTGTTCCTGGTGGGGGGGGGGGGTCCTCCTCAATGAGCCACAAATTGCCACTAAAGGGCCTCAATTGGCCTCTGGGCGGGAAGGCCATCGTCGGCCTATCCCGCCCCCAGAAAGATTGCTTGGCGACGGGGAGGCGAAGGGCCCTCTGCCCCGCCGCCCCTCCGCCATCCATCGTGATACTTTGTTCCCCCCGCCTCCTTCCTTGCCTCAGGGGGGCCCATAAAATCCCGGCCTTAATCGCCTACTCTCCCCTGACATCCCATCTCTTCCCTGATCTCTGAACCCCGTTTGATTTCTCTCTGAACCCTCCTGATTTCCAACCCCTATGATCTCCAATTCCCCTGTGATCATCCCTGACCCCCGCAACCATGTTCTGCCCACCCCTAAACACCACCCCACCCCACCCCACCCCACCCCACCCCGCACATCCTGTGTGATGAGGACATAAGGAATCTGCAAGGGGATATAGATAGGTTGAGTGAGTGGGCAAAAACTTGGCAGATGGAATTTAATGTAGGAAGGTGTGAGGTCATACATTTTGGTAGGAAGAATCAAAAGGCAGACTATTATTTAAGTGGAGAGAGGCTCCAAAAAAGTGCAGCACAGAGGGATCTGGGTGTTCTTGTGTATGAAACACAAAAAGTTAGCATGCAGGTGCAGCAAGTAATTAAGAAGGCAAATGGAATTTTGGCTTTTATTGCTAGGGGAGTTGGTGTTTAAAAATAGGGAAGTCTTGTTACAACTGTACAGGGTGTTGGTGAGGCAGCACCTAGAGTACTGTGTACGGTTTTGGTCCCCGTATTTAAGAAAGGATATACTGGCATTGGAGGCAGTTCAATCACTAGGCTGATTCCTGGGATGAAGGGGTTGACTTATCAAGAACGGCTAAACAGGTTAGGCCTTTATGAGGGGGCTTAAATGGGTAGATGTTGAGAAGATGTTTCCACTAGTTGGGGGAATCTCGAACTCGCGGACATATTTACAGAATAAGGGGACACTCACTTAAAACTGAGAAGCAAAGGAACTTCTTCTCTCGGAGGGTAGTGAATGTCTGGAATTCTCTACCCCAGAGAGTTGTGGAGGCTAGATCACTGAAAGTATTTAAAGAGGAGGTGGATAGATTTTTGAAATATTGGGGAGTTGAGGGCTATGAGGAGCTGGCACGAAAGAGGAGTTGCGGTCTGGGGCAGATCAGCCATGATCTTATTGAATCGCGGGGCAGGTTTGAGGGGCCAAATGGCCTACTCCTGCTCCTATTTCTTATGTTTTTATGTTACATCCAACAACCACAAATCTTAGCTGATCCTCAGTTGCGGCCAGTTCTGCAGGCTTCCCTACCTGCCAAGCAACCAACCCTGTCAATCACATTGGCTTCTGGGTGGGGAATCAGTTAAAACAAAACAAGCACATTGTGGAGTTAAAACTCTTTCACATTTGCCAACCATAACTGCTCCCCCCTGCTCCAAATCCCCACCCCCACCCCACTTCTCCCTAAATATCATGGCCTGTATTTCAAATCTTAGAGGAATGTAACGGAATTTACTACAAGGTGATGGGTGCCAAAATATAATGTGTTAATTGCAGCTTACAGCGATGACTTAGAATATTTCACATTTCTCACATCCCTGTCAATTAAAAATGTCATAGCTGGTGGGACTTTTGGTATCCGAGGTCAGTATATGGGATGATAGGGATTCATTGAGTTAGATTTTTACTTCCTCTGCTCAGTTGTAAGGAAGTGGCACTGTTCCCTTTCCACTCCACCTGATCTTTTTTAATTAATTCATGGGATGTGGGTGTCGCTGGCTCGGCCAGCATTTATTACCCATCCCTAATTGCCCTTGAGAAGGTGGTGGCGAGCTGCCTTCTTGAACCGCTGCAGTCCATGTGAGGTAGGTACACCCACAGTGCTGTTAGGAAGGGAGTTCCAGGATTTTAACGCAGCAACAGTGAAGGAACAGCGATATCATTCCAAGTCAGGATGGTGTGTGACTTGGAGGGGAACTTGCAGGTGGTGGTGTTCCCATGCATTTACTGCCCTTGTCCTTCTAGTTGGTTGCGGTCCCGGTTTTGGAAGGTGCTGTCTAAGGAGCCTTGGTGCATTGCTACCGTGCATCTTGTAGATGGTACATACTGCTGCCACTCTGCATTGGTAGTGGAGGGAGTGAATGTTTGTGGGTGGGGTGCCAATCAAGCGATTGCCCTGATATTGCTGGTTCATTGGGGGTGATTTGAAACAAACCTACTGGGTGGGAGGAACAATGATTTCACATCCTGCTGAATGGGAGTAATTTAAACCTATCTTGCTAGTTGAGAAACTATCAACATTGGATGCAATGTTGGTTTTACACCCGGCCCAATTTTCCTCTCTAATGGAGTCAACGAGTAATGTTGAACAGGATGTAAAATTAGTGTTCCAGCTGATCTTGGGCGGTGCCCACCTGCTGGGTTAGATGTTAATTGTCCCGGTTGGGTTGAATGTTATCAGCCCGTCACGGGTCCAGACGGCTGCACCGGATGAGGGTGGCATCACCGCATGTCACGTGTGCGGCCAGCTGACTGTAATCTTGCAGCGACTGGCCCAGTTGAATACTGGAGGTGCAGGGCCCATCGGAGGATGGGGGCGGGCGAAGAGACACTGATGGCATCATCAACTGAGATGAATGAAGGTTCTGGGGTCATGTTTTAAATGCTGCAAACCTTGCTTGAACTACTGATTCACTTGTTGAGTTTGATGCTGGGTTGCCTTTGTGCTACTGTGCTGCTGACCCCTATGCTGCTGTACTGCTGTGCTGCTGACTGGAGACCCTGTGTTGCTGTGCTGCTGATGAAGACCTCATAAGGTCAGGAGTTAATCAGGAGCCAAGAGGGACCATGTCAGGTGGAAGATACTGTGTGGCCCCACGGTTTAGCAATGCCTCCCTGTGGATTCTCCTCGAGGCTGTAAAGGAAAGACAGGAGCTCCTCTTCCCAAGGGACGGCAGGAAGAGGCCCTCCTGCCTGACCAACCAACCTGGATGAAGATAGCAGAGGTGGTCAGCAACTATGGGGGTCACCCTCCTAAACTGGGTCCAGTGCTGCAAGAGAGTCAGTGACCTCCTTCGCTCCATCAACGTGCGTACTCCATACCCATCTCATCTTTGAGGCTTGCATGTGGCTATGCGGGAGGGAGTGCGACATGGTCAAGGAGTGGCTGCAAAGGAGGTGGCAAGGGGCTTAGGCAACAGCAGATCATGTCAGATGCATGGCTGCCTCTCCAAGACAGCCGGCGAGCTTTCCCCCTGCACGTCCCTAAGCAGCGTGAGGAGGAGGCATTTGGGAGCCCCCATCAGGGGTGAAAGGGCTGTCACCAGAACAAGTGTCCTGCAGGTCTCTGTGGGAAGACTAGCAGTGTCCCTCTTTCTGCTTGCAGGAGTAAACAGCCCACAACACCAGGGAAAAGGTGAAGACTGGAGGTGGGACCCCAGACATCTGAAAACTGACCCTGGCAGAGGAGGAGACTCTGGAACTAATGGGCTCCCAGGGCATCCATTCCATATCAGATAGAGAGACTGGCATGCAGGCATTGTGTTCATCTGCCCAATACCACCCTTCTAGAGAACATCATGCCTAGTTGGCATGGGCAGATCCGTGCAGCAGAACGCTCAAATGTTTGTCTTTTCTCACGCAGGTCATGGCACTTCAGAGGAAAGATCGTCTACCGGTACCACTGGAATCTTGTCATTCTCTGAGGATGAGGAGGAAGAATCCTCAGAGGGTGCACCATCACACTGTTCCCCTGCACCCTCCAACAGCGCAGATACTCTCATGTCAGTGGGTATGCGCTGGGGCTTAGATACAGGGTCACAAGCGGGTGGGAGCACCACACATGCATCTGAGCAGCTGACAGAGACCATGACAGGCAAGGCCACTAACAGTTAGAGGACTGTGGGAGGCCAGGTCCTTGCTGAGCCCCCAACTGATGACAAGCCTCTGGTGTTGACAGCACAGAACATGCTGGGGTTGCAGAGAGAGGTGAGGGAACATCTGACGGAGCTGCCAGAGGTAATGCACAGTCATGCATGGACGATGGAGCAGTCCATCTATGCCATGAGTGCTGCCATGTCTCAGGCATGTGAGCACATGGCTTCCTCCATCGAGAGGTTGGCGACCCTCCTGGAGAGCCTGATCCCAGAGATGTGATCAGACCTGCACACCTTCGCCTTGGCCATGAGCCCAACGCAGCAGTGGCAAGGCAAGAGGGGGATGAGGCGCCTGGAGTCTTCTCCAGGTCCTCGTCCATCTCTTGTCAGCAGGAAGGTTCAAAAAGCCTTGAAAGAGAGGAGAAGAGGCTGACCTCTACATCTGGGGGCACCCCTCAGGGCGCTCTGAATGTGGACAGTGGCTCCTCAGCCTTTCTGCCAATGACCCCAGCTCCAATAGCTGCGACAACTGAGGTGACTCTGTACTTGTGCAGGAACCCCTCAGCCAGCCAGAGCCATCCAGGCTCAGGCAGCCAGAGGACACCCACCAAAGTCATCCCAGGCTACAGTGCAGTACATTCAGCAGCCTGCCTTCACCTCAGCTGCCAGCGCAGAGTGAGCACCTTGTAGAAGCTCATGGAAGGGTGTGAAAAAGAGCATCTGGACACACTTGGGGTTTCACAGGTGTGTACAACTTAGTCTTGTTATTGGGTATTGTGAGCATTTAAATAAATGGAGGTCACTTTCATTGCTGAGAATCTCTTATGCTTTCCCTGCTGCCCTGTCAGATGCCACCTTCACACTACCAGTGCAGGGGCAGGCACGTATGGTCACCTTCCCAGCTTTGTACATGCTTCAGGTGAGCCTGGGTGCAAGGCGTGGGAGTGCGATAGGAAAGAGGTGACACGTCGAATACAGTGAGTATTTATTGAGTTCACTTGAAATGGGCATCATGGTGGCAGAAACCAGTTATGTATGAGATTGTCTCGAGCCTCCCTTGTGGGTCTGTCAATGACCCTCACCTCCGATACAAGGGCTTTATCATCCTGCGCTGCTGTTCAGCATCGTCCTCCACATCCTCCTCATTGAATGAGGAGTAGCACTCAATTGTGTCCTCTTGATGCAAGGCCTCCCCCCTCTGCACTGCTAGATGGTGCACAACAAAGCAATCCACCATGATACGTGAGACTCTGATTGGAGTAGACTGCAGGGCTCCATAAGATTAATCCGGGCACCGGAATCGCATCGTCAGCAGTTCAGTGGCCTGCTCGATGGTCGCTCAGGTGTACCTGTGGCAGGTATTGTACCTTTCCTCTGCTGCAGTGTGAGGGCTCCTCAATAGGTAGCCCTTGTCCCTGAGAATCCATCACTGAAGGCGAACAGGGGACCGGAAAAGCACTGGCACATGGGACTGTTGAAGCATGTAGGCATCGTGGCTGCTTCCTGGGAAGCAGGCACATACCTGCAGGAAACGCTTTCAGTGGTCGCAGTCCATGTTGAACGTTGATGGAATGGAAGCCCTTCCTGTTGATGAAGGCAGTTGGCTGGTCCAGGGGGGCCTTGACAGCCACATACGTGCAATCTATCACACCTCGTACCTGGGGAAATCCAGCGATGGCTGTGAAGCTGATGGCCTTCTCCGTCTGACTGTCAGGGTTGTCTGGTAGCATATGTAGTCACTGGCTCTCTTGAACAGGACATTGGTCACCTCCTTGATGCAGAGGTGGGCTGCTGCCTGGGACAACTCACACATATCGCCAGTGGATCCCTGGAAAGATCGGGAGGTGTAGAAGTTGAGTGCCACGGTGATTCTCAGGCCCTGGGGCATTGGGTGTCCCTCAAAGCCCGCAGGTCGTCTGGCAGCATGGCGCATAAGTTGGTGACAGCCTCTCTGGAGAGCACTAGTCTTTGCTGACACTGCCACTCAGATATTTAGAGGTAGCTGAAGTGAGTCCAGTACACTCTCTGCTGTGGATAGGCCCTTCTTGGCACGGCCAGCTGCTGTAGCTCTCTTAGTCAACCTTCACCAGCTTGTCCAGCTGCCACCTGCCCCTGCCTGCCTCTGAGTCTCTGCTGCACAGCGCGGGGATCTACAAAGACTGGGTGTATGAGACCCATGTGCTGTCCCTGGAGAGAGGACCTTGCCTTTGGAAACTTGCCCTTGCCACTCCCTTCTGAACATGGGCTAATGCCCTTCAGCACCCACCCTTGCAGACAGTCCACCACCTGAGACAAAGCCCAGTCTTGCCTTGTGGGCTGCAACCCCTCTGCACCCATCCTTGCCTCGAGGGCTGTGCTGCTGTTGGGAAATGGCCACCGCACACCCCTGTTCCTGCAATCATCCAATGCTCTCCATGGTTGCTTTCCATTGGTGACACTGAGGCCTCACCTCGGTGCTTCCACCTTTAACTAACTGGGGATCAGAAGGCACATGATCCCCGTGCACTGTTGATTTAATTCAAAACTCTTTATAAAATCAGAGTGCGGTCCATGCAAATGCATGTTAAGTATCTGCTCAGTAATTCAAATTGCAGTCCTACAACATTGAGTTTCTGGGCGAGAATGTCCCCTCCCAATTTTTCAGACCTCCCGTCTCCAATCCGCTCCAACTGGCTGGATAAAATTCAGCCCTTTGTGTCTGTATGTTTACATTAGGACACAACATAGAGTCCTTTTGTGAGCACGTGAAGGCACAGAACTGTCTATGGCCAAAACAAGGAGGGGGTTATTTTAACCTAACCCAAATCAATGGAAAATTAAAAGCAGGCAGGGTGTAAAAACAGGCAATCTGATCCAGTCTCTTTCCCACCATGTGAGCGGTATTTTATGCTCGCCCCTGTGGCAAGTTTGGAGGTTGGGAGGAGCAGTTAATGCCTAATTAAGGGCCTCTTCCCACCACCGCTGGTATTAACCCAACAGCGGGGGGGGGCCTGTCGCCACATAGGGAGCACAACATGCAAACCCGTATGGAGTTGCTTGTGGTGTCCAGGTGGGATTCAAAGGCATTCAGTGCCTGATCGAGGAACCCAGCATCAGAGAGGGTGAACAGCTGCTGAAATCCACCCCTTGCCCTTGCGGCTGACCCTCCCACTGCCCCTGTGATCCCCACTCCATGAAACCCCTCCCACCATCACTTACCTCTGGCCTGGGTCACTCCGCAATCCTGGGCCTGCGATGGGTGTCGTTCCGGCAGCAGCCACCGCCTTCCCAGTGGGGCTGCTGAGCAAAAGAACTTCCGGCCTCTGATTGGCCAGCAGCTGTTAGCAGGTGGGACTTCCCATCCCCGGGGTCCTGATCCCTAGAAGGCCCACCGGTGGCCTCTCAAGTGCCTGATTGGCTTGTAATTTTAAAAAAAATTTATTTATTTAGAGATACAGCACTGAAACAGGCCCTTCGGCCCACCGAGTCTGTGCCATCCAAGAACCACCCATTTATACTAACCCTGCAATAATCCCATATTCCCTACGTACACTAGGGGCAATTTATAATGGCCAATTTACCTATCACCTGCAAGTCTTTGGCGGTGGGAGGAAACCGGAGCACACGGCGAAAACCCACGCGGTCACAGAGAGAACTTGCAAACTCCGCACAGGCAGTACCCAGAATTGAACCTGGGTCCCTGGAGCTGTGAGGCTGCGGTGCTAACCACTGCGCCACTGTGCCGCCCATATATAGCGGGCCTTCCTCAATGGAGGCAACGCAGGTCTCTCAACAGCTCGCCAGCTGGTGGCCAAAACCCTCGTTGCCTCCATAAAATCTCCCCTGTGAGTGATGTTGAAAATGGCAGATCAAAAGCCCTATGAAAACCTGAGTCTGCAATTTAATCAGAACTCCAGAGGTTGGCTCCTTTATATTTAAGTGCCATGATTAGTGGGAAAATCGCAAGTCTGCCATCAATAGCACTCACTCATGGTAAAAGTGGCTGAAGGGCTGTAATCAAAGCAGTACAATAGGAAAGTAGCCAACTATCAGCAAATCTGCAGGTTAAACGGTATTCGAACAAGACATGGCCTCTTTAATCTGATAATAGATCAAATGTAGAGTGGAATAATTTAATGGCAATCTGGCCTAATTCAAAAACCTTTCT
This sequence comes from Heterodontus francisci, assembly GCF_036365525.1. NCBI lineage: Eukaryota > Metazoa > Chordata > Chondrichthyes > Heterodontiformes > Heterodontidae > Heterodontus > Heterodontus francisci. Next base: position 42,388,124 of record NC_090388.1, on the reverse strand, counting down.
GGTCTGCTTATAACACATTCTACATAACCAACAGAGTACAGCTATGAATCATCACCACTCCCAAACAGCGTTGCTTCATCTTGCTGAGCATTATTTTTGCCTCTGTTTGCGAGGTCTCAGCGAGAAGGTGGTTACTTGTTTTGTTGTCACTTTGAAACATATCCTTTAGTGTCACTGCACATTTGCCTTCCTGGTATAAACGTTAGCTTGAAAAGAGAGGTGACATTCCAAGACGACTTAAAAAGTGACTACAAGTCCAAACAATGTTTAACATTTCTTCTTTTCCTGTCCAGCTGATTTTCTTGTCTCTTCTGAAGGAGTTCACTCCTTACAAGTGAACAATTCCACAGGTGTCATTTACCCTCTATAATCTTGTCTAAATGGCTCTTATTCACATGCGGCCTAGCTATTCACTTGTAGTGGGTATCACAGTTGAATTTATTTCTTTCATCACTGGCCCACATCCCACGCATGAATAAAAAAAAAATATTTACACATGCACACTTCCAGTGCTGGATATGGCAGGGTGTGGGGGTGTGGTGGGAATGGTTACTGGATAGCAGTTAGGTGTTCAATTTTTTGTTCCTTAACCAAAGGCATTGGGATCAAACATCACACCTCTAAAGCCACACAAGTTGAGGTCAACACAAACAGTTGGATTGGACTTGGACCTGTATGGCTCAGATGCTCAATGGATAAATTAGGTGATCCATCGGAGATTTAATGCTCTAATCTGCATCCCCGAATATTACTGTTACATAGAGGAGTGATGCTGAAGGCATGAAGTACCACCTCAACAGTGGTTTTTTTCACATACTGCCAAAAATTGTGTCAGCAGCCGGGGAATATATATATATATATATATATAATATATATAGTGCGCCAGGTGCTGCAGGCTACCATTTTTCTGGCCACATGTGCACTGAATACACTACCTGTGCATACAAGCCAGTCACATTGCTTATATTCTTGGACCTTCTTCATCTGTCTAGACAGGACCACAGTCAGAAAGTGAAAATCACCATTCTGACTTTGAAACAACAGTAATCATTTGTAATCATTTTGTGATGCTGTCCTTCCCCGAAGTACATCCAGCAATGTATAAGGGGGTGAATATCAGAGCACCAAGTATCAATATCAGCTGTCATTCAGGATTAATCTCAAAATAGTTAATGCCCTGGGAACAGATTTTCCTTTTCCTGTGCCTATGTGTACTACGTTGTCCAGAGGCAGGAAATGGAGGAAACTCAGGCACTGGTAGGAGAGCCACCTGCTTTTCCTCTATTGCTACATCCAAGCTATAGCAGGAAAACCTTTCCTTGTAACGAGAGAAAAAATAAAAATGGTAGACACTGGAAATCTGAAATAAAACAAACACTAGCTAAGCTACTGTACATATCTAACATTTTCTGTTTTATCTTTAGCTAACCCCACAACTTGAGTATGTTTACTACATTGTAAAGCATGGATTAGAATATTTAAGCACTAATAATACAAAATTATAAGTGGCACAATCAAAGTACATATATTATTAGAAGACCGATCTTTGTAATCATTTATTTTATTTGCTTTTACTTTTTCTTTGTTTCATTTCCTTATAATGTAATTTTCACAGAAGCTTACTTGAATAAAAAAGTCATTAAATTCTCCACTGATTGTACTGATATATGATATTATAAAATGCTGTAAGCATCACATCTGTTTGGTCAGCTGTAAAATTATGCTTTGCTATAACACAAACATGGGTACAATTGTGCATTAACATAAAGACTGCACAGCATGAATACCATCAACACAAACTGCACCATTTGTTCATAACACTTAGCAATTGGTTTAATCCTTTAAAATATATTAATGCAGTTTGGATCTTATAAAAAATAAGACTTTAATTGGGTGATAGGCTAGTGTTGCAGAATAGGATATCTATGAAGTTCCAACACTAACATATGACAGAGACCTCTGAAGGATTATCCTTCAATGCAGCTAAATAGTGTTAATGATGATTTCTGTTGCCAGTGGCAATAATACAAGTTTGGTTTGAGAAACAAAGAAAAAGATAACAGTTTGAGAAAAGAAGAAATGTGCTGGCAAAAGGACTCTCACCATATTTGTATCCGCATGATTAAAGTTATTTTATGTATTTCACCATTTACCTTAAGAAAATAAAGATGAGAAAATACCATTTATCCATCAATACTCTAACTACACAGATTCTCAATATCCTAGGAAGGCAAATAAAAAGAATTAACAATGGACACATTAAGCACCTGGGCCACAAATTTTGGTTTAGTAGCATTCATATTTTCAGTGCTACGGGTGCCGTTTCAAGTCCAAAATGGCGTCTGCACTGCTTGCAGTCACTTCTGGTGCAGACAGCGTCGGATGCTATTTTAGGTACATCGTTAGCACTGGGGCATTTGCCGGAAGTATGCAGAGTAGGTAGATCATGATTTCATTCAGTGTTGGAAGCTGATTGGACTCTAATAGTGCCATTTTCAACCTCAATGTTCTATCTAAAGACTTGCAGGCTGGTAGGTAAATTGGCCATTATAAATTGCCCCTAGTATAGTTAGGTGGTAGGGAAATCTAGGGACAGGTGGGGATGTGGTAGGAATATGGGATTAGTGTAGGATTAGTATAAATGGGTGGTTGATGGTCGGCACAGACTCGGTGGGCCGAAGGGCCTGTTTCAGTGCTGTATCACTAAACTAAACTAAACTAATGCCCTGTCTTACCCTTCAATAGCTGAATATGCAATTAGCAGCACGAAGAGCCACCACCTCTCCCCCCTCTCCCCACTGTCCCCAACCACTAGCATTATTTAAAGGGATCATCGACCGCTTTCAGATTAATTGCTGAGTAATTTCTACTGGCTGTTTCTGAGTTAGTAGAAGTCTTTGGTACTTTGTGCTGCTATTTGAAGTTGCTGACATCTACAGGGAGTGGTGTGGCATGTGATGAAGGCATTGGTTCTAACTTCAAGGATTCTGCTCAGACCACTTGCTCCCAGTCATGGGCGCTGTAGTATCTTTCCTTGGCCTACAGCATGACAGGAAGAATGAGCAGAAGTGACACAGAGGAGGAAAAGCTACTCAAAGAGCAGGAAGGAGGTGGGAAGAGAAGGGCTCTCAGCAGAAGGCCATATCTGCCCATAAATTTCAGGAAGCAATTCTCCTATTTCAACCTCAGCGAGGAACAGTGTGCACGATGTCTCCATTTCACTAAGGGGATGCTCACTGAAATCTGCCACATGTTGCAGGCAGGCGTGCAGCCTCACAGGAGGCCAAGGGAGATATTACCAGTGGCTGTAGGATGACCATGGCTATGACTTTATTTCAGGGTGGAGCAGGTGACATCGCCAACATCTCACAGTTCACTGCCCACTGTTGTGTGGGGGATATCACTGATCCTCTGTATACAAAGAGAGGAAAATACGTTACATTCTCTCTTTCCAGGGAGAAGCAGGCAGAGCGATCATGTGGCTTTGCAGGACAGCAAGCTTCCCCATGGTGCAGGGTATCATTGAGTGCACACACATTGTTTTGCAGGCACTGCTTCTAAATTCAGAGATGTACCATAACCCCAAAAGGTTCCACTCCCTCAATGTCCAGCTGGTGTGCAACTATACTCAATGCATCATGCTCGTCAATGCTGGATATCCAGGCAACAATCATGATGACTTTATTCTGCGCCAGTCCACTGCACCAATAGCATTTGAGTGAACACAAGATACCAGAGAGCAGCTACTGAGCAATAAGGGCCATCCACTGACCACCTAGCTTATGACTCCAGTACATAACCCAAGCAAATGTGAGTCATGCTGCCACACAAAATGGCATCAAGTAGACCATTGGGTGCTAAAGCAATGCTTCTACTGTCTGGACCACTCTGGAGGAGCCCTGCTGTACTCACTAGAGTGTGTTTCACAATTCGTTATGGTCTACTGCATCCTGCAGAACCTCACCATCATGAGGGCACAGCGAGCAACTGAGGAGGAGGAAAAAAGGAGGCAACGAACACGTCCCATTTTTGGACAGGCTGTGTGTATTCAGCTCATCCAACTGCTGTACACTGTCGCATCAAAGTCCTCATCTGAGTCCTCTGGAGCAGAACACGTGCAACCTCATCCTCCAGCGAGCAGGCACCTGCACTACCCCTTGTCCCCTGCCATGCTTGAAAGTCACTTGTGCCCATTGACTCACCATGTGCAGATTTCACCTTGAAGCCACCCTCTAAAGCATGTGCAGTGTCAATATCTGACCTAGTGTATGAGATAGAATGATGTTGTTTCTACGCTCTGCTTCCTCTTCCACTCTTGCTCCTGGACCACTGCCTGACCAGGTTACAGTTCTTTGGTATCTGAAAGGAGAAAAGCACAAGGGTAGGCTTGCCATGAGAGGAGTGGGAGAAGTAAGAGGTGCATCCTTAAACCATTTTCAGCCTGTAAATCACAAGAGATTATGTGATGAGCAGGATGTGAAAAGGAGGATAAGATATAAGCATACTATCATCTTTGATGTTTTCAGACCTGCCAATGGCCACAGCCTCAGTCATTCCAATTATAGCGAACATTGTCTCCTCCATGGGGATGAGAACCTGCAGAGTGCTTCTCCACCCCCCCCCACTCCCTCCCCCCTCCCCCCCCTCCCCACCCCCACAGTTAGGTGCTGCTGCCTGATGTTGTGCGCCACCTTGTCCTGCAAGAGTGACTGAACTGTGTCTGTAAGTGTGGTGCAATGTGTTTGGGTGATGTGGTTGTCATGGTTGAATAACTGGCAGTGTGTGCAAGCTATGAGATGTAGGGGTGAGACTTGCAGCATTGCTAAGTGAGGGCGAGTGAAGCTATGAATGTGAAGTATGAGTCATGGTTGATAGAGATTGCTGGAAGGTGAGTATAGAGGAGTGGTGAAATGAGCAGTGTGTGAGACTAGTGGTTCAGTTGTAAGGATATGGCATTTGAAGATGCATTCACTGACTTTGACCACTCATATGAGGCCATTGAACTTCTTGCAGCCATGCATCCAGGTCCTTGGGGATGCACTGCTGGTATTGACCGTGACAGGTATCTGCTCCAACTGCCTCTTCAGTGTCTGTCTGGAGGGCCTCCTGGTCCCCTGTGGATAGAGGACTTCTCTCCTCCAGTCCACCTCCTGCAGCAAGACCTCCAGTACTGCATCAGAGAACCTTGTAGTCTGTTTTCTGCCATTTAACGTGATTCTTGTGTTTGCCCAGGGCAAACTCACTTCCAGCACCTGCTTCAGTCAAAGTGCACCACTCCTTTAAGATGTTTTAAGTAGTGTATGCTGGCTGTAACTCATGCTAGCCTCTCATGATTTTGTGGCCCCTGTTCAGGCATACAAGCACTCAACAGCACATTTAGCACTGGCTGCATGCTGCAATCATGTAAATGAGTAGGCAGCACAAGGTTTGTATGCCTCCTGGATTGGAACGAATGGGCGCCGGTAAATGCACAGTGGGGGCTATCCAATTTTGCTCCCCTATTCTTTTGCACCAGGACAGAAAATTTCCACTGAAATTAGAAAGGGCAGCAACAGAATAAATACTGAATTCCAGTGATGAGTGTCTATCATTGGAAGCACAAAAAAGGGAAGGAAGAATAATCGCTGAGTCTAAATCCTGGAACTCCATTCCTAACATCACTGTGCATGTACCCACACCAGATCGACCGCAGCAGTTCAATAAAGTGGCTCACCACCACCTTCTAAAGGGAAATTAGGGACGGGCAATAAATGCTGGCCTAGCCAGCGATGCCCATATCCCATGAACGAATAAAAAAAATGCAGCTGAGTAATTTGCTGTTCAGAAAGAGAATACATGATCCAATAATTTCCCACTTAAATATTCTCACAGGAGTTATTACAAAAAGGTAGGATGCTATGACAACAGCCCACTGCATAATACAATGTAAAATAAAATGTTCATGCTACAACTCGAGAACCAAATCTCCAATATAAATATGTTGAGAGACCATCCAGTAAATATTAGTGGACAAATGTTCTGCTTGGCACAGCACGTGCAGAAAGATGTACCCATAAATCAACCACACAGTTGGGAATTTACATAAATGTCTGGGACTTCACTTGGGAGACAAATAATATGGGTTCTAATTGGCAGGAATATCAACAAATCTAATACCTCTGACCTAAAATGAGCAATGAAGGATTGAATGGAACACAGCTCAGAGCTTAGAATTAGAGAATCATTAAAAGGAATTATTCAGAGGAATTACAATAAAGCAAAAGGGACAAATTATGACAGATCTAAGCTCTGCAGTCCTGTCAGATCCAGCCGTGAATTGTGATGGACAATTAAACAACTAACTGGAGGAGGTGGGCCATTGAATGGTCATTATGGAAGGTCCTTCTGCCCGGAACCCACTGGGAGGCTGACGTGGTTTACCTGGCGGTCTCCCTACATGCCAGGGACCCATATCAATGCTGGTAAAATGTCAGCCGGGGCAGGAAAAGGCCCTTAATTGGCCTGTTAATTGGTTTAATTGGCTGTCTGCCTCCAATCGGAGAAACTTTTGATATTGAATTCGTGGTGGTGAAAAGACAAAATATAAGCTTGAAGACCATGGGTAAAACAGCAAACAAGTGAAGAAACTTTAAAACAAGTACCTGAAAAAAAGAGTGCAAGAAAGCTACATACCTTAGAAGGCTGAGAATGGAAGCGTGGCTTTAAAGCAAGTGATCGGGTGACTCATTGTGCTGACAATCGAGAAATCCTGGTTAAAAAAAAGTCTTTGAAGAGTTTAAAAAATTCATTTTCTAAAGGCTCCATGTGAGCGAGAGAAATAAAAAGGGGAAAACTGTGCAAAGCGCCCAAACTAAAAAAAAACTAAGTCTGATAGGGAAAAAAAGCGCAGGAAACCCCTGCGCACTGCAGAGTCTCCATTGAAGCAGTCAAGCTGAAAAGATCATTAAACCAGTCAAGAGTGAGGAAGATAAATAAACTCTAGCAAAAAAACCCTTGAACTGCCTATCAAATAATTGTGTACACATACAAGCGAAGTGCTGACAGAAAAGAAAACAGAGAATACTGTCAAGCACTTGTTACACTCCGTCAAAACAGCTTGCCCCAAAAAAGAAGTTCTTAAAGGGGGAACAACATAGAGCTAATAAAACAAGTTTTAAAACAAGTTTTAAGCCACAAATAGAAAACTCATAATAAGTATAGTGCTGACGGCACACGCAGAGCTAAACAAAGTTAAATATACAGCAGAAAGCAAAAGAACAGTAGAAGAATGGATATCAAATTTCCCAGCATGAACTGGAAGGCCATTGATATCCTATCTGAGTTCAAAGCTTTTAAACAAAGAATGCAGTTATGCTTCACAGGTCAAGCTGTTGCAGAACCAGAGGAGCAGGCTGTGAAAATACTAATAGCAGTTGGAAATGAGGTGTTAAATAGAATCAATACCTCTGGCTTATGTGAAGCGGACCAGAAATATCCCATAAAGATATGGAAAGTTCTAGAAGATCAGCTACGGGCAAGAATTTTAGAATTCATCGCCTGGAATTGATGTCCTACAGGCAACAGCCACAGGAATCAATAGGTCAATTCCTCAGTAGATGCTATAGTAAGGGAAACAAATGCGATTTTTCAGAAACTGGGCTGTTGGAGCAAATAATGGAGCTGGTGATCATCTCAACACTGAAGCATTTCAGAAAGACTTCTTGGGGAAAAAGAAAGATCACAGCATTGATGCGTTGCTAGAAGATAGCAAGAAATATGAAGCCATTTTAGCTGGACAACAGCATCTGCAAGCATTAAGTGCAGCCTACTGTATCAGCACCGTAACCAGGTCACAAAAAGCAAGCAAGCTGCGTGGTCAGTGTGGTTTGTCCTAGTCACTGTGAAGTTGTCCTGCATTTCAAGGTCTATGCACGGCGTGCTGTGCAAAAGGACACTGGGCCCGCCTATGCATGAAATCTGTCTCCAAAGACATAGCCAGAAGTCACAATAGGACACAAGCAAACAGAAAACAGGCGCAGAAACATGGCAACAGCAGCAAGGAGAGCACCAGAGACCTGTGTAAACGCAAGCTGATCCATGAAGTCCACAGTGAAATAGACCTGAGAAAAGATTCAGAGTGGAACAATTCTCAGCCAGATGACGAGCAGGCATTTCATATTGTGAACCTGACACATTCTGTTGATGAAGTCAAACAACTGGAAGCTTTTGCTACTATTAGTATCATGTGCCTAAAGAAAGTTGGCAAACACACACTCAGGATTAAGATTGACATGGGAGCTAGTGCAAATAGCCTACCAGTCCGAATCCTGAAGGATATGTACCAGGGTCGTTGGAAATTAATGATAAAACCAACAACTGCAAAGTTAACTGCATACAATGGGTCACCCATCCCTTGCAGTGGCACACTAACAATGCAATGCAGCTATGGCAAGTTGGCATGGAAACCACAAATATTTTACCTGGTGGAGACAAGTGGACCAGCAGTGGCAGGACTACCAGCGTGTAAGGATCTCAACATCATGACTATCCACGAGATCACTAAGATACCCATTACAGCAGAAGATACCAAGGGTATTCGCATTGAATCAGTCCAGGACTTAAAACAAATGCACCCGGATATGCTTAGTGGCATGGGAGATTTCAAAGGTGATACCGTTCTGCACCTCAGAGAGGATATACTCCCTGTGTCCAGCCCACTGATGTCTGAGACTGAGTCACAGTTCTTCCAAGATATCAGCGGTTCCGGTTTGGAGAGTATCAGCCCCTTCTCAGATGCCACACCAAGGGAATGAAGATCCAAATTCAGATGGTGAAAGTTCTTTGTCAACAGGCAGTGTTTCTTCATTCTCCAGTGACTCAGAAGAAGAGATTGATGTTGTAACCATCGAGAAGTAAAGTGAGGAGCATTGTCAAGGGGAAATCTCCAAGGACCAGAACCAGCTCGCAGACTCTGGCCAGCATCAAAAGGTGCAGTTTGGAATCCCAGCAACAGCACAACTATGCCACACCCTCACCTCTGCTATCTAGAGAACCGCCAGCACCAAAATGAGCCAGGGCAGACATGTATGTCCAGGAGGCCAAGTACTCCTCCCCCAAAAAGTCCTTGACCTTGAGTCCAGGCCTTCAGACACAGAGGATGAGGAGAGGCAAAGCACACACAATGTCCTGGAGAGGCAAAGGAGGTGGAATGAGTTGAAGCATTGCCTGTTGGCTATTCAAGATGAAGTGCCAGAACCTTCCAAAATGACAAGGCCTCAAAAGTGGTCATCCTGAGAAAAGCAACAGAGTATCTTTGCAGGCTGAAGTCAGAGCAACAAAAACTCACTGCAGATAGGGAGAAATTTCAGAAAAAACAGCAACAGTTTAGACACAAATTTTCTGAGATGCAGGAGACACTGCTCAAAGCACAAGGGAGAATGAAGATGGTGCATGACTGACGTGCAGTGACGGAACAACAGGTCAACAACCGACAGACACATTGACAACATATTTGCAAACCAAAACAGCCAAGGGTGAAATCCACATCCCCAAAAGGTTATATCTTAACAAGGATCTGGAAGAGTTGTCAAACCACTGAAACGATGTATGGACTCTTAAGCTTCTGCACTTGTAAATTTCACAATCCCTATCTTCATACTTGTAAATTTTATAATCTCTATCCCCGTATAACTAATTTTGATATCCAATTTTATGTGTTTTTACTTGTAGCGTACAAGACTTATCTTTGGAAAGAAAGGGGATGTTGTATGATCGCTTTAAGAGTGATGTCCCTTTAAGAACTCAGTATGCTAATGAGCTAAGTACCAGGATGTAGTCATATGGCTAGAAACCATTGTCACTCTGCACAGCAACACCCTGGACAAAGGTTCTGTATATAGTTTGCTCTGTATTGTGTGTACTCGTTAATAAACCTTCCAACGTTCTTCAAGGAGATGGAATCCACGTACTTCATGGTGTTGCTTAAGATAACACAAAGAAACTCATGAGAGGTGGCTACACCACTGCCGTTGCCGCAATTCGGAATATTCCTCCTGACACCTTCTGCTGCCATTTTATGGGGCCCCCTAGCAGCCTATAATTTTATTTGCTAAGAATAACAAAACTTTTATTGATCTAAATCACATGCTGTAATTGAAATGTGATATAATCATATCATATATAAGTGATTTACTTTTCAATGAAGGCTCTCAATTCTATTTCTCAAAAAAATTCACAATTTGCCTTTCAATCTGAATACTTCATCAAACTCAGCTTATTATACTGTGCAGCCATTCATTTTCACTATTAATTATTTGAAAGCATCTTGTAATACCTTACCTTGCAAAACATCACTTTGGGTCATACTTTCCTCCTTGGTTAAAGAACATTTTAAATACCATTTTATTGTTTTGTTGATCCACTAATAAAATGGCAGGAATGCATGGCTTTGAAACGTGAACTCCCTGAGAATGTGATTTTAACAGGGGTGGAAAAAGAGCTCTTTTTTTAAATACTGCTTTCCCAGAGATGCACCTTTCCTGTCACCTCTAGCCCAACTTCTAACTCTGCCTTGGGCCCACTACTGGACCTCAGGCTGCAACCTCCCTCAACAGTTCTTTTCAAAGTTTGGTCATGGAGATTCTTCTCCAAAAGATTACTATTTTTGCCCTCCCATTGTTCAACTCCACCGCTGTTCAGCAACGGGGTCTTCCTTGGACGTTGTCCACACCTTTGCTGGTCAGCTGCTTCTGCAGTCCAGTCTCCGCAGCTACTGTTCCTTGGTCTTGCTGTTTGGCCACTACTCTGTTCTCAACCACCCAACCCGCCATAGCTAGACAGCCTTTTCTTTGATCTGAATTCCACTGCCATTGCTTCTTCCCTTGCCAATTAGCCATTTTGTGCCCCATTCTGGTAAGAAGTAAGGTGAAGTCTGATGTCAGAGAATAATTCTTTTACAGTTTCTGTGAAAGAATTACATCAGATTTTAATTTTAAAGTTTATAATCCTCATGTTCTAACTAAGATACTTTCCCTCTCTTGACTCTTACATCCATCCCACTCCTTGTCACACATCTGCACCATTTACCTCCACACCCTTTCCTTCTCCCTCCTCTGTGGCCTTTCCTTCCCCTTTTCCTCCCTCTTCTCACGTTTCACCCTCCACTTTCCACCTCCCACCCATCAAGCTGGGCATACCATGTTGGTGTCACTGGTTGCAGCAGCGCAGTTCTTCCCCTGGAATCCAGCCTCACCCCAGCTTTCTTTCATTATCAACCCCTTCTCACTTTCTAATTCTACTGTACCCTCCTCCTTGCCTCACCCAGACCTCTAATTCTACCCTTTCATCTTCCCCCAACCTGACTTTTAACCTTGTTCTGCCTTTCCCTTGGTCAAATAGCCTCTAACTGTGCTCTACCTTCCCTCCACCTGGCCTCGAATCCTCGTCTACATTGTTCCCCCGGTCTATTGTCACACTCACGCAAGGAGCAATTATAAGCTATAAAAATTAACAGAGAAATTGAACTCTAAAATGGATACTTTTGCTGCAAGACAAAATGGAGTAAGAGGTCAGGTGCCCTCTCCTGTACTGTGAATACACATGGTAACTGCTGGAACTCGGAACCAGACTTCATTTCTGGTCAAATGCTGAAGAAAGCATCAGAAATGCTAATGGCCCATCCCATGCTAATGGCTACCTTTTTCAACCAGTAAGACTAACATTGACTTTTCAGATATAGAAGGGAGAATTTTATGCTCTCTCCCGTGGTGTGTTTGGAGGTGGGGAGAGCATAACATCGGGAGGAATGGTGGCGATGGTTCCTGCTAACATCCCACCTCCACCAAAATTTAGTCCGGGGCGATAAGGTCTGTGAACGGCCTTCCCTCCCTGCCACCAATTGAGGCCCTTAACTGGGCAACAAACCCCCAAATAAGGGCCTCTTCCTGCCGTAACCTCAATTATCCATGCAGTGGGTGGCCCTGTTGCTGCATGGGAGGCAAGGCACGATAAAACTGTGTGGGCTCCTTCCTGGCTCTGGGCGAGGGTTGCTCATTCTAAGGCACTTAGTGCCTGAACAAGGGAACTGGCATCAAGAAGGCGGGAATCTTCTGCCCTTGCTGCCGAACCCCCTCGCCCACACCCCTGTGACCCCCAGCCTGTAAGCACCTTCCCACCCTGACCTACTTGAGGCCTGGCTCCAGTGACGCTCCTTGGCCTCTGGTACAATCATCTCCAGCAGCAGCCACTGCCTCCATAGTGGTGCTGCAGCTGATGGTCTCTGACTGGTTGGCAGCTCTCCAAGGGCAGGACCTCTGGTGATGCGGTCCTAGATCCTATGGAAGGCCTGCTGCTGCCCACTTAAGTGTCTGATTGGCACTAAATTTGGTGGGCCTTTCGGAAAAGAGGCGATGCGGGGATCTCGGCGTCTGTTTCTCCAAACATTGAGACATTGGCCACCAGGATAATACTCCCCCCAGGATCTCCAGACTCAAACTCAGGATAATAGGTGTGAAAAAACACCACTATATGAAGATGGCATAAAGATGAGCGACATCCAAATCAATCATCTAACAATGGCCACATCATCAAACACCATTTATGTAAACACAATGAGAGAGAAACCTTGGTTACCTGACAGAAACCAGACTCTGATAAGGAGGTTTTAATAAGACACTTGGGGTGGCGCAGTGGTTAGCACCGCAGCCTCACAGCTGCAGTGACCCGGGTTCGATTCTGGGTACTGCATGTGTGGAGTTTGCAAGTTCTCCCTATGACTGCGTGGGTTTTTGCCGGGTGATCCGGTTTCCTCCCACAGCCAAAGACTTACAGGTTAATAGGTAAATTGGCCATTGTAAATTGCCCCTAGTGCAGGTAGATTGTAGGAGAATAGTGGGGATGTGGTAGGGAATATGGGATTAATGTAGGATTAGTATAAATGGGTGGTTGTTGATCGGCACAGACTCAGTGGACCAAAGGGCCTATTTCAGTGCTGTATCTCTAAATAAAAAACGTTGCTAAGACAGAAAAGCCAGAAGGCTGAGAGAGATCTATTGCAACGAAGAAGACCCTGCGCGAATACCATTTTTAAAAGTACCTCGAGGCAGAGACAAAAGGTGACCTTTCGAACTCCCTACCTGAGAGATTGTAGCAGGACTTTTCACCATCAGACTGTGTCTGAGATTTAACCGTAAGAAGTCTGTAGCCAAGCATCCATCCACCTGAAACTTTCCAAGTTTGACTTTAGTGAACCAGGTAAAGTAAAACCAGGCCTGTACCGTTTAAATTTTCCTCCTGGGAAAACAAACAAGGTTTCACAACGAACTCTTTTTAGAAATCCCAGAGCTAAATGCACGCCATCTTTTAATCTCTACTTTTTCTTGTGTGTGTGCATGTGTGTGCGTGTGTGAGTGGGTGAAGTTGCAAATTTTCGGGTTTTGGTTAATAAACATTTATCTTTCTTTGAACACCTGTCATTTGTTTGTTTATTGACCATTAAAACACACAAGAGTTAACACACAATTCTAATCAAAAGACTATATGTGGTCAGTTGAGAGGTGAAATAGGGAAACCACCCCTGTCATTTCCCACCTGTCCATAACACTATGACCTGCTTTACTTTTCCCCCTCCCACTCCACTCTACTGTCTCATTCCCTCTGGTCTCCAGGGTTTCAGTCTGTACAATTATCTCCCCACCTTCCAGCCCTGCTCAACGTGAAGGCTTCTCATATGAAATGCTACAGAAGAGTGGCTGTATTATGGTTGTTATATGCTGTCATAAATCTGTTGCTGGTGGCTGGTGTATATCATTATTCTGGTGTTCCATAGTTTGCAGATCCTTCTCATTCAAGTCTACAGGCACCTTCCATAGCAACATTATATAATATCCCTCTTATTTTCCTAAGGCTAATTGTAAGGCCGCCTCTGATCAGTGCAAGTACAGTGCCATGTGTAAGCACCCTAAATGTTTGTTGAGTAAGGTATGGCCCATTTGTGTCAGCTGCTATGGTTACACTACACAATATCTCCGAGAATTCTCATCCTTGTTTTCAAATCCCTCCATGGCTTCGCCCCTCCCTATCTGTGTAATCTCCTCCATGCCACAGAACTCTCCGAGATATCTGCACTCCTCTAATTCTGGCCTCTTGTGCATCCCTGATTTTAATTGCTCCACCATTGGTGGCCTTGCCATCAGTTGCCTAGGCTGCAAGCCCTGGAATACCCTCCCTATACCTCTTTGCCTCTCCACCTTGCATTCTGCCTTTATGACATTCCTTAAAACCTACCTCTTTGACCAAGCTTTTGGTCATCTGACCTAATATCGCCTTACTGGTGTCATACTTTTTTTTGTGATGCTCCTGTAAAGCATCTTGGAATGCTTTATTATGTTAAAGGCTCTATTTAAATATAAGTTGTTGTTGCTGTTGGTGAGAAGCCAGCTATCCATCCTTCTCTCTCCTTTAAAAATTCCTGGGGTTCTTGATTTTCCTCAGATCAAAAGCATTGTGCCTTCCTTCCCTTGAAAATCATACATTTGGATGCAAATTATATGCCTACTATAACCTCTGTGCTCCTGGGCAACCCTCTTTACTTCCTGCTTCAGTATAGCACAATCAGAATGGATACTGAGCCCATATTGGAGACAGAAATTGCCTCTGTACCTTTCACTTTTTGTCATTGCTTTGATGATGCAGCAAAGGTTTTCCTTCATTAAGCTCAGCAACACCAGAATTGGCGCCAAGTAAAATGCTTAGTTTTCAATTAACCTCCACTATTTGGTAATTCCAAATTTGTCATGGCTGATCTTTAACTAGGACTCAACAGTAAAATGTGTTGTTTTCCCCATATGACCAAGGGGAAGGCAGGACAAAGTTAAATGTCAGGGATTGGGGTAGAAAGTAGAGCAGAATTAAAGGCCTGGGTGAGGCAAGGAGGAGGATGCAGTAGAATTAGAAAGTGAGAAAGGGTTGATAATGATAAGCTGGAGGAGGGCTTGATTCCAGGGGAAGTGCTGCACTAATGCAAAATATTTACCATTTTTGTACCCTTATCAACAGGTTCAACACGTTAGGAGGTAATTTTAACCCCTCCAGGCAGGTGGAGGAGGAGGCGGATTAAAAATGTAAAAACAGGAAACATGACCACAATCTGACTCCAACCTGCCACAACCCACCTAATTCTGGTTTTAATGGAGGCAGGTCAGGAGACTGGCTGATTAGTAAAATATATTAAGGATGCTGCATGCTGTCACTGTAACCAATGTTTTACTTTTAATTTCTGCAAGTCAGGTTCCTCAGGACTCGGAAAACATGACAAATGAACAGAGGTGAAAAGGGTATGATCCTTGAGGTAAATGCTTTTATTGCACTGCTTGTGGGCCAGGCGGAGCAGGAGTGTTTCCCTCCCAGCCACAGCCAACCAAGCTTACCATTTAAATACCCCACAATCGGCCAGATCCCTCATCCCTCACGATGTCTGATTTACCCGTTGTTTGATCCCCGAAATGTCTGATTCCCTCCTGCAATGTCCAATTTCTGCTCCCATGATGTCTAATTCACCGTCCATGATGTCTGATTTTCCCTTGTCCCCAATGTCTGTTTCCCCTACCCTGAAATGCTTGATCCCCACAATGTCTGATTTCCCCCATCATCCCCCCAAGCCTGCGATCTTGGACTTACCTACCATCCATTCCCCAGCTGCTTTCCAGCCTGATAGACAGCCAGCCTATGAATCAGACCGGCTGTTGGGCAGGGAACCTGTGGAAGTAATTTAAAACAGGCCATGTTGGTAAATTCATCAGCACCTACAGAAAAGCCCTTACTTCTGGGTTTCCCATCCACAAACCGTCCTCCTCTTCCCACTTTCTTCCCGACTGCAGGTTTTAATTGGGCTCTTAATGTGACTGAAAATCATTTTTCAGTGTGTACATTGCATAATGTCTAGATTACCAAAAAGCTTCAGAATAAAACAGTAGTGAGCCCAGGAGGTATCACTGAACCTTTCAGTTTAGCAGAATAAATAAATGTAAATATATGTGGATGTTACACCAAGAATTAACATGCTTTGTTGAATGCTGAAAAATTACAAAACAATGTGTTAATTCTGGAATCAGACACCAGCTTTGTGACATCCGGCAGTTTATTTTTAAGGATTAAGGAATGAATAAGACAATGCCCAATCATTCATTTTAAATATAGATACTGAATATTCATCTGATATTTATGTATATATAGATTGGAAATAATACACAAATTCAGTATTTGAGGCATTAATAATGGCTTACTATTAAGTCTAGAAAAGTGCAAAGGTGGAAGTGTTGTCTGGGTTGTGTTTCCTATTGAGTGAAGTCCTGGTCACCCATCACCCCTGTGCTCACTGACCTATATTGATTCCCGGGCCGGCAAAGCCTTGGTTTTAAAATTCTCATCCTTGCTTTCATATCCCTCCATGGCCTCACTCCTCCCTATCTCTGTAATCTCCTCAAGCCCTACAACCCTCCGAGATCTCTGCATTCCTCCATTTCTTGCCTCTTGAACATCCCCGATTTTCTTTGCTCCACCACTAGCAACCGTGCCCTCAGTTGCCTAAGCATTAACTCTGGAATTCTTTCCCGAAGCCTTTCTGCTTGTTTACCTTTCTTTCTCCTCCTTTATGAACATAAGAACATAAGAAATAGGAGCAGGAGTAGGCCATACAGCCCCTCAAACCTGCCCCGCCAGTCAATAAGATCATGGCTGATCTGTCCCAAGCCTCAACTCCTCTTTTGGGCCTGCTCTGCCTAACCCTCGACTCCACGATATTTCAAAAATCTATCTACCTCCTCCTTAAATACATTTAGTGACCTAGCTTCCACAACTCTCTGAGGTAGAGAATTCCAGAGAATCACCACCCTCTGAGAGAAGAAATTCCTTCGCGTCTCAGTTTTAAATGTTTGCCCCCTTATTCTGTAATTATGCTCCCTAGTTCGAGATCCCCTACTAGTGGAAACATTTTCTCAACATCTACCCTGTCGAGCCCCCTTAAAATCTTATATGTTTCTATAAGATCACCTCTCATTCTTCTAAACTCCAATGAATAAAGGCCTAACCTGTTTAGCCATTCTTGATAAGACAACCCCTTCATCCCAGGAATCAGTCTAGCGAACCTTTTCTGAACTGCCTCCAATGCTTGTATATCCTTCTTTAAATACGAGGACCAAAACTGTACGCAGTACTCCAGGTCTGGCTTCACCAACACCCTGTACAGTAGTAACAGGAATTCCCTATTTTTAAACTCTTAACCCCTTAGCAATAAAGGCCAAAATTCTATTTGCCTTCCTAATTACTTGCTGCAGCTGCATGCTAACCTTTTGTGTTTCATGCACAAGAACACCCAGATGCCTCTGTACTGCAGCATATTTTATAGTCTTTCTCCATCTAAATAGTAATCTGCCTTTTTATTTTTCCTACCAAAGTGGATGATCTCACACTTTCCCACATTGAACACCATCTGCCAAGTTTTTGCCCACTCACTTGACCTATCTGTATCCCTTTGCAGATTTTTTGTGTCCTCATCACAACATGCCTTCCCACCTATTTTTGTATCGTCAGCAAATTTGGATAAACTACACTCTGTCCCTTCCTCTAAGTCATTAATATAGATAGTAAATAGCTGAGGCCCGAGGATCGATCCTTGTGGCACCCCACTAGTTACGGCTTTCCAACCTGAAAAAGACCCATTGATCCCGGCTCTGCCTTCTGTGTGTTAGCCAATCCTCAATCCATGCCAACACATTACCCCCAATACCCTGAGCTCCTATTTTGTGCAATAACCTTTTACGTGGCACTTTATCAAACACCTTCTGAAAATCCAAATACACAACATCTACTGGTTCACCTTTATCCACTCTGCTTGTTATATCCTCAAAGAACTCTAACAAATTTGTCAAACATAATTTCCCTTTCATAAAACCATATTGACTCTGTTTGATTGCATTATGTTTTTCTAAATGTCCTGCTATTTCTTCCTTAATAATCGACTCAAGCATTTTCCCAATGACTGATGTTAAACTAACTGGTCTATAGTTTCCTGCTTTCTGCCTCCCTCCTTTCTTGAATAGGGGTGTCACATTAGTGGTTTTCCAATCCGCTGGTACCCTACCGGAATCCACTGAGTTTTGGTATATTATGACCAATGCCTCCACTATCTCTGCAGCCACTTCTTTTAAAACCCTTTGGTGCAGGCCATCAGGTCCTGGCGACTTGTCTGCCTTTAGTCCCATTAGTTTGTCCAGCACCTATTCCCTCGTGATAGTGATTGTTACATGTTCCTCCCTCCCATTAACACCTTGCTCATCTATTATTGTTGGGATGTTTATAGTGTTTTCCACCATGAAGACTGATGCAAAATATTGGTTTAAATTACCTACCATTTCCCTGTTCCCTGTTATTAATTCCCCATCCTCATCCTCTAAGGGTCCCACACTTACTTTAGCTACTCTCTTCCTTGTAATATACACATGGAAGCTCTTACTGTTTGTTTTTATATTTCTTGCCAATCAATTTTCTCCCTCTTTATTAGTTTTTTAGTTATCCGCTGCTGCTTTCTAAAAAATTCCCAATCCTCTGACCTACCACTCGTTTTCGCCGCATTGTACACCTTTGCTTTTGATTTGATACTCTCCTTAACTGTCTTTGTTGTCCATGGGCGGTTCATCGCTCTCTTCAAGTCCTTCCTTCTGACTGGAATAAATGTTTGCTGAGTGTTATGAAATATCTGCTTAAAAGTCATAGAGAGATACAGCACTGAAACAGGCCCTTTGGTTCACCGAGTCTGTGCTGACCCAACAACCACCCATTTATACTAATCCTACATTAATCCCATATTCCCCACCACATCCTCACCATTCTCCTACCACCTACCTATACTAGGGGCAATTTACCTATTAACCTGCAATTCTTTGGCTGTGGGAGGAAACTGGAATGCCCAGCAGAAACCCACATAGTCACAGGGAGATCTTGCAAACTCCACACAGGCAGTACCCAGAATCGAACCCGGGTCACTGGAGCTGTGAGGCTGCGGAGCTAACCACTGCACCACTGTGTCACCCTAAGTCTGTCACTGCTCCTCTACTGACTTTCCCTGTAGTCTATTTTCCCAGCCTGCTTTAGACAACTCTTTCTTCATATCTCTGTGATTGTTCTTGTTTAAGTTGAAGACACTGGTTTGAGACCCGAGTTGCTCACCCTCAAACTGAATTTGAAATTCTACCATGTTATGATCGCTTCCCCCTAAAGGATCTTTAACTATGAGATCTCTTATTTATCCTACCTCATTACACATTACCAAATCTAAAATAGCCTGTTCTCAAGTAGGTTCTGCAACATATTGCTCTAAGTAACAATCCCTGAGGCACTCTACAAATTCGTCTTCCATGCTACTCTTGCCAATTTGATTTGTCCAGTCTATATGCAGATTAAAATCACCCATGATAATTGCAGTGCCCTTCTCACACAACTCCATTATTTCCTGATTTATGAAGCTCCTTAAAACCTACCCCTTTAACCCTGCTTTTGTTCACCACTCCTAATATCTCCTTATGTAGCTTGGTGACAAATTTTGTCTGATAACGCTCCTGTGAGGTACCTTGCAATGTTTTATGACTTTGAAGGTGACATATAACTGCAAGTTGTCATTATTGTGTTCATGTTCATAATAACCCATTTGTTGAATGACCCAGAATCAGTGTTATGGGAATTAGTGAATTCACAGAAGCACACAACATTCTGG
The DNA here is from genome assembly GCF_036365525.1 of Heterodontus francisci. Taxonomy (NCBI): domain Eukaryota; kingdom Metazoa; phylum Chordata; class Chondrichthyes; order Heterodontiformes; family Heterodontidae; genus Heterodontus; species Heterodontus francisci. The sequence goes on along the minus strand of NC_090388.1, from coordinate 42,368,380 downwards.
GAGTAATAGTTCACAATGAGCAGAATCTTCTGCTCTTAGGCCAGAATCATGATTGTCCCGACCCTGCACTGGCTGTCAGGGCGACTGCCTGGGAGATCCACCTGGAGCCGGCCTCTCTGGGTGTGGCGTCCACTTAAGGAAGGTGGGCGGGTCCCTGAGACTGTAGGCCCAATCAGAGGGCCTGCAGCCTTGGAAGGACAGCAGCACCACCAGCAAAGATGGGTGCTGCCAATGTCGGAGGGGGAACGCAACAGCACCTCCATCTTGAGGTGCCCTCTGAAGCATTTAAATAAATGGTGGCCACAGCTGCCAGGCAACCCCTGCAGAGGGGAAACCCCTCCTCAGGATGGCTGGTGACAACAGCTGTGGCCTACTGATGGCTGCGGTTCCAGTGGGGGAGGGGGGATTAAAACAGGAGGCCTCGCAGGCTCCGCAGGCCAACTGCCAGCATGCGGCCTCCGGACACCTGTTGGGCTGAGACGATCCCAGCAGCTGCTCCAATCAGCCCACAAATGGGCATTTATTTATGCAGTTTGGCTACCAGCCACCCCTGGGCAGGTAGCTTCTGCTGGTGCTGACCCACCTCCAGGAAGATCACCCAGAGGCAGGAACACATGGGCTGCTGGCCCAGCACATATTTCTCTTAAATTCCTCCCTGTTCCACTTGAAGCCCGTCACCACGAGGCCAGGTAAATTCCACCCAATAAATCATTTTAAATGAAAATAATGAAGTTTTCTTTCTCCCTGTAATGCAGCTTTTTTCTTTTCAAGAATTAGATTTTAGATTAGATTAGAGATACAGCACTGAAACAGGCCCTTCGGCCCACCGAGTCTGTGCCGAACATCAACCACCCATTTATACTAATCCTACACTCATCCCATATTCCTACCAAACTTCCCCACCTGTCCCTATATTTCCCTACCACCTACCTATACTAGTGACAATTTATAATGGCCAATTTACCTATCAACCTGCAAGTCTTTTGGCTTGTGGGAGGAAACCGGAGCACCCGGAGAAAACCCACGCAGACACAGGGAGAACTTGCAAACTCCACACAGGCAGTACCCGGAATCGAACCCGGGTCCCTGGAGCTGTGAGGCTGCGGTGCTAACCACTGCGCCACTGTGCCGCCCATTCTTGTCTGTTGAGATGAAACTGGAGGCCAGGATTGCCTCTGTTGAATCCTGGTGCGTTTTGGCTGATTTCATGCTCATTCTTGGTGAGAAGTGGACTGTCAGCATTTAAATCAGGATTGGCAGTTCAAATCATGGGCAGGAAATTAATTTGCTGGGGCTGGAAACCCGCTTGGAGTTAAAATCCATCCTATAGTTTGAGAAAGAAAGGTTTTGTTCAAAGGATTCCACCATTTTATTCTGCAAAAAGATACAAAGGCAGAGGTGTGGTTACCTGGCGTCGAGTGGCTCTGGATCACTTTATAGGTCACCCCAAAAGTATTGCTTCCAACTGTTTTCAGCAGATCTGTTCTGAGCCAGGGCCACACATGTAACATTATAGAATGGCCAACCATGTGAAAAATCACCAAGGCATGCATTAAAGTGCGCTCAGTTTTAACAAAAAGTTACATCAAATGTTCATCTCTTTTTTTTAATATAAAATGCACCTTGTACAACTGGTACATTGTCTATGCTTCCTTCCCCTTTCACTTTGTAACATAATATTGTTCCCTAAGATTATATATGACACTGGACAGTGAAATTGCCGATATCAACTAATAAAAGAGAATATTTAATTGAGCTACCGATTCCTCAGATTCCGACAGGTTGTCTGGCAGTAGTGGCTATTCTGAAGAATAATTGGAAGATAACCTCTAGGTTTGACCTTTGCTGTAACTCTCTTTGTTTCTTGTCATATATTTCTGATGTTCTCCAGCTTATTCCTATTACTTTTGCTACTTGGGCATCATCTGTGTTATTCAGCAACGTTTTGTTTTGTCATTTACAGCAGAAACTGTCCATGTACTCCAATTTATTCTCATTGTTGTTTTTGATTGGTCCTTCTTTCTGTGCCAGCCATACTTCACTGTGTTGTGCTAGGTGTTTGTGTATATATTTTACTCGACCTTTTATCCCAAGTTTGAATGAAAAGGAATACACAATAAAATGAATTCAAGTGATTTCTTTTTCCCCCGCAGATGGAACCTCTTGCAAGTTTCCATTTTCCCCCTTCCAGCTTCTCTTTTCAGATTTGTGCTCAACACCGTGAAGAACAATAATGCTGAGGAACACAAAATGCTTTTCTGTTTTAGCACCTACTGTCATCATGAACTCAGCAACCTTAACCACAATCTAAGAAGTGCTCTGCTTACGTCACTATGTGTAACATTGAAAAGCGAGGAGGGGAGGGTATGGGCAAGCCCCAAAGCTGGCAGCATACACTGAGAGTTTTGGGACGTGTAGGCCCTGCCAATCGTTAAGATAGATTTCTACCTATTAAAAAAAAGGCATTCGGGGATAGTGCAGGAAAATAGAATCATAGAGTTATACAGCACAGAAACAGGCCCTTCGGCCATCGTGTCCGTGTTGGCCATCAAGCACCTATCTATTCTAATCCCAGTTTCCAACACTTGGCCCATAGCCTTGTATGCTATGGCATTTCAAGTGCTCATCTAAATACTTCTTAAATGTTGTGAGGGTTCCTGCCTCTACCGCCCCTTTAGGCAGTGTGTTCCAGATTCCAATCACCCTCTGAGTGAAATTTTTTTCCTCAAATCCCCTGTAAACCTCCTGCCCCTTACCTTAAATCTATGCCCCCTGGTTATTGACACCTCCGCTAAGGGAAAAAGTTTCTTCCTATCTACCCAATCAATGCCCCTCATAATTTTGTTTACCTCAATCAGGTCCCCCCTCAGCCTTCTCTGCTCTAAGGAAAACAACCCTAGCCTATCCAGTCTCTCTTCATAGCTGAAATGCTGCAGCCCAGGCAACATCCTGGCGAATCTCCTTTGCACCCTCTCCAGTGCAATCACATCCTTCCTATAGTGTGGTGACCAGAACTGTACACAGTACTCCAGCTGTGGCCTAGCTAGCATTTTATACAGCTCCATCATAACCTCTCTGCTCTTATATTCTATGCCTCGGCTAATAAAGGCAAGTATCCCATATGCCTTCCTAACCACCTCACTTACCTGTGCTGCTGTCTTCAGTGATCTATGGACAAATACACCAAGGCCCCTCTGACTCTCTGTACTTCCTAGGGTCCTACCATCCATTGTATATTCCCTTGCCTTGTTAGTCCTCCCAAAATGCATCACTTCATACTTCTCAGGATTAAATTTCATTTGCCACTGCTCCACCCATTTTACCATATCTTATCTTAAAATGGTGTTGAAGTAGATCAGCCATGATCTTGTTGAATGTCGAAGCAGGCTTGAAGGGCTGAATGGCCTACTCCTGCTCCTATTTCTTATGTTCTTATGTAAATATGTTGTTACTGCAACTGATAGTTTAATTCCCTAACAAACACACATATATGGAATAACACATATCTCTCAAGCAGAAGAAGGGTTCCGAAGAAGGGTCACTGACCCGAAACGTGAACTCTGCTTCTCTTTCCACAGATGCTGCCAGACCTGCTGAGTGGTTCCAGCATTTCTTGTTTTTATCTCTCAAGCAGCAGTGTTAATTCATCTCTCTCACAGCCATCCTCAATTAAGTCTCCAAAGCAGTTTCCTTATTCAGATTATTCACACTTCGTGTAATATATATAAGATGTTCACAAAAGGAACAAATGGAGAAAGTTGAATGAAGGATACTCAAACTGATTGTAGTTCTTTAATTTTAGAAGGTATGGAAAGTTATTCACTCTTTACAATATTTTAAAATCATTAAATTGAGTTAAGATATTTAATATATATGGAAAACTTATCTTAACATTTTACTTATTGAAATTTTTGGACAGTATATTTACGATGGCTACTGCCTGAGGTTGAGTATAACCATTTTTTTTTATTCATTCATGGGATGTAAACGTCGCTGGCAAGGCCAGCATTTGTTGCCCATCCCTAATTGCCCTTGAGAAGGTGGTGCTAAGCCATCTTCTTGAACTGTTGCAGTCCATCTGGTGTAGGTGCACCCACAGTGCTGTTAGTAAGGGAGTTCCAGCATTTTGACCCAGTGACAGTTAAGGAACCACGATGTAGTGTGTATTGAACCAGTTGAGCTTGTGTATTGCAGTAGCTGAGCATTTCGTTATACTGCCAGATTGCCTCTCTGCTGCCCTCGCTGTTGGGGAGGTGTAAATAAAAAATTCCACAATGGCTACTTACAGGAAGACCTCATTTTAGACAATGTTATTGATTCTTAAATGCCCTCTGAAATGGCCAAGCAAGCCACTCAGTTCAAGGGCAGTTAGGGATGGGCAATAAATGCTGGCCTGGCCAGCGACACCCACATCCCATGAGCAAATAAAACAAAACGTACTCAGTGAATACATAACAGAAAGATAGCGACAAGGATGGATTTGAATTTTTTTTTACATTCATTCAAGAGATTAAAGTCTGAAGAACATTGTGACACACTTTTTGGAACTCCCAAAGTCGATCTTGAGGATGTTTGGGTGATTTAAAAGATTGCTTTGGGTGTGGCTGCAGCACGGTCTGTAATTGAATAAAATAGCACTGCAGACAAATTTTGGGACCATGGGGGATTTCAACCCAAACAAAGAGGACTGGTGTAATTATGAACAAAGGTTACACATTTGGCTGCAAGCTAATAAAACAGGAAATGAGGATACAGTGAATGTTTTTTTTATATTTATTTAGAGATACAGCACTGAAATAGGCCCTTCGGCCCACCGAGTCTGTGCCGACCAACAACCACCCATTTATACTAATCCTACGTTGATCCCATATTCCCTACCACATCCCCACCTTTCCTCAATTCTCCTACCACCTACCTACACTAGGGGCAATTTACATTGGCCAATTTACCTATCAACCTGCAAGTCTTTGGCTGTGGGAGGAAACCGGAGCACCCGGCGGAAACCCACGCAGACACAGGGAGAACTTGCAAACTCCATACAGGCAGTACCCAGAACTGAACCCGGGTTGCTGGAGCTGTGCCTGCTCACTCCATCCTTCAGTCATTTCTTCCCGAACTTGTAGTCAAAAGTTTTTGTCGCCAGAATACTCCTCCCCTTTAAGAGCTGCTGTCTGTCTTTAAGTAGCATCCTGGCCTCCCACTATTGCCCAATGCTGTGCAGCCAATGAATAGTGCAGACTGCATGCACAAATCACTTTATTCAGAAGTCAGCATAGGTATTGGCACCAACTGGTAGGGGTAGTCTGGGACCTTCCCCCCTACATTTTCAGGCACATTCTGCTTTACAGACCAGTCATTTATGTTGGGTTTATTGTTGCAACTGACACAAGCCTAGCTGCTTAGATAAGGCTTCTTCCTTTGAATATGAAATCTATTCGTTATGCACTGACTTACATTAATAATATATGGAGCTTCCAATCAGGAAGATTAATGTCTTTCATATTTTTTGTGAATCTGTTAAGCAGCTCCTCTGGAGAAGCAAATTACCTGCTGTGTTGTCTATATCGTTACAAGTCTGCAGGTGCAGCTCTACAGAGACAAATGAGCTCTCCCTGTCTTGAGTGCTTCAAGCTAAATTCCTTTGAACAAATTTAGTGATCCAAAAAAAATGTTCACATGTGTTAAGTTTTCTCTGCATTTCCTGTGTTATTTAATTTTTATACACTGCTGCATACTATTTGCCTCATCCTTGTCATGATTTGCAACAGTTTTAATCGTGCACAGATAAGCTCCAGGCTGTAAGGATGGACCAAGGTTTTGTGTATGCTCTCAACCCCTTCCCCTGCCATGAAGGCTATTGACAAAGTTATGCTGTGTCTTGCTGAGATTGCATGCACAGCTTTCACACTGTAACCTTGTGGTATTTGCTATGGAATGCTTTTCTTCACACTTACTAGCTTTCAGAAGTCCAGGATAGAGTAGGCAGTCTTTTGTGTGGAGTCCATTTTCTCTAAAGGTTGAATTCCCCATTAACACAGCATCCACATATGATTCTGTCAAACCCATAAGCAGCATGGCACTTAAATGCTGTCTGTTGTGAAGCTGAATTTGACTTCTTGTTGTTTACTGATCAATTTTTCTTTCAGAGACTGTTGTTACAACAAAATCCTGAGAAGAATGTTCTACCTCTCACAAATTGTGCTTTTTTTCTCAACAATTAATTATAGAATTCAACCATGAACTATACAACATGGTTCATGGTTGAATTTTGTCATAAATTGTTGTAAAGAATAGTACAATTTATAGTGTTGTTCTGCTGCTCTTCAAGATATGGCATTGATGTATTGTTCAAAGAAGAATATACCACATATGACATAAAGTATTACACCTATTATCCTTCAGGAAGCTGTATTCTCACCCTGTAGTATAGGTCTCCTCAAGGTCAGCTGATAAACACAGCAAGCCTCATTCACCAACCCAACTTCCTTTTCTGGTTTAGCCACTGAGAAACGGGCCAATTATTCATGGCAAACGATTTTAATACTCTACTTATGCCAGAAAAATGATTCCCATCGGAAAGCTCTGCATTATTGAATCAAAAGTAAAGCTCTGCAGATTCAGAATAAATGGTGGTTAATGAGAATACGATTAGGTTTATGTCACTGCAAACATCCCTCTCATTCTGTGCAATAAATTTATTAATTTTAATCTATGAGGCTATAAAATTCATGGTGAGTCATTGTGAAAACCATTGTGTTCTGAAGATCATTCACTTGTGATACAGTCTCATATATTGCAATTAAATCACAAGCTTAGAGTACTCATTAAAACCACAGTGGTTCTTCATCCTAATTGATCACAGTAGCCCATGATAATATTTAATTAAAATGTCCTGAGCAGTATTAAGCTGCTGTACAATTCATTTAAAGAGTGTCATGGACATGTGAAAAATGATTGACTAAACTGAAAATAAAGAAGCAATGTAAATCTCAAAACAGACAAAACTCTCTCTCACATATAAAATATATCAAAATATAACTTAACCAGATATATTGCCCATGTTAACCATCCCATGCATCATACACACATTCATCTGCCCATTATAGCTTCTAGGAAATTATTAGTTATAAAAGTGCATTTATTTTATTTCTGTTACAGCAATACGAGTACCAATTTGGACTGCATTCTGAATTTGAAGTGACATATGCAATGATGATTCATGTTGGCTTATTGATTTTTATAATTGTCACAATATATGTGCAAAGTGACAAAATGCATATCCCATATCCCAGGAAGGAGCTTTCTCTTGCCTTCATCAGTCAAAACATAGCCCTGCCAGCCAAAGGTCAGCGATATGAACAGAACAGCATTTAATTCCTGCTACTCTACTGGCTTTGAGTTCTGCAAACTGACGTTGGGGTCATTGGACTACTAATGATGTGCATACTCCTCTGAACCCCAGAAATGCAGGGCACAGGGATGTAGGAGATTTTATCCCGGTAATACAGCTGTGCAATCGTGGGTGGTCTGATTGAGAAGAAGAATGCAGGTTATACTTTATCTATCTGATCCCTCAGTTAAGTGGCAAATGTATTATTGTACTGATTCAAAACTCTAATATTTGGTCCTATCCCATGAGGGTGTTAGATGATCTTGTGGAAATGATGTGGTTGTAGCAAGGTGAATTGTTAGGTTGAATCTGCTAAACATGTGTTGACAAAATTAATGGCAGTTTAGAATTTATTTGACTGAAGAAATATTCACTGAGGCCACAGTAAAATTGACAAGAGTGAAGCAAAGCAACGTGGGTTCAAAAGCTAAGTTTTATTTTGATTGAATTGATTCAAGGCCAATAACTCACAAATGTAACTTACTGCAATCAATGGACCCTTTAAAACTGCAGCACTTATTTTAACCTCAGTGACATATCTACTCTAATCTGCTAAACAGTTCCTCCCCTCCTCCTGAGGTACCTTACATTATACATTAACAATCATCTACTTCCCCAAATACTCAAGCATAATTCCCAGGATACATATTCTACACATACATCAAACAAACTGTGACAGATTTTCTCAGTGGAACACTATTTAGCTGATGTTTCGAATGGAAGATGTCAAATATTTAATATAACAAGGCTTGTGCATTCAAGTTCCTTCACGAAGCATCCTCAAAACTGCATGTTCACGTAGTTAAACAAAAACTCATTTAAGCACATTCACTCAGTTACAATTAGCAGTGGGATTATAACAATAGGATCATTTTCTTGACATAATAGATTCAAATTATTTCTATGAAATATTACTTTGGGGACCAAGAACTAAGCTTTCCGATGAAAAGCAAGACTCTTGCATGGGTCAACATATTGAAACCCACTTAAATTGTCTGAGTTTTCTGAACAAATGCACACTCAATGCTCATTCTTAGAAAATAGCAGTGGATTTCATTGTCCAACTAATGCCTCATTAACGGCTACAATCAGCAACACTGAAACATGCCAATTCTTTTCATCAGAATCATGGAATGTAATAGGGAAAACAGTTACAATTCATCAAGAATACAGGAAAGAATGCTACATACTGAATGCGAAAGCAGGAGGAATTCTCCTGCAGGCTGGCAGCAGAGCTACGGTGGGACTCATTAGTTTGGCTAGAAGAGGCCAAGGTAAGTTAAAAAAAATTGCTTCTATTTGAACTCCTTGTGGGCCCAGAGAAGCAAATGCAGTCCCCACAGCCCCTCAAGAAGGCTTCTGTCTTGAACATACTCAACGACTGAGCCTTCACAGCCTTCTGGGGCAGAGAATTCACCACCTTCTGAGTCAAGAAATTCCTCTTCATCTCAGTCCTAAATGGCCTGCCCTTTATTCTGAGACTGTGTCCCCTGTTTCTAGACTCCCCAGCCATTGGAAACATCCTTCCTGCATCTACCCTGTCGAGCCCTCTAAATATTTTGTATGTTTGAATGCGATCACCTCTCATTCTTCTAAACTCCAGAGAATAAAAGCCCAGTCTATTTAATCATTCCTCTTAGGGCGATCCCTCCATCCCAGGAATTAGTTTGGTGAACATTCGTTGCACTACCTCTATGGCAGGTATATCATTTCTTAGGTAAAGAGATAAAAACTGCACACAATACTCCAGGTCTGCTCTCACCAAGTCTCTATATAATTGCAGAAAGATGTCTTTACTCTTATGCTCAAATCCTCTTGCAGTAAAGGCCAACATACCATTTGCCTTCTTAATTACTTGTTGACCTGCATGTTAACTTTGAGTGATTCATGAAGAAGGACACCCAAGATCTTTGAAGTTCAACACTTCCCAGCCTTTCACCATTTAAGAAATACTCTGTTTTTCTGTTTTTCCTACCAAAGTGGCTAACCTCACATTTCTCCACATTGGATTCCATCTGCCAAATTTTTGCCACTCACTTAGCCTCTCCAAATCTCCTTGAAGCATCTTTGCATCCTCCTCATAACTCCCATTTCCACCTAGTTTCATGTCATCTGCAAACTTGGAAATATTACATTTAATCCCCACATCCAACGCATTGATATAGATTGTGAATAGCTGGGGCCCAAGCACTGATCCTTGTAGTACCCCACTAGTCACAGCCTGCCAACCTGAAAATGACCCATTTATTCCTACCCTGTGTTTTCTGTCCGTAAACTAGTTCTCAATCCATGCCAGTATATTCCCCTCAATCCCACGTGCTCTAATTTTGTTTACTAACCTCTTGTGTGGGACCTTATCAAAAGCTTTCTGAAAACTAAATGTACCACATCCACCTTATCTATTCTGCTAGTTACAACCTCAAAATACTTCAACAGGTTTATTAAACATGATTTCCCTTTCATAAGTCCACGTTGACTCTGCTCAATCCTACCATTGTTTTCTCAATGCCCTTTTATCACACCCTTTAATATAGATACTAGCATTTTCCCTCAGCTGATATTAGACTAACAGGTTTGTAGTTTCCCCTTTTTCTCTCTCCCTCCTTTCTTAAATAGTGGGGTTACAACTGCCATCTTCCAATCTGCAGGAACCATTCCTGAGTCTATAGAATTTTGAAAGATGACCACTAATGCATCTACTACCTCTACAGCTACCTCTTTCAACACTCTGGGATGTAGATCATCAGATCCAGGGAATTTATCTATTTTCAGTCCCATTAATTTCTCTGGTACTTTTATTTTTGATTAATATTAATATCTTGCAGTTCCTCATTTACACTAGTCCTTTGATTCTCCATTGTTTCTGGGAAGTTTTTCGTATTTTCCTCTGTGACAATCAGCAGCCAGGGAAATCTGAAATAAGGTCGTGAAAATTGAGGTTGTGCACAGTGTACAGTACACAGTAATTTCTCTACGCAGGGGCATAGCTCTGTTTAAAGCTAAAGTTTCTGAATTAGGCCAAACTGAATTTGACCACTTAACCTAATCAGTTCTAACTTGGTTCACTTGAATCAAAGTTATGGGATACTGAATATAAAAAAGGAATTTTATTCAACCTACACAGCTTTTTAGCAAATTAAACCCAAACACCAACAGACCATTTAGAAAGAAATTTTGTTTTCTGTATCCAATAATTTAGTAAATCCTTTGTTACTTTCTCATTTATTGAAAATGTATAACTTATGCAGATTTTAAAATTTTAGTTTCCAGTGCTTTAGAAACTGTTAGTATATTCCTGATTTATTTGATCACATTTCTTCACATTTTAAATCTGTATTTACTTTTCTTTACAGTATAAGTTTTGAATGCATTCAATTATTCAGACAAAAGCAAAATACTGCCGCTGCTGGAAATTTAAAATAAAAACAGAAAATGCTGGAAATACTCAGCAGGTCAGGCAGCATCTGTGGAGAGAGAAACCGAGTTAACGTTTCAGGTCAGGGTCCTTTCATCAGAACTAGGAAAAGTTAGTGATGTAATAAGTTCAGAATTTGATTTCTACAGGGTCCCATGTGCTATGAGTATGTGCAGTCTCAGCACAATCCTAATGGATGAAAACCAAGAGCACAAAACTAACAATAATTCAGCAGTACTAAATGGTGTTTGGGTTTAATTTGCTGAAAAGCTGTGCAGGTTGAATTAAATTCCTTTTTTATATTCAGGATCCCATAACTTTGATTCAAGTGAACCAAGTTAGAACTGCTTAGGTTAAGTCAATTTGGCTTAATTCAGAAACGTTAGCTTTAAACAGCTAAACTCTTAACCTTCGGTCCTACATAAAAGACGTCGCAGGGAATACGAAGCCTGGACTTTCCTTGGAGCTTCTCCCACCGTAACCTTGTTGGGTGTCTGGTGTAAACACCTTTTACGTAAATGGATTTTCCAACACATTTCTACTAACTAAAGTCATTGTATAATCTGTGTTGCCTGTATATTTTATGATGAGGTAATATCTGATGGGGGTCAATCCTCCTTAAATGGATAATAAAAGCAAAATACTGCGGATGCTGGAAATCTGAAACAAAAACAAGAAATGCTGGAGTCACTCAGCAGGTCTGGCAGCATCTGTGGAAAGAGAAGCAGAGTTAACGTTTCGGGTCAGTGACCCTTCTTCGGAACTGACAAATATTAGAAAAGTCACAGATTATAAACAAGTGAGGTGGGGGTTCCACCTCCTTAAATGGAGCCTGACTCTTCTTTGCATCATGCTGTGCTGATCTTCTTCCTCCTCCATGATAATAGCATACTGCCCATAGGGACTACTACCACACCTGTTCCTGAGAAGCCCCTCACTGTGGGTGAGGAGAGGTGTGTCAAAACCTTCCAGTGCTCTCACATTCTCAGATCCCTTCAGCACCAAGTCCAGATCTGTGCCGGCAGAATGCTAAAAAATGAAAATCACTGCAAAAAGTCATCCCCAGCTACAGAAACTCCTCACTTTGTCCTCACTCAGCTGCTGTTGGGGAAAATGAAGTCAATGGACAGTAAAATCAGGGGGCTGACCCATACCTCCCTGTTTCCTGCCTGGCAAATTACATACGAAGGTTCTCCTTGCATAAAGCAAACACACTAGGCAAATGGGACTCAGAACATCAACAATGCGTATGAACAATGATGGACAGGAAAAGACCTCTGGTCCAGCCGGCCTGTCCCATACAATTTTTGATCCCTTATGCATCACAATATATACAATTGCCACTCCACCCAAAACCAATTGATCTCCTGGGTGAGGCACAAGCCAAATAAAATTCCAGGCTAAATTTGGAAAGAAATCTATAAGATTCCTCTCCGACCCACTTAGACAATCAAAACTAGTCCAGAAGATCACTCTGGTCCTGATAGTTCTATCCAGTGCCTACCTTTTGTATGAGGTGATCTTCACCCCAGCCAGAAACAAGTCCAGACTTTGTTTGAAGGAATCATTGGACGAGCTGGGAAAAGTAAGTTGAATAGCTTATTCTGCAGTGATCAGAGATTAAAGTAAGGACAAAGAGTGATCAACATGTAGAATGAATTTATGGATAGGATCCTGGATTATAGGATAGGGGAATTGGAACTTCTTTTCGGATGGATGGGCTGAATGGCCTTCCTCATCCATATCTATCGTGTGATAGAAAAATTGGATGTGTAACTATTTACTCCTGCAATAGCTGATTTACAGGCCTGACCTATAAAAGATAATAAATAGCTAGTGGTGAACTGCAATGCCATAATTCAATCAAACTGTGCTGATAACATTATATCCATGAGAGAGAAGCTTGTATCATTTCTGAATGTCAGCAGAGCCCCTGAGGTTGAGTTTATTTCTGCCTATTATTGTAGAATGCAGTGTACTGGCTGTACAGGTGTATAAATCAATTAGTACACTCTAATTGATAAATGACCTACCTTTACCTCTTCCCTCAATGTGCATTTGTCAAATGCACATAAAACCAACATTGCAGAAAACATCAAGATTTCTGGAAAAAAGTGGCAAGAAGCTATAGCTGTCATCACCTGCAAAACGGAAAATCCCAACTCATTCATCCCTCTCAACATTCAAAGAAATGATTCAAGGCATTGACAAGATAGCAGCTTCACCCCTGCAACTTGTGTATCTTCATTTTAGAGGCTAAATAAATAAGGCCTGTGCCATTACTCAACTTTTACATTTTCTTATAACATGGTGCATATTGATATTTTACATCGCTGTCAGTGTAGATCTGAATAGTAAAGATACAATTTAGCCCCCAGCGATTAGGATTATGTATTAATGAGTATCCTGTTATATCCACTGTATCCAACAATGGTATGAGAAATGAACTGTCAGAGAAATAGCCTAATTCTTTTGGAAAGTTTCTCTTCAATGCTATCTAGCATGTTTGTTGGTTATGGTGATATTTTTTTGCATTTGTCCTTGTACATTATAAAATGTGACTTTAGTGGATTGATATAAAATACAGGCAAAATGTTGATATTTAGCTGTGGATTGTCAAATATATCATTTGTGAAATGAAGTATTAGACTTGAAAGGCACTCACCAAATTGCAGTGAAAGCAATATTACTTTTTGAAGTAAATCTTTCAATTGTCAAACTACTGAGATCCCATCAGAGACATAATGTATCTATGAAATGTTAGTTCATTAGAATGTAAAATCCTTCAAGCAAGCGCCACTCTCAAAAGTAGCATCCATGCTATCGTGCAGAAATAATTAAGAGTGATAATTATGTGAGTTGTGCATTTATTTAATTAGCTACAGGAAGTAATATCCTGCCATTTCACACAGATGCCTTCATCTGAATTGCTAAAATAATTAATTACCTAAATGAAAACTAAGAACAGGAAGAATTAAATCAGCATATCACACATTCTTTTCAAGCTGCAGCTGTAAGGCTTTTTTGAGATAAGTTAACTGAAGGTGCAAAGAACCATTATGATGATTGGCATGCTGCTAAAGGTTTGTGTATTGATTCTAACTGGCACTCAGAACTATTGCACTGCAGAAATGCTCTTTGAAACTTGTGTAATACATAAAGGTCAGCACATTGTTCTACTGTATGTGGGTAGAGATTTACCTTTCCTGCTCTTTTTCATTGGAAAGGCAAGGCACATTGTTAACACTTGGCTGGCTGCATAATGCCTAGATAAAATGGCCTAAATGTGTTGGCACTGTGCCCATTTTAGCAGCATGCTCACCATATTCTTGGAGGCGGAACCAAAGCCATCTAGAGCCCATACCTGAAAGAGGCGCTCGGCCCTTTGCGTATTCAAATAGGGGGGCTTCTCGATATTTGGCTGCCCTGAGTACTGCCAGTGTTGGACCTTCTGCTTTCAGCATAATAAAGTCTGCATGTGGCTTAACCAGTGGGGTTCAAAGAGACTGGTGGAGGCTGTCACAAAAAAGGTAAGTTTTTAAAATAAACCTTTTCTTAAAAAGGAGGTGCTCCTCCTTCCTCCACAGCAATCCTGAAGACCACTGGTGACTCCTGCTCAACCCTCTTATGATCCCCTCAAATCAAAGGTGCTGCTGGTGATGCAGTAGCCCAAATTTTAAAACCACTTCAACTGCAATGTGCCAAAGGTGCACACCGTGGCCGAATTTTACGCCGCCCCAGCGGGTTGGATGGTGGCGTGGGGGTGGCGGAAAATTGGGCAGGAGGCTCTGGGAGGCCTACCCGTCCCGCTCTTGCTTTACAATGATCGGGCGGAAGAAATGGCCCGCCCGCCCGGGGCCAATCAAAGCCCTTAAGTGGCCACTTAAGGGGCCTCGCCCACCTCCACGGGTGTTTTACCCGTGGCTAGCGGGTGTGCTGGGGACGTGAAAGACTACCCAGCGATAGTTGCCGGCCTTTCCGTGAGCTGGTGGTAGGGGGGGTGGGGGACATGGCAGTTGGGCACAGGGTGCCCGATTGAGGGCTGCCCCCGCCTCCCAACCCACCCCCGCGATCCAAGATGCCCCCCCCTGCCAAATGACCACTCCAGCCTCACCAAGGAAGAACCGATATCCCTGGTGAGGCATGCCCAACTTAACTTGTGTCCTGGCTCCATCTGGTCGGCTGGGCTGCAGTCCCAGGAGTGGCCAATGCTCCCGGTGGCGCTGCTGGGACTAAGAGCTGCTAGCCCGCTGATTGGCCGGCAGCTCACTGAGGCAAGACCTCCTCCCTCAAGTGGGTGGAAGTCCCGCCTTGGGACAATTAAAGCCTGAGGACCCGTAAAATGTGGGATGGATCCCCAGGCTAGGCGGAAGCGAGTTTGCCACCGACTTTTACGTCGGTGGCGAATTCCCATCCGTCTAAGGTAAAATCCAGCCCCGGGTATCCGCAGCTCACCTGTCTGGTGAGGCCCAAGGCCCAATATTGAGTATACCTACTTTGATCCAGTAAAGGGATCGTTCCCTGTGCCCAGTTTGTACTGACAGGCCGGCACTATGTGCTCAAATCCCACACCAGAGCATGAGTGACAAATCTAGGCTGACATGCCAGGAGTGCTGCATTGCCAAAGGTGCCACCTTTCAGATGAGATGTTCTACTGAGGTCCCATCTGCCCTCTCAGTTGGATATAAATGATCCCATGGAGTGATTTGAAGAAAAGGAGCCAAGTTATTTCTGGTGTCCTGGCAAATATATATCCCTCAACCAACATCAGTAAAACAGATGATCTGGTCAGTATCACATTTGCTGTTTGTGGGACCACGCTGTGTGCTATTTAATTGCCGTGTTGCCTGCATTACACTGGTGACTACACTTCAAAAGTACTTCATTGGCTGTAAAGTGCTTTGAGATGCTGTGAGGTGATGAAAGATGCAAGTTATTTCTGTACTTTTCATTTATTTCAATGTTTCACCCTGAAAAAAATCAGGAAGTTGCATTTTCACATTCCTGTACTGCCATTTGCATACCTTTAAATTCAAACACAAGCAGCAATTCCAGATTTACCCTCCAGTCAGTGACACTAGACAGCATTCAATACTTTTCTTCTGGCATGCTCGCTGTCCATTTAAATAGGGTTCTTTATGTTTGCAGTTGTTGGAAAATAATGTGCATCTTAAACACTCTGGCCACTATGAACATCCCTATTACATAATGCAAAGAATAGTACATCTGAGTTATGTAGGAAAACTGGTACTTATTCCTGCTCAGATATTAACGTCAATTTAAAGTAATCTGAACTGAAGGGAACTCCCGGTGGATTTCTCTACTAAAGAACAAAGAAAAGAACAAAGAAAATTACAGCACAGGAACAGGCCCTTCGGCCCTCCAAGCCTGCGCCGATCCAGATCCTCTACCTAAACATGTCGCCTATTTTCTAAGGGTCTGTATCTCTCAGCTTCCTGCCCATTCATGTATCTGTCTAGATACATTTTAAAAGACGCTTTCGTGTTCGCATCTACCACCTCCGCTGGCAACGCGTTCCAGGCACCCACCACCCTCTGCGTAAAGAACTTTCCACGCATATCCCCCCTAAACTTTTCCCCTCTCACTTTGAACTCGTGACCCCTAGTATTTGAATCCCCCACTCTGGGAAAAAGCTTCTTGCTATCCACCCTGTCTATACCTCTCGTGATTTTGTACACCTCAATCAGGTCCCCCCTCAACCTCCGTCTTTCTAATGAAAATAATCCTAATCTACTCAACCTCTCTTCATAGCTAGCGCCCTCCATACCAGGCAACATCCTGGTGAACCTCCTCTGCACTCTCTCCAAAGCATCCACATCCTTTTGGTAATGTGGCGACCAGAACTGCACGCAGTATTCCAAATGTGGCCGAACCAAAGTCTTATACAACTGTAACATGACCTGCCAACCCTTGTACTCAATACCCCGTCCGATGAAGGAAAGCATGCCGTATGCCTTCTTGACCACTCTATTTACCTGCGTTGCCACCTTCAGGGAACAATGGACCTGAACACCCAAATCTCTCTGTACATCAATTTTCCCCAGGACTTTTCCATTTACTGTATAGTTCACTCTTGAACTGGATCTTCCAAAATGCATCACCTTGCATTTACCCTGATTGAACTCCATCTGCCATTTCTCTGCCCAACTCTCTAATCTATCTATATTCTGCTGTATTCTCTGACAGTCCCCTTCACTACCTGCTACTCCACCAATCTTAGTGTCGTCTGCAAACTTGCTAATCAGACCACCTATACTTTCCTCCAAATCATTTATGTATATCACAAACAACAGTGGTCCCAGCACAGATCCCTGTGGAACACCACTGGTCACACGTCTCCATTTTGAGAAACTCCCTTCCACTGCTACTCTCTGTCTCCTGTTGCGCAGCCAGTTCTTTATCCATCTAGCTAGTACACCCTGGACCCCATGCGACTTCACTTTCTCCATCAGCCTACCATGGGGAACCTTATCAAACGCCTTACTGAAGTCCATGTATATGACATCTACAGCCCTTCCCTCATCAATCAACTTTGTCACTTCCTCAAAGAATTCTATTAAGTTGGTAAGACATGACCTTCCCTGCACAAAACCATGTTGCCTATCACTGATAAGCCCATTTTCTTCCAGATGGGAATAGATCCTATCCCTCAGTATCTTCTCCAGCAGCTTCCCTACCACTGACGTCAGGCTCACCGGTCTATAATTACCTGGATTATCCCTGCTACCTTTCTTAAACAAGGGGACAACATTAGCAATTCTCCAGTCCTCCGGGACCTCACCCGTGTTTAAGGATGCTGCAAAGATATCTGTTAAGGCCCCAACTATTTCCTCTCTCGCTTCCCTCAGTAACCTGGGATAGATCCCATCCGGACCTGGGGACTTGTCCACCTTAATGCCTTTTAGAATACCCAACACTTCCTCCCTCCTTATGCCGACTTGACCTAGAGTGATCAAACATCTTTCCCTAACCTCAACATCCGTCATGTCCCTCTCCTCGGTGAATACCGATGCAAAGTACTCGTTTAGAATCTCACCCATTTTCTCTGACTCCACACATAACTTTCCTCCTTTGTCCTTGAGTGGGCCAATCCTTTCTCTCGTTATCCTCTTGCTCCTTATATATGAATAAAAGGCTTTGGGATTTTCCTTAACCCTGTTTGCTAAAGATATTTCATGACCCCTTTTAGCCCTCTTAATTCCTCGTTTCAGATTGGTCCTACATTCCCGATATTCTTCCAAAGCTTCGTCTTTCTTCAGCTGCCTAGACCTTATGTATGCTTCCTTTTTCCTCTTAGCTAGTCTCACAATTTCACCTGTCATCCATGGTTCCCTAATCTTGCCATTTCTATCCCTCATTTTCACAGGAACATGTCTCTCTTGCACGCTAATCAACCTCTCTTTAAAAGCCTCCCACATATCAAATGTGGATTTACCTTCAAACAGCTGCTCCCAATCTACATTCCCCAGCTCCTGCCGAATTTTGGTATAGTTGGCCTTCCCCCAATTTAGCACTCTTCCTTGAGGACCACTCTCGTCTTTGACCATGAGTATACTAAAACTTACGGAATTGTGATTACTATTCCCAAAGTAGTCCCCTACTGAAACTTCAACCACCTGGCCGGGCTCATTCCCCAACACCAGGTCCAGTATGGCCCCTTCCCGAGTTGGACTATTTACATACTGCTCTAGAAAACCCTCCTGGATGCTCCTTACAAATTCTGCTCCATCTAGACCTCTAACACTAAGTGAATCCCAGTCAATGTTGGGAAAATTAAAATCTCCTATCACCACCACCCTGTTGCTCCTACATCTTTCCATAATCTGTTTACATATTTGTACCTCTATCTCACGTTCGCTGTTGGGAGGCCTGTAGTACAGCCCCAACATTGTTACCACACCCTTCCTATTTCTGAGTTCTGCCCAAATTGCCTCACAGCTCGAGTCCTCCATAGTGCCTTCCTTCAGCACAGCTGTGATATCCTCTTTGACCAGTAATGCAACTCCTCCACCCCTTTTACCTCCCTCTCTATCCCGCCTGAAGCATCGATATCCTGGGATATTTAGTTGCCAATCATGCCCTTCCCTTAACCAAGTCTCAGTAATAGCAATAACATCATACTCCCAGGTACTAATCCAAGCCCTAAGTTCATCTGCCTTACCTACTACACTTCTTGCATTAAAACAAATGCACTTCAGACCACCAGTCCCTTTGCTTTCATCATCTGCTCCCTGCCTACTCTTTCCCTTAGTCACGCTGACTTCATTATCTAGTTCCTTCCAGGCTTTAGTTACTACCTCCTTACTGTCCACTGACCTCCTCATTTGGTTCCCAACCCCCTGCCACATTAGTTTAAACCTTCCCCAACAGCGTTAGCAAAAGCACCCCCAAGGGCATTGGTTCCAGTTCGGCCCAGGTGTAGACCGTCCAATTTGTAATAGTCCCACCTCCCCCAGAACCGGTCCCAATGTCCCAAAAATCTGAACCCCTCCCTCCTGCACCATCTCTCAAGCCACGCATTCATCCTGACTATTCTTTCATCTCTACTCTGACTATCACGTGGCACTGGTAGCAATCCTGAGATTACTATCTCTGAGGTCCTACTTTTTAACTTGGCTCCTAACTCCCTAAATTCTGCTTGTAGGACCTCATCCCGTTTTTTACCTATATCATTGGTGCCTATGTGCACAACAACAACTGGCTGTTCACCCTCCCCCTTCAGAATGTTCTGCAGCCGATCTGAGACATCCCTGACCCGTGCACCTGGGAGGCAACATACTATTCGGGAGTCTCGTTTTCGACCACAGAACCGCCTATCCACTCCCCTTACAATCGAATCCCCTATGACTATAGCCCTTCCACTCTTTTTGCCGCCCTTCTGAACAGCAGAGCCAGCCACAGCGCCATGAACCTGGCTACTGCTGCCTTCCCCTGGTGAGCCATCTCCCCCAACAGTATCCAAAACGGTATACCTGTTGTGGAGGGAGATGACCGCAGGGGACACCAGCGCTGCCTTCCTGCTCTTTCTCTGCCTTTTGGTCACCCATTCCCTTTCTCCCTCAGCAATCCTAATCTGCGGTGTGACCAATTCACTAAACTTGCTATCCACGACCTCCTCAGCATCGCGGATGCTCCAAAGTGAGTCCATCCGCAGCTCCAGAGCCGTCATGCGGTCTACCAAGAGCTGCAGCTGGACACACTTCCTACACGTGAAGGAGTCAGGGACATCAACCACGTCCCTGAGCTCCCACATTGAGCAAGAGGAGCATAACACGGGTCTGAGATCTCCTGCCATATTTAATCTTAAGCTTAGTCTACTAAGTCTATTTACTGGAATAGTGAAGGTTAAGGGCAGATTTAATAACTATGCAAAATCTTGAAAATGCTTCAGAAGGGAAATACTAAAAGATTACGATATTTTTCCATTGAGGTGCAGCCCTTGACCATCCTAAATCCATCATGAAACTTCTCCCTCTCTTTGTGCAAATTCCAAATGCTTCCAAATTCCATTTGAATTGGCCCTTTATATACACCAGTTGAGATTATGCCATGTGGATTTGCACCATGCCTGCTGTCGCGTCTTTGATGCCAAACCAAAATACAGATTGACCCAGTGAAATTTCTTTGAAGTTTTCTACTTGATATCACACCCCATTCTGAACAAATCTCGGCGTTATTATCGGGGCCATAAAGTCCTCTGGTTGATGAATTGGTAACAATGGGGCATATATTTAGAATTAATACAGGAAATATAAAGGGGGAGGTTGGAAGAAGCTTTTTCCAGACAGTGGTTATTAGAATATGGAAGTGACAATTGACAGACAGAGAGATCTGGGCGTACAGGTCCACAGGTCACTGAAAGTGGCAACGCAGGTGGATAAGATAGTCAAGAAGGCATACGGCATGCTTGCCTTCATCGGTCGGGGCAAAGAGTATAAAAATTGGCAAGTCATGTTGCAGCTGTACAGAACTTTAGTTAGGCCACACTTAGAATATTGCGTGCAATTCTGGTCGTCACACTACCAGAAGGACGTGGAGGCTTTGGAGAGGGTACAGAAGAGGTTTACCAGGATGTTGCCTGGTCTGGAGGGCATTAGCTATGAGGAGAGGTTGGAAAAACTCGGATAGTTTTCACTGGAACGACGGAGATGGAGGGGCGACATGATAGAGGTTTACAAAGTTATGAGCGGCATGGACAAAGTGGATAGTCAGAAGCTTTTTCCCAGGGTGGAAGAGTCAGTTACTGGGGTACATAGGTTTAAGGTGCGAGGGGCAAAGTTTAGAGGGGATGTGCGGGGCAAGTTCTTTACATAGAGGGTGGTGAGTGCCTGGGACTTGCTGCCAGGGGAGGTGGTGGAAGCAGATACGATAACGACGTTTAAGAGACATCTTGACAAATACATGAATAGGAAGGGAATAGAGGGATATGGGCCCCGGAAGTGCAGAAGGTGTTAGTTTAGGCAGGCATCAAGATCGGCGCAGGCTTGGAGGGCCAAATGGCATGTTCCTGTGCTGTACTGTTCTTTGTTCTTTGAAGCTGTACCATTCACAACCATTAAGAGCTGACTGGATAAACACATGAAGAATAATATTAAAAGCATACGTGGATTGAATCTTAGAATATTAAAATATAGAAACAGCCCATTCCATCCAACATATTTGTGCCTGAGTTTTCTCTCTGCTTGAGCCTGCAGGGTAGATTTTCACCTTCACCACCTGAGCAGTAATCTTGCTTGCCATTTCAACACACACCCCTGCTCTCATGCCCACATATCTGTCTTGGGCTTGCTGCAGTGTTCCAGTGAACATCAATGCAAGCTTGAGGAACAGCATCTTATTTACTGATTAGGCACATTACAGCCTAGTGGACTGAACATTGAGTTCAATATTTTCAGAGCATGACCGGCTCCCCTTTTTTATTTTTAGTTATATTTTTTCTTTTTTACTTTTTCTTTTTATTTTATTTTAGTTTGTTTCATCATTCCTTTTTTTCCCCATGTGCCTGCCCACTGTTTTGTTTTCATGTTTGTGCTTTTGGCCAAGGCTGTTCATTTTTCTGTCAATTCACACCCTCTCTGCACTAACGCTTTGTCTTTCAGCACGTCATTAAGACCCCCTTTTCCTTTGCTCCATGACCTTCTTGCCTGTTATTCTCTGTGACCCTCTGTCCTATCAACACCTTCCATTTTGTTATCTCTTGTCCCACCTAGTTTACATGTCTAACCTTTGCCAGTTCCGATGAAAGGTCACTGACCTGAAACATTAACTCTGCTTCTCTCTCCACAGATGTGCCAGTCCTGCTGAGTATTTCCAGCAGTTTTTGTTTTTATTTCAGTAATCTTGTGGAGAGCTGATTACCCACCCACTGTAGAACCTGCTCAATATTCAATGGGATGAAAATCAGGTGGGTTCTACACTGGGCTAGTCAGTTACTACCTAGGTGGGTGTAAGTGAACATTTTCTTGTATTTGTTCGTGGCATGTGGGCGTCGTTGGCATTTATTGACCATCCCGAATTGCCCTTGAGAAGATGGTGGTGAGCTGCCTTCTTGAACCACTATGGTCCTTGGGGTGTAGGTACACCAACAGTGCTGTTAGGAAGGGAGTTCCAGGATTTTGACCCAGCGACAGTGAAGGAACGGCGATATAGTTCTAAGTCAGGATGGTGTGTGGCTTGGAAGGAAACTTACAGATATTGGTGTTCCCATGCATCTGCTTCCGTTGCCCTTCTAGGTGGTAGAGGTCTTAGGTTTGGATGATGCTGTCGAAGGAGCCTTGGTGTGTTGCTGCAGTGCATCTTGTATATGGTATACACTGCCGGCACTGTGTGTCAGTGGTGGAGGGAATGAATCTTGAAGGTTTTGGATGGGGTGGCAATTAAGTGGGCTGCTTTGTCCTGGATGATGTTGAGCTTAGATTAGATTAGATATACAGCACTGAAACAGGCCCTTCGGCCCACCGAGTCTGTGCTGACCATCAACCACCCATTTATACTAATCCTACACTAATCCCATATTCCTACCAAACATCCCCACCTGCCCCCTGTATTTCCCTACCACCTACCTATACTAGTGACAATTTATAATGGCCAATTTACCTACCAACCTGCAAGTCTTTTGGCTTGTGGGAGGAAACCGGAGCACCCGGAGAAAACCCACGCAGACACAGGGAGAACTTGCAAACTCCACACAGGCAGTACCCAGAATCGAACCCAGGTCCCTGGAGCTGTGAGGCCGCGGTGCTAACCACTGCGCCACTGTGCTGCCCGGATTTTGATAGTGGGGGATTCAGCGATGACAATGCCATTGAACGTCAAGGGGAGATGGTTAAATTCTCTCTTGTTGGAGATGGTCATTGCCTGGCACTTGTGTGGCACGAATGTCACATGCCACTTATCAACCCAAGCCTGAATGTCATCCAGGTCTTGCTGCATATAGATATGAGCTGCTTCAGTATCTGAGGAGTCGCAAATGGTGCTGAACATTGTGCAATCATCAGCGAACATCCCCATTTCTGACTTTATGATGGAGGGAAGGTCATTGATGAAGCAGCTGAAGATGGTTGGGCTTAGGGCACTACCCTGAGGAACTCCTGCAATGATGTCCTGAGATTGAGATGATTGACCATCAATAACCACAACCATCTTCTTTTGTGCTATATTTGACTCCAACCAGCAGAGAATTTTCCCTGATTCCCATTGACTCCAATTTTGCTAGGGCTCCTTGATGCCATACTCGGTCTATGCTGTCTTGATGTCAAGGGCAGTCACTCTCACCTCAGCTATGGAGTTCAGCTCTTTTGTCTATGTTTGGACCAAGGTTGTAAAAAGGTCAGGAGCTGAATGGCCCTCACGGAACCCAAACTGAGCGTCAGTGAGCAGGTTATTGCTAAGCAAGTGCTGCTTGATAGCACTGTTGACAACCCCTTCCATCACTTTACTGATGATCAAGAGTTGACTGGTAAGGCGGTAATTGGCCGGGGTGGATTTGTCCTGCTTTTTGTGCACAGGACATACCTGGGCAATTTTCTACATTGCCAGATACATGTCAGTGTTGTAGCTGTACTGAAACAGCTTGGCTAGGGGCGCGGCTAGTTCTGGAGGATCTGTCTTCGGTACTATTTCAGGAATGTTGTCAGGGCCCATAGCCTTTGCAGTACCCAGTGCCTTCAGCCATTTCTTGATATAATTTGGAGTGAATCGGATTGGCTGAAAACTGGCATCTGTGATGCTGGGGACCTCAGGAGGAGGCCAAGATGGATCATCCACCTGGCACCTCTGGCTGAAGATGGATGCAAATGCTCCAGCTTTGACTTTTGCACTGATGTGCTGGGCTCCCCCATCATTGAGGATGGGGATATTTGTGGAGCCACCTCCTCCTGTTAGTTGTTTAATTGTCCACCACTATTCACAACTGGACGTGGCAGGACTGCAGAGCTTAGATCTGATCTGTTGGTTGTGGGATCGATCAGCCCTGTCTATTGCATGCTGCTTCTGCTGTTTGGCATGCAAGTAGTCCTGTGTGTAGCTTCACCAGGCTGACACCTCATTTTTAAATATGCCTGGTGCTGCTCCTAGCATTCCCTCCTGCACTCTTCATTGAACCAGGGTTGGTCCCCTGGCTTCACGGTAATGGTAGACTGGGAGATATGCCAGACCATGAGGTTACAGATGTGGTTGAATACAATTCTGTTATTGCGAATTGCCAATAGTGCCTCATGGATACCCAGTTTTGAGTTGCTAGATCTGTTCGAAATCTATCCCACTTAGCACGGTGATAGTGCCACACAACAAGATGGAGGGTATCCTCAATGTGAAGTTGGGATTTTGTCTCCGCAAGGACTGTGTGGTGGTCACTCCTACCAATACTGTCATGGACAGATACATCTGTGACAGCCAGATTGGTGAGGACGAGGTCAAGTAGGTTTTCCCTTCATGTTGATTCCCTCACCACCTGCTGCGGACCCAGTCTAGCAGCTTTGTCCTTTAAGCCTTGGCCAGCTCGGTCAGTAGTCGTGCCACCGAGCCACTCTTTGTGATGGATATTGAAGTCTGAACCCAGAGTACATTTGTGCCCTTGCTACCCTCATGCTTCTTCTAATTGGTGTTCAACATGGAGAAGCACTGATGCATCAGTCAAGGGGGCTGGAAAGTGGCAATCAGCAGGTTTCCTTGCCCATGTTTGGCCTGATGCCATCCAGTCTGATTTCATTCTCCTGCTTGCTCCCCATACCCTATAATAGTTCTCATTGGAACAAGAATAGGCCATTCAACCTTTCGAGGCTGTTCCGCCATTCTCTTATATCATGGTTGATTAGTAGTAAGAATTATTATATAGATTTTGATGGTTGATCACCTTGCAGTGAAAGGACATTTCTTAATTCAGCATCTTTTTTAAAGTGATAAATCTAATACTGGCGGATTTTTCTATTGCAGAAATTCCATTGTGATCGTCACAGAGTTAACTTCATTTACAATAGATTTCCATTAAGATTTCTCGATTAGGTTGTACTCTCCCAGGAGATTTTTGTAGCTTTGAGAGTTTTCATCTCATATTTTTGTATGGTTTACTCAGTTCATTGTCTATGGTATTTTAACATGCCTCAATCACTTAACTGTGTGCCTGTTGAGTGTGAATCTTGTTCCCATTGCTTTATGCCTCACTCAGTTCAGCATGCATTACATCCATTTCTACATGCTTAAACCTGTTAACTTTGAGTTACGTCAATTTTCTTATGGCTCAGGTCAGTGTGATTTGCTTATAAGTCATTCAGTTCATTGTGTGATGCATCCATTTCTGTATGCTTGACATGGTTCAATATCTGTGATTTTTCCATTCCTAAATGCCTCACACAGCTTGGTGTATGGTACATCCATTTCCTTAAACTTCATGCATTTCAGTGCCTATATAAGTCTGAGTCCCATTGCTGTAATGCAGGTTGAGTAATCAAATCAATGCTGGCAGGTTGAGTGAATCTATCAGTACTTACTAACTGAATGTACACAGGCAAATTGAATGGGGCAGTTCCATTTATGCTGCTTAGCTGCTCAAAAAACAATATTAAAAGCATTTTCTTTGCTTGCATACCATTTATGTGTACATGCCAAGTCTGAAAGTATTTCTTTCCCTCACTAATTGTTTTCCTAGTTTATCCTAAAGGACCTGTTGCTTGTTATTTCACCAAATACTGTTGAGTTCATTCAAACAACTATTTATTATTTATTACCAACCTGTAACATCTTAAAAAAATTCTACAAAAATTCTTAAATGATCGGACTGTTTCATTATATTCCAAACTAAGAATACAATTAATACATTCATGTTTATCACTGCACTGAACAGTGTAAAGTGATTCAGTTATGGATGAATTCACTTAGGCATATTTGGGGAAAGGGAAGAATTTATTTGCACGCCAAATTTCTCACCATTACCCGTCCCTCTAAATCTGAAGACTCTTTGTTTGTTTATAGCTTCTGCAGGAAATCTCACCTAAATAACCATTATTCCTCTCTGATTGTTGCCATTGACTGTGATTAGATTATTCAACTGTAGGAGTATCTCAGTTCAGGCTGATCATGTCCTCACTTCATGTCCATACATGTATACCTCCAGCAGCTGTCACTAGAGAGTAATCAGGAGCATGCAGCAGTGTAAGCAAAACATTTAAAATTATACATATCTCCTCCAAATGATGCAGCCTTCCTGCACGGCCAATTCTAGGGGAGCCTGCCACGCTGAAACAAAATTGGAATTCTGGTTAATTTTAGAACTTTGCATCAGTTTATGGATTCTTAATCTGGAAGGGTACTCATTTTGAGTCAGTTAACGATAAATGTCCCAAAGTACTTCACATGCTTTGAAATGCAGTAACTGGCCCCAATTTTAACTCCCGTTATCTGACAGAAACCAGTTAAAATGGAGTGGAGGACATTCTTGCCCCGCTCTGACCGCCTAAAGTTTTAATTTGCAGCAACAAGGACCCAAGCCAGCAGGGTCCTCTGTAAATATGCAGATTGGCTGTGGTGATGTTATTGGGGTCCTATCTGCTATTTAAACTGGAGGCCTGAGAGAAGTAACAGTGACAGCTTTCCTGTCAAGTCAAACCTGCTGAGACTGGATTGTGGACCAAATGAGGCCCAGTCCTGTAAGTTTTTAAAACATTTTTTAGGTTTTCTTGTGAACCCCCAATTTCTTATGCAGAATTTATCAAAGTGTGGAGTTTATATTTACAGTAATCCATATTGTTCTAGCAATGAGAAAAATAATTCCTGGCTGCTCCAATTGCTGCTTCTGCACTTTCCTTCTGTTTGCAGTAATGTTAATTCAAGCGAAACCTTGTGGAGAAAATTAAATAGTATAAGTGTGAATTGTGGATCCATAGCCCTCCGAGTGGGAAGGGCGCTCAAGTGAGCATGCCATGTGTGCTGCAGAAGCTTCCCAACTGGCCAGATCGTGACAAACAGTATTACTGGCTGATTTGATGCACAATTTGCAAACTTGAACCATACAGGTCCATTCAATGCATTTAAAAAAAATATTCATTCATGGGATGTGGGCATCGCTGGCTAGGACATCATTTATTGCCCACCCCTAATTGCTGTTAAGAAGGTCATGGTGAGCCGCCTTCTTGAACCTCTGCAGTCTATGTAGAGTAGGTACACCCACAGTGCTGAGTGCTGTTAGGAAGGGGGTTCAAGGATTTAGACCCAGCGACAGTGAAGGAACGGCGGTTTAGTTCCAAGTCAGGATGGTGTGTGGCTTGGAGGGGAACTTGCAGGTGGTGGTGTTCCCATACATCTGCTGCCCTTCTCCGTCTAGGTGGTAGAAGTCGCAGGTTTAGAAGGTGCTGTCTAAGGAGTCTTGGTACATTGCTGTAGTGCATCTTGTAGATGGTACACACTGCTGCCATTGTGTGTTGGTAGTGGAGGGAGTGAACGTTTGTGGATATGGTGTTAATCAAGCGGGCTGCTTTGTCCTGGATGGTGTTGAGCTTCTTGAGTGTTGTTGCAGCTGCACCCATCCAGGCAATCGGAGAGTATTCCATCACACTCCTGACTTGTGCCTTGTAGATGGTGGACAGGCTTGGGGAGTCAAGAATACAAGTGAAACTGCATTGTGGACACTGCATTGCCTGACATGCCACACCATGCACTGGCCTTTCCCTGGAGACCATTCCCAGAATGAAGCTTAGGCCAGACCAGAACACAGTACACATCTCCTTCTCCTGAGGACAATCCCAGCATGGAACCCAAACCAAACTGCAGGACAAATCCCCTTCTCTGGAAACCATTCCCAGCATAGAACCCAGACCAACAAATATCATATCTCACATCCCCTTCCCCAGAGACCATTCCCAGCATTTAGACCACACCACAGCACCAATCCCTTTCTCCTGACATAATTCCTAGCATTTAGCTCAGACTTAGAGCATGATGTAACTGTGATGATCACAAAAGGACCTAGCGCTATCTAGTGGTGGGAGGTATATATTTATTTCCAGAGATCAGTCTCTTGGGGTACCTGCAGACACTTACATGACAGCATTAAAGACAGGGGCAGAATCAGGATTTTGAAGCATTTAAAGATTCCCTCATTAGGGATTGCATTGTGTTTGTTAAAAAATAAATCAGAGCAAGGGTGATTCAAGATCACAGTATGACATGTGAAGAAAACAATAGGAATGCTTCAGATGTCTGAAGCCACACAGCCCAAAGTTAAGAAAATTAATTAAAATTAAATGATAAGGAAAACTCGTTAATTCAATCATAAGGAAATAACATGCCAGAAGTACAGTAAAGAGAAGGATGGACGAAAGCAATGTAGACAAAGGATGGCTTCACAAAGAAAGGTGACACAGCCACGATCATTTTCCATTTATGGGAAAATTTTAATGATAGCAGTAATATTGAGCACTTTACCAAATGCTGACAGAGACAGAAATTAATTATAAACAGTTTATATTTATATAGTACCTTAGTGTAATAAAATGTTCCAAGGCGCTTTCCAGGAGTATTATAAGATAAAAGTATGACACTGAACCACAAAAGGAGATATTAATTCAGATGACCAAAAGCTGGGTCAAAGGGATAGGTTTTAAGGAGTGTCTTAAAGGAGGAAAGCGAGGTGGAGAGGTGTAGGGAGGGTACTCCAGAGATTGGGGCCTAGGTAACTGAAGATGCAGCCACCAATGGTGGAGCGATTAAAATCAGGGATGCAAAAGAGGCCAGAAATAGAGGAGCACAGATATATTGAAGGGTTAAAACATAGAAACATAGAAAATAGGAGCAGGAGTAGGCCATTCGGCCCCTCGAGCCTACTCCGCCATTCATTATGATCATGGCTGGTCATCCAACTCAGTAACCTGTTCCCGCTTTCCCCCCATATCCTTTGATCCCTTTAAACTCAAGAGCTATATCTAACTCTTTCTTGAAAACATACAATGTTTTGGCCTCAACTACTTTCTGTGGTAGCGAATTCCACAGGTTCACCACTCTCTGGGTGAATAAATTTCTCGTCATCTCAGTCCTGAATGGTTTACCCCGTATCCTTAGATTATGACCCCTGGTTCTGGACTCCCCCACCATCAGGAACCTCCTTCCTGCATCTACCCTGTCAAGACCTGTTAGAATTTTATAGGTTTCACTGTTCTGAACTTCAACGAATATAATCCCAACCGACTCAATCTCTCCTCATACATCAGTCTTGCCATCCCAGGAATCAGTCTGGTAAACCTTCGCTGCACTCCCTCTATAGCAAGAACATCCTTCCTCAGATAAGGAGACCAAAACTGCACACAATATGCCAGGTGTGGCCTCACCAAGGCCTTGTATAATTGCAGCAAGACATCCCTGCTCCTCTCGAATCCTCTCGCTATGAAGGCCAACATACCATTTGCCTTTGTGGGGTTGGAGGGGATTACAGACATAGGGAGGGGTGGGGCCAGGCTGCGGAGTGATTTGAAAACATGGATAAGAATTTTAAAATCAAGATGTTGCTTAACCGGGAGCCAGTGTAGGCCAGCGAGCACAGGTGCGATAGGGGAACGGGACTTGGTGTGAGTTAAAACACGGAGAGCAGAGTTTTGGATGACTTCAAGTTTACAGAAAGACTGTGGGAGGCCAGCCAGGAGTGCACTGCAATAGTCAAGTCTAGAGGTAACAGAGGCATGAATGAGAGTTTCAGCAGTCGATGAGCTGAGACAGGGGCTAGGTTAAGCAATGTTACAGAGGTGGAAATAGGTGGTCTTAGTGATGGCATGAATATGAGGTCAGAATCTCATCTCAGGGTCAAATGTGACACCAAGATTGCAAACAGACTGGCTTAACCTCAAACTGTTGCCAGGGAGAGGGATGGAGTCAGTAACTAGGGAACGGAGTTTGGAGTGGGAACCGAAAAAAATGGCTTCAGTTTTCTCAATATTTTATTGGAGGAAATTTCTGCTCATTGAGTACAGGATATCAGATAAGCAGTCTGATAATTTAGCAACAGTGAAGGAGCTGAGAAAAATGGTGGTAAGGTAGAGCTGAGTGTCGTCAGCATGTACGTGAAAACTAAAACTGAGGGTGAAATGGATTACATTATCGTCACACCAACATGCTTTGTTGAATGATAATTTTCTTTAATCCAATGATTGGAGGCCTGAATTTATATATTTTTAAAAGAAATTTTTAAAAGGAACAGATAAAAGATGACTTTGCTAGCAGCTTAAGATGGCCACCTAATTTGCAACACTGTATCCTATATTGCAAGGCCTGTGAAGTAGAGACAAAATGTCTGCTCATCCCAGCAAGAACCAAGACCCAGGAAGTTTAAGGGAACCGTCTGTTCTCTTTAGCAAGAAGAAATACACTGCTAACTACCATGCTTGAATCACTGGGTGACTGTCATGCGACAAGCGCCCCCATCTGTGGTTTGAAGCTGGTGTTTCCCTGCAGCAGGTTGAGAAGCATCTGGACTCTGACATGTGCAGACCCAAGTGGGAGTCTCTCTCTCTCTCCATTCTAACTTGCAAGCTTCAAACCCTGCCTGCCCACCTCTGCATACTCTGGCTACAATCAGAAACTGCTTTGGAGCAAATCATCTGCATCCCTGTCTCCAAGAGACCCACTGAATCAATCATCAATTGCTTCAAACTAAAAGCTTCAGGACCACTGAATTCAGCTAGAAGCCAGCCGAATCACCAAACTCCACAGACTTCTTCTTTGGCCACCTTGTCTCAAGAGACAATGGGTAAGCGCCTAGATGTGGTCAGTGGTTTGTGGAGCAGTGCCTGGAGTGGCTATAAAGGCCAATTCCAGAGTGACAGACTCTTCCACAGGCGCTGCAGATAAAATTGGTTGTCAGGACTGTTACACAGTTGGCTCTCTCCTTGCACTTCTGTCTTTTTTCCTGCCAACTGCTAAGTCTCTTCGACTCACCACTCTTTAGCCCCGCATTTATGGCTGTCTGCCAGCTCTGGTGATCACTGGCAACGGACTCCCACAGACTTGTGGTCAATGTCACAGGACTTCATGTCATGTTTGCAGACGTCTTTAAAGTGGAGACATGGATGGCCGGTGGGTCTAATACCAGTGACGAGCTGGCTGTACAATGAGTCCTTGGGGATCCTGCCATCTTCCATGTGGCTCACATGGCCAAGCCATCTCAAGCGCCACTGGCTCAGTAGGGTGTATATGCTGGGGATGTTGGCCGCCTCGAGGACTTCTGCATTGGAGATACAGTCCTGCCACCTGATGCCAAGGATTCTCTGGAGGCAGCGAAGATGGAATGAGTTGAGACGATGCTCTTGGCTGACATACGTTGTCCAGGCCTCGCTGCCGCAGAGCAAGGTACTGAGGACACGGGCTTGAAACATTCGGACTTTTGTGTTCCGTGTCAGTGCCAATATTGATGGATGGAGCATTTCTGACGTCCTGTCCCATGATGTTCGTTTTCTTGAGGCTGATGGTTAAGCCAAATTCATTGCAGGCAGCTGCAATCCTGTCGATGAGTCTCTGCAGACACTCTTCTGTGTGGGTTGTTCGTGCAGTATCGTCAGCAAAGAGGAGTTCCCTGATGAGGACATTCCGTACTTTGGTCTTCGCTCTAAGATGGGCAAGGTTGAACAACCTGCCATCTGATCTTGTGTGGAGGAAAATTCCTTCTTCTGAAGACTTGAACGCATGTGAGAGCAGCAGTGAGAATAAGATCCCAAACAGTGTAGGTGCGAGAACACAGCCCTGTTTCACACCACTCAGGATAGGAAAGGGGTCTGATGAGTCACCGCTATGCTGAATTGTGCCTTTCATATTGTCATGGAATGAGGTGATGATACTTAGTAGCTTTGGTGGACATCCGATCTTTGCTAATAGTATGAAGAGACCATGTCTGCTGACAAGGTCAAAGGCTTTGGTGAGATATACCTTTTTATTTCTATGTACTCTAATGCGGTCAATCTACCCTTCCCCTCTCTGTAACATATTTGTGTGTGTGTGAGAACCTCTAGTGTGTGTGCATGTGAAAGTTGCTGCTTAGTTTCTTATTTTACTTAGTTCGGTTTAAGTACAATAATGTTAACCTCTTTCTTTGTTAAACTCAAGAAAACCTGTCCGATTGGTTCTTGTTATGATCATAGCAAGTAAGAAATCAAACACCAATTGGCCAGTACATCCACTTTAAAAAAGAATAAAACCTGTTGTGGTCAAACAAGGAGAGGGAAAAGAGGGAAGCCCTTTGACCCTTCCTCAACTGCCCGTAACATTCTGAATTTTTTTTTAGCAATGACTATAGGAGGTAAAAGGAGGTAAATAGCCATTTGATATCGATGTTAATAACACTGTAGTTAACTACAAACTACACGCAGAAGAGGTAAACCTCCCCCTGAAACGATTCAAAGTCTGAATGCAAAAAGGGTTTTTTTGTTCACAGGATGTGGGCATTACTAGAAAGGCCAGCATTCTTTGCCTATCCCTAATAGTCCTCGAGGAGGGAGTGGTGAGCCACCTTCTTGAACCGCTGTTTTCCATGTGGTGTAGGTACATCCACAATGCTGTAGGGAGGGAGTTCCAGGACTCTGACGCAGCAACAGTGAAGAAACAGTGATATAGTTCCAAGTCAGGATGGTAAGTGACTTGGAGGGTAACTTGCATTTGCTGCCCTTGTCCTTCTAGGTGGTAGAGTCGCAGGTTTGGAAGATGCTGTCAAAAGAGCCTTAGTGAATAAAGTAGTTTTTTTCCAAAGTCAAGTTAATAGAATATTCTAGAGCTAGTGTACCCATGGAAGATCAGTGCAAAGCAAAAGTGAAGCACAAGTGGAAAGTACATGGAGTTTGCGATCGTTCCCATGGAAGGATAACCAACTATAGGTTTGAAAGCATGTGACTCAGTTATGCTCATAAAGCACCGAATGTTAAAAGTACACATTGGTGGTTCAAATGAAATCATTGAATTATAGAATGATAGAATGATATACTTCAGAAGGAGGCCTTTTGACCCACCATCCCTGTGCCAGCTCTCTGAAAGAGCTAGCCAGTCAGTCCCATTCCCCTGCTGTTTCCCCATAGCCCTGCAAAATCTTCCTCTACAATTGTATGTCCATTTCCTTTTTGGAGGATATTATTGAATCTGCTTCTATCATCCTTTCAGGCAGTGCATTCCAGGTCATAACAACTCGCTGCCTACATTTTTTTTCTTTATGTCATGTCAGGCAAGCCGCCCCCCCCCCCCCCCCGCCACCTGCCAAGAATGAGGAAAATTAATTTTGCCACATGAACACTGATTTTAAACTGTTGTTGGTGAAGAAAGAACTTGCTTTAAAAAACAATTGGAGACTTTGGCTGGGGAGAGACATTGCATATCAACAGACAAGTACTTCAAAGGACAAAGGAGCTATTCCCTGCTCCAATTTAATCCACAATGGACTTTTGATTACCAGACGTTGAAGCATTCCAGGTTAACTACTAAAATGGTCGAATACACAAACAGACATGGTTGGGCCAGTTTGGTCACATGACTGACTGACTGTTGGAGTTTTTTGAATTTGAGCTTCCAGCGAGGAATTTGAAATCAGAAAGCTGTTTTCTCCTGGACTGAGAACACCTCTCTCCTGTCTGCTCTCATCTCGCTCTCACCAGCATTGGAAACCATTGAAGACATATGAACACCAAGATAGAAATGTCTCCTACAGTGAACAAGGTTTAAGAAGAATACTAGGCCCCAATGAAAAGTAAGAGCTGTCCACAATCAGGGCCTCTACGGTGAGCTGGAAAAACAGAAACAATAACAAGAAACCCCCTTTAAAAACTGCCTCAAACCTCTCCATTTTATTTTTCTTCTCTTTTCTGTCCCTATTTGCATGTGTGTATTGCGTGTGCATGCTAACGTGGGCACGCCGTATATCCGTAGGCGTTAACCATATTAGAGTTTAAGTTTAAGGTTTAACAAATTTCACTTTTCTTCTTTAAACCTAAAAAAATTTGTTTATGCTCATTTCTTTGCCTTATAATTGGAAAACTGTGAACAAGGATTCACAAAGGGGGAGCTCAAAACACAGTGTGTTTAAAAATAAAACTCTGTTACAATCAGACCAGGTGAAGACAGTAAAAGACCCCTGGACACCTTTCTCACCTGGTCATAACACTCACCTCTGGCTCTTTTGCCAATTCCTTTAAATTTGTATCCTTTCGTTACTGACCCCTCTGTCACCGAAAACGGTTTCTCCTCATTTGCTTTATCAAAACCCTTCATGAATGAGTTTGAACACCTCTATTAAATCTCCTCTTAAACTTTGCTGCTGTAAGAAGAACAGCCCTGGTTACTCTAGTCTCTCCACATAACTGAAGTCTTTCATGCCTGGTATCATTCTAGAAAATCTCCTTTGCACCCATTCTAAGGCGTTAACATCTTTCCTGGTGTGTGGTGCTCAAAATTGGCCATAGTACTCCAGCTGGGGCCTAATCAGTAGATTGAAGACATTTTTTGAAGGATTAGAATGTCTATTAGAGGAAAACTATGGACCTGTTGAAGAAGGCACACAATCAGAGATGCATGGAAAAAGGTACCATTTGCACAATGAAAAACTCAAATGGAAATTAATAGCACGAAAGAGATTGACGTTATCACTGATTTGGTTAATTACCGTATTGCAATATTCAAGACTAAACAAACATGCTGGGAACAGGAGACAGGGCATGAAGGAGCAAGATATGTTTATTCCATTTTTTTGCATCCGTGTTGAGGAGAGGGATGCTTCTCTAGGTCCCACAAGGAAACTTCAGACCTCCACCGCTTTGGCTTCCCCATTCCCTTCCCCAACTGGAGCACATTGTGTCAAGGACCATTTCCCTGGTCCTCGGTGGCAGCCCCTTGTCACCCAATTCTAATGGCCAGCAGGCATTTCCCACCAACATCCTGGCAATTATGGCCAAGCATCCCTGCTACCACTTCTGGATTGGTCCACTGCTTGCTTTGCTGCTCTCCCATCCAAGAGTTAAAATCGAGTGCCAGGTGAGTAAACCGGAAAGGAAAGTAGCAGTGTGGAATGAGCCAGGTCATATTTATTGCTAATGTTCTGAGTGACCAAGGAGTCAAATGGGAGGTAAAAAAGGTTGTAGCTCTCAAAAATATAGAACACCCACAAACCTACAGTGAACCGATGAGATTCCCATGTGTTGTGAATGATGCCACCGAGTTTATACTGGATATGTTTACATTGATAGTTTTGCTGCAGATGTTACTTGTCAGGCAAAAAGAGTCAGGATGGTTTGAGAAAAAAGAAAAGGCATGGGAGAAAGTGAGGGAGTGCCAATCAACAAACCGATCCTGCCGTTTTCTGTCCTTGTAGGTCTATTCAAATTTCCACAGATCATCTAAAGCAGGACCAGAAGCAGTGTTGTGGAGAAACAATTAAAGCACTTAGTTAAAATCTGCATATGCTTTGCATGTTTCCAAAAGAGACCAGGTATGCACAAATTCTGAAAGAATTGTTGGTGATAATATTTGCAAGTGAAAGCTTGAACTAGCACATTTATGAAAATGTAGAACAGATCATAATCTATTAGTGTCAATATTAATCAAATAGTTGAGTGATTTTCCTTTGAGAATACAAAAGCTCATGAGCAGGCTGCAGATGTATGATTTACAGGTATCATTGCCCACAGGCAAGTTCATGTTCAGTGCAGTAAGTTGTCACGAGTGGTGTATAGACGAGCAGAAAAAGAGTGTTCCTGAAAATAATGCTGATGCACACCAACATTGGATTGCAGAATTAGTGGAGACAAAAGAAAAGCTGGTGCTTACAAGTGAGACTGGTGATTTATACAGGGTTGGTTGAATGTAAAGTATAACCCTTCTCTACATGTCTATGAATATTAGAACTGACATGAAGAATTGATGGTAGTAGAGAAATTGTCCAAAAGGATTAAGATAATGGTCCCTACAAGTATGCAGAAATTCATCTTCTCTAAGATACATAAAGAACATTTATGTATCGTAAATGATGATAGCGTGCACTATGTCATTGTATTGACCATGAGTGAATTAAAGCAAAAGAGATAGCACCATGTAGTTTGTATCAGTCTCCAAACTACTGAACCCTTGGGCAGAATTTTAACCACTAAGGGGAGGTGGTTCAGGTGCAGGAAAGGGGTTAAATGCCGATAAGGTGCCACATCAAAGGTTACTAAATAAAATAAGAGCTCATGGTGTAGGGCATAACATGTTGGCATGGATAAAGGATTCGTTAGCTAACAGGAAGCAGAGAGTGGGGATAAATGGATCATTTTCAGGTTGAAAACCTGTAACTAGTGGAGTGCCACAGGGATCAGTGCTGGGGCCTCAACTATTTACAATGTATATTAATGACTTGGATGAAGGGACCAACTGTATGCTAACTACATTTGCTGATGACACAAAGGTAGGTAGGAAAGTAAGTTGTTAAGAGGACATAAAAAAATCTACAAAGGGATTTAGGTAGGTTAAGTGAGTGGGCAAAAATGGAGTATAACGTGGAAAAATATGAACTTGTCCACTTTGGCAGTGTTGCGGTCAAGTGAGGAGGGGTCGAAGGGTTCCCTCTTTCCCTCTCCTTTTTTGACCACAACAAGTTTAACTTTTTCTTAAAGTGGATGTACTGGCCAATTCAGTATGTGTTTGATTACTTATTTTGTTATGACCGAGGTGGGAGGAGTGCACTGTCTTTTCTAGTCCCACTTCTCCGCAGGTCACAATATATATTTAAAAAATGTTTACCCAGTTACCGATTCAGTCAATCATATACTCTACTCTTTATCCCAGAATAAAATACATCAACCAGGTTTCTTTAATAAACAACAAAATTATCAGTTTATTATCAAACAAGACTTATCCAGTAATGGGGCAAAGCATTAACACACAGATTGAAATATGAAAGTTCCCTTTTTAAATTCACCACACACATACTCACATACATGCTGAAAAAATATATAAATTCTCTCTGCAGAGGTCCGTTACAAAAAAAGGACAAAAAGGATACTTTAGCCAAATACTTGCTATTTATTGAAGAAAAAAAGAGAAGATATGGAAGGAAGTCAGTTGTCCCTTTTGGTCTGGTGTCCAGGTATACGGAGACGAGTCACTGGGATCGTTTTTAAAGCAATTCTTTTCAGGCGGCATTGAGAATTAATCTGACAGGTTTTTCCAGCTTCTGAAGAGAGATGCAGCACCAGGGATTTTAGCTCTCCAACCCTGGATCTTTGCAGGGTTTCTTCAAAGAGGTAGAAAAAGAGGTGAGCTGGGTGGTTTCTTTTTCCTTGGCAGGCAAAACACCAACTGTTTTCAAAACAGTTCACACCCCAACTGAACTGAAAACAATCCAAACCCTAAAACAGAAAGTCAATCTCTTGACCTCCATAAACCTTGACATGTGGCTTCTCTGTAAACATCTTCTCCAGATCATCAAGGATTCTGTTGTTTATTGAGCTTAAAACACATGATTTCCAGCATAGGTTGTTTTCAAACAACATCTCGAGCGTCCTTTCAGTGATCTTGGTTAAAAAAACACATCCATGGAATCTTTTCAGTTTTAACACAAGTCTTCAAAAAAATAAAATATAAAAAAATGGAAGCACTTTTGTCACCACTTGCTATGATCATAACCAGAACTGATTGGACAGGTTTTCTTGAGTTAACAAAGAAAGAGGTTAACTTTATTTTACCTAAAACAAACTAATAAAATAATAAACAACACGCCAACTTTCACTCAGAGACACACTCTGGAGGTTTACACACACACAAATTGATCACAGAGTGCGGAAAGATAGATTGGTTGAGTTAGAGTCCATAAACAAAAAGGTATTCAGTCTGTGGCATTTGGTGATTTGGCTGGCTTCTAGCTGAATTGAGTGGTCCTGAGACTTTTACTTTGAAGAGGTAGATGACTGGATAGGTGAGTTTCTTGGAAATAGTGATGCAGATGATTTCTTCCAACGGGATTTCTGATTGTAGCCAGAGTATGCAAAGGTGGTCAGTCAACAAGCAGGATTTGAAAGCTTTCAACCTGGAATGGAGAAAGAGAGAGAGAGAGAGAGATCCCTACTCGGGTCTACACATGTCAGAGTCCAGTTGCTTCCCCTCTGTTTCCAGCTCTCCCTTCTCGCTCATGGCTGTTCATTCCCCTATCACACTCCCACCTTCTATCCTTTTCAGGTTTTTGGAGGTGACTAGGGAAGGGTTTCCCTTGGGGATAGGGCTTGTAAATAAGTGTATAATCATCAGTCAGGATTGCTGCCTGCCTGGCTCTTGGAACCTTTTGTTCCAGCACATGGTTTCTTATGGAAAGGGGAAGTGAGTTTTAGAACTCCGAGGAGGATCACCTATCTGAGAGGTTTTCATAGGTGTGCTCTATCTTAAGTGCCCATATTCATCAGTCAAAAGCGAATTGCTTAACCCTTTCGAACTCAATGTAAGTTTGTTCTGGCTCTTTTCGGCGTGTTCGGAATTTTTGGCAGTATGTCTCCGGTACCAGCTCATATGCACTCAGGATAGCATTTTCAATCATCTCATAATCTGATGAACTCTCATCAGGCAACAGTGAATAAACCTCATGGGCTTTTCCTGTTAGTTTGCTTTACAATGAGAGTGTCCAGCTGTCTACTGGTTACTTCAACTGTTTTGCTTTTCAAAACAGATGAAAAATGCTTCCACATAACCCTCATTGAACTTAGGTATCAACTGGGAGAACTTTAAGAGCTCAGCATCAGGTCCTGAGCTAGTGGTAACTCCCTCACCAGCAATGCCTTCACTGATTGTATTGGGTCTTCCCCTAATTAGTTCAAGCTGCCTTAACTCCCTTTGGAAAGCTCATTCTTTTTCCATTTCCTGGAATTCTCTCTCCTCTTTCTCTCTCTGGACAATTATTTCTTTTTCTTGGAATTCTAATTCTAATCTCGGGCGGCACAGTGGCGCAGTGGTTAGCACTGCAGCCTCACAGCTCCAGGGACCCGGGTTCGATTCCGGGTACTGCCTGTGTGGAGTTTGCAAGTTCTCCCTGTGTCTGCGTGGGTTTTCTCCGGGTGCTCCGGTTTCCTTCCACAAGCCAAAAGACTTGCAGGTTGATAGGTAAATTGGCCATTATAAATTGTCACTAGTATAGGTAGGTGGTAGGGAAATATAGGGACAGGTGGGGATGTTTGGTAGGAATATGGGAATTAGTGTAGGATTAGTATAATTGGGTGG
Organism: Heterodontus francisci; assembly: GCF_036365525.1. Lineage (NCBI taxonomy): Eukaryota > Metazoa > Chordata > Chondrichthyes > Heterodontiformes > Heterodontidae > Heterodontus > Heterodontus francisci. Next base: position 42,328,868 of record NC_090388.1, on the reverse strand, counting down.
TTGATGTTCGGCACAGACTCGGTGGGCCGAAGGGCCTGTTTCAGTGCTGTATCTCTAATCTAATCTCTTCTGTACCTTCGCTAATGTTACTTTGTCTGTTTCAGATTCTATGCCTGTTTCCAGTTCTTCAGCGTCAATTTTAAAATGGTTGGCCACAAGTTTTAGGATTTCAAACTTCCTAGCTTTTGGACAGATAGTAATCCCAACTGCCCAGCTACATTCCTCAACTCTTCAACAGATAGGGCTTTTAACCTGGCCCAAGTTACTTCACTCTGTTCTAGGAAGGTACTGACCTTGAGTGTGGACATTTTAGTACTCTAGCACTGAAAACCACAAGGAAACCTGGATTGAAGTTTTGAAATTATTGCTAGGGATCAATTTGGTTTCCTGCTTCCAATTTCCCGTTTGTCTTTGGGTTTGATCCCGGATGTAAGCCCCCAAATTTCAATTATGGCCAAGTGAGGCGGGGTCGAAGGGCTTCCCTCTTTCCCTCTCCTTGTTTGACCACAACAGGTTTAATTCTTTCTTAAAGTGGATCTACTGACCAATTCAGTAGGTGTTTGATTACTTACTTGTCATGATCATAACCAGAACCAATTGGACAGGTCTTCTTGAGTTAACAAAGGAAGAGGTTAACTTTATTGTATCTAAACCGAACTAATAAAATAATAAACAACGTGCCAACTTTCACTCACACACACTCTGGAGGTTTACACACACACAAATAGGTTACAGAGGGGGGAAAGGTAGATTGGTTGCAGAGAAAAACACTTGCTTAAAAATCACAGACGGGGAGGGTCTTGTCACATGACATTCAATCAGTGATTCAAACATAGCAGTTAGCGGTATTTTTCTGCTTGCTGAAAGGACAGGTGGTTCCTTTAAACTTTCTGAGTCTTGGTTCTTGTTGGGAAATCACAGACATTTCGTCTCCCTCACAATCCTTTGCAATGTAGGATACAGTGTAGCAGACTAGGTGATCATCTTAAGCTGCCACCAGTCATCCTGTTTTAAATGTTCTTTTTAAATTTCTTCAAAAAATATATCAATTCAGATCTCCAGTTAGTGGACCAGAGAAAATTATCATACAACAAAACACATTGGTGTAACAGGCAGGAAGAATTTTAAAAAAGCAGTATATTATTTAAATGGAGAGAGACTGCAGAACTGCATGGTACAGAGGGATTTGGGTGTCCTGGTACATGAATCACAGAGAGTTAGTATGCGTGTATAGCAAGTGATTAGGAAGGCCAATGGAATGTCGGTGTTTATTGCAAGGGTAAATGAGTATAAAAGTAGCAAAGTGTTGCCAAAGCTGTACAGGGCCTTAGTTAGACCACATCTGGAATACTGCACAGAGTTTTGGTCTCCTTACTTAAGAAGGTTGTCATGGACAAGTGGGAATGGTAGCATGCAGTTGGAGTCCAATTGTGGAAAATCCCAGTTGGCCTCCTAAACTTACTTTTAATAAGACTCTTAATGAGCCTAATTGCCTGTCCACCTCTTGGGGCAGGCAGCCTTCCCATCTGGACCCTTTCCTCTGGCTTCTTACCCTCTCTGGATTTTTTCATCGAAAACTGCCAGCGTGACATCGGCTGTCTCAATTTCTCTGCTCCCCTCACTCAATCTAACCTATCTCCCTCTGAACTTGCAGCTTTCTGTTCTCTTAGGTCCAACCCTAACATTGTTTTTAAACCCCTGCTGTTGTTTGGCAAACTGACCTTTACCGGGCAGAGGCCAAATGCCAACTCTGACACTTCCTCCTACCTTCCCCTGGACCACGAACCCACCACCGAACATCAAGCCATTGTTTAGGACTGTCACTGACCTCATCTCCTCTGGAGATCTTCCCTTCACTGCCTCCAACCTCAGTCCCCCAACCCTGAACTGTCTGCTACTACCTCCTTGTTAATTTGCAATTTCCTGTCCCTAGCTGTCTCTTTTTCACCATGGACGTCCAATCCCTCTAGACCTCCACCCTCCCACAAACACCATCCCCTCTGCCCCCCCACCACCACCTCCCACCCACTCTCCCCGGCCACCAGGATGGTCTGAGAGCTTCACACTTCTTCCTCGGACAGAGGCCCACCAGTCCCCATCCACCATCACCCTCCTCCACCTGGCTGAACTTGTTTTCACATTGAACAACTTCTCCGTCAACTCCACTCACTTCCTTCACATAAAAGGTGTTGTTATGGGAGCCTGCATGGATTCTAGCTATGCCTGCCTTTTTGGGGAATATGTGAACATTCATTGTTCCAGTCCAACTCAGGCTTTCTCCCTTACCACTTTTTCCAGTACATTGCTGACTGCATTGGCGCCCTTTCCTTCTGGCTCTGAACTGGAAAATTTCATTGACTTTGCTTCCAATTTCCATCTTTCTCTTGCCTTTACATGGTCCATCTTCAACTCTTCCTTCCTCAGCTTCTCTGTCTCCATTTCTGGGGATAGGTTATCAACCAATATTCACTATGAGCCCACTCTCTCCCACAGCTACCTGGACCACATTTTCTCCCACCCAGCTTCCTGTAAGGACTCTATTTCATTCTCCAAGTTTCTCCGTGCCATCTGTTCTGATGATGTTTAGTTTAGTTTACAGATGCAGCACTGAAACAGGCCCTTCAGCCCACCGAGTCCGTGCTGACCATCAACCACCCATTTATACTAATCCTACACTAATTCCACATTCCTACCACATCCCCACCTGTTCCCATATTTCCCTACCACCTACCTAAACTAGGGGCAATTTATAATGGCCAATTTACCTACCAACCTGCAAGTCTTTTGGCTTGTGGGAGGAAACCGGAGCACCCGGAGAAAACCCACGCAGACACAGGGAAAACTTGCAAACTCCACACAGGCAGTACCCAGAATTGAACCTGGGTCGCTGGAGCTGTGAGGCTGCGGTGCTAACCACTGCGCCACTGTGCCGCCCACCACCTTCCATACTAGTGCTTCTGATATGGCTTCCTTTTTCCTCAAACAAGGATTCCCCACCCTACTGACCATGGTTTACAGGGCCCTCAACCGTGTCTGTTCTATTTTATGCAATTCTGTGTTCACCCTTTCTCCTCCCTCCCAGAACCATGATAGGGTTCCTCTTGTCCTTACCTTCACTTGTCCTGCATTCAACAGATCATCCTCCATAGTTTCCACCATCTCCAGTGTGACACCACCACCAACACATCTTCCCCCCCCTTTCAGCATTTCGAAGGGACCATTCCCTCTGCGACGCCCTGGTCCACTCCGCAATCACCCCAACACTGTCTTCCCTTCATAAGGCACATTCCATGCAAACACAGCAGGTGCAATACCTGCCCTTTTACCTCCGTTCTCCTCACCATCCAAGGCCCTAAACACTCCTTCCAGGTGAAGCCATGATTTACTTGTACTTCTTTCAATTTAGTATACTGTGTTTGTTTCGTTTAGTTTTTTTAGTTTAGAGATACAGCACTGAAACAGGCCCTTCGGCCCACCGAGTCTGTGCCGACCATCAACCACCCATCTATACTAATCCTACACTAATTCCATATTCCTACCACATCCCCACCTGTCCCTATATTTCCCTACCACCTACCTATACTAGGGGCAATTGCTAATGGCCAATTTACCTATCAACCTGCAAGTCTTTGGCATGTGGGAGGAAACCGGAGCATCTGGAGGAAACCCACGCAGACACAGGGAGAACTTGCAAACTCCACACAGACAGTACCCAGAATTGAACCCGGGTTGCTGGAGCTGTGAGGCCGCGGTGCTAACCACTGTGCCACTGTGCTGCTCACAATGCATTGGGGAGACCAAATGCAGATTGGGTGACCGCTTTGCGGAACACCTCTGCTCAGTCTGCAAATATGACCCCAGTTGCTTGCCATTTCAATTCACCACCCTGCTTCCGTGCCAACATTTCTGTCCTTGGTCTGCTGCAGTGTTCCAGTGAACCTCAACACAGGCTTGAGTAACAGCACCTCATCTTCCAATTAGGCACTCTACAGCCTTCTGGACTCAACATTAAGTTCAACAATTTCAGAGCATGACTGTCTTTTTTATTTTATTTTGTTTTATTTTATTTTATTCCAATTTTTAACCATGGGTCTGCCTTAAAGTTATGTTTCAGTTTTTGCTTTTGGCCAGAGCGGTTCATTATCCTGCCGTTAACACTCTCTCTGGACTAATGCTTTGTCTTTTCATACAACTATTAGCACTCCCTTTGCCTTTATTCCATTACATCTTTGTCATTTAAACTCTCCTGCCCTCTGCCCTATCACACCCCTTCCCTTTTCTTCTTCTTCCTCTCTCCTGTGTTTCACTTGCGCAAAGCCCATTACATTTCTAATTTTTGCCAGTTCTGATGAAAGGTCACAGACCTGAAATGTTAACTCTGTTTCTCTCTCCACCAATGCTGCCAGACCTGCTAAGTATTTCCAGCACTTTGTTTTTATTACTGCAAAACATGCACCTGTATAAAAAAGGGGAAAAAAAGAAAGCTGTAGTTGTAAAACTGAAAATGTGTAAAGCAGTGAGCCTGTCAAAGAAGTGTGCATATGAAAAAGAAAACCTGTTAAATGTCTCATATTTATAGAAAAGCAGAATCATCTAGAAAATGGCTTTTGGATATCCAATCGTAGATTGGAAGATGTGGACATAACGTCTGAATTAAAACTGTTTCGACAATGGTTGGAACTGTGTTTTTTGGATCACGTAATGAGCGAACCAGAGAAAAAAGCTGTGAAAATCAGATTGCACTGGGTAACGAGGGCCTGCAATGGATCAACACATCAGGATTATTAGCTGAGGATCAGACGGACCCTAAAAAACTATGGACATTCCTGGAGGAGCAATCGAAGGCAAAAGGTCAATTTACGAGTACATAGGCTTGAGATTATGACCTACAGGCAAAAGGAAAATTGAGTCCATTGACCAATTTGTTACAAGGTGCCAAGACAAAGCTCAAGAATGTAACATTGCGGATATTGAATTATTAGAACGAGCTAGAGCTAGTAATCGTGCCTACTCCACCAGCGGCCTCTCAAAAGGACATGCTAGAAAAAAATAAGAAAGGGAACACCATAGATGCACTACTCAATGATGGAAGGAAATTTGAAGCCATCATGGCTGGGCACCAACATTACAAACATTGGAGGTGGCTACAACAATTGGTATGGTAACCAAGGCTTGGAAGTCTGCTAAGCCTCATGGCAAATTTGGCCTTACCCAATTCACAGATGTCCGGCATACCAGAACCTGTGCAAAGCTTGTGGCATGCGAGGACATTGGACAAGGCACATAGGAATAGTGGCAGATCACATGCAGAGAGAATGTCTGCATGACATTGTAGGTTACAGCCTATAGATAGGCTGCAGAGCTGGGCTGAGAGATGGCAAATGGAGTTTAATGCGGAAAAGTGTGAGGTGATTCACTTTGGAAGGAGTAACAGGAATGCAGAGTACTGGGCTAATGGGAAGATTCTTGGTAGTGTAGATGAGCAGAGAGATCTTGATGTCCAGGTACATAAATCCCTGAAAGTTGCCACCCAGGTTAATAGGGCTGTTAAGAAGGCATATGGTGTGTTAGCTTTTATTAGTAGGGGGATCGAGTTTCGGAGCCACGAGGTCATGCTGCAGCTGTACAAAACTCTGGTGCGGCCGCACCTGGAGTATTGCGTGCAGTTCTGGTCACCGCATTATAGGAAGGATGTGGAAGCTTTGGAAAGGGTGCAGAGGAGATTTACTAGGATGTTGCCTGGTATGGAGGGAAGGTCTTACGAGGAAAGGCTGAGGGACTTGAGGTTGTTTTCGTTAGAGAGAAGGAGGAGGAGAGGTGACTTAATAGAGACATATAAGATAATCAGAGGGTTAGATCGGGTGGATAGTGAGAGTCTTTTTCCTCGGATGGTGATGGCAAACACGAGGGGACATAGCTTTAAGTTGAGGGGTGATAGATTTTGGACAGATGTTAGACGTAGTTTCTTTACTCAGAGAGTAGTAGGGGCGTGGAACGCCCTGCCTGCAACAGTAGTAGACTCGCCAACTTTAAGGGCATTTAAGTGGTCATTGGATAGACATATGGATGAAAATGGAATAGTGTAGGTCAGAGGGTTTCACAGGTCGGCGCAACATCGAGGGCCGAAGGGCCTGTACTGCGCTGTAATGTTCTATGTTCTATGTTCTAAGACCGGATGGCAAGCACAACAAAAGGTATGCCAACACACAACAAAAATCCAAGCAGGTGTATCAGATCAGTAGAAAGACAGATTGTCAGGAGGACACAGACTAAGAATGTACTTGTACGAACAACAAGCAAGCATTTTACATAGTTACCTTGGATCGACAGGTCAATGTTATTATGCAATTTGAGGCTTTCGCCATGATCGGGATTATATGTCTGTAGAAGAGTGGCAAGCATCAGCTCAGAATGAAAATTGACACCGGAGCAAGTGCAAATATTCTGTCCATCCATATACTGAAGGACATGTACCTAAAGAAATGGGAATCTATGTGCTAGAGCTATAATAGTTCTCCAGTCAGGCGCATTGGAACGATAACCTTGCAGTGCAGCTATGGGAGCTCCGAAAGGCTACCACAAATGTTTTATATTATAGACACAACTGGACCAGCTGGCACTGGACTTCCAGTATGCTGGGGTCTACAAATTGTCACAATACATGAAGTCAGTAACACATTGAAGATGGTAGAAAGTATCCAGGTGGAGTGAATTGGGTTGATCCGTGTAAAGGATGACACAAAGGCTGGGAGTCTTGACATGAAGTGGTGATATGACCAGGAGTCTCTCCTTGGGCTTCAGTTCAGTGCAGCAAGTACCCAGAGGCCAGAGGGGTTGCCGGTGATTGGTGATGTTGCCAATCATCATTTTTACAAGTTTTCTAAACAAGGGAAGATGAAGGCATCGTATGACAGGCAAGCAGAACGAGAATTGGCTCAATTGCAAGTAGGCTAGAAGATCAGAGTCCTCAATCATACGTCGGGAACTTGGTATCCTGCAGAGGTTGCCAGGATACACAACCAGCCCTGATCGTACGAGGTCTAGACACCTAATGGTGCAATTCTCAGACAGAACTGAAGTGAACTCACAGCTGTACGACAACACTACAGGTGACAACCCTGTGGCATCACGGACATGTTCAAAGACGAAGTCTGAAGATGAATGTACAGAGGAAGGATATGCTCACCAGAGTTCTGAGTCACCAGAGTCTAAGGAGTTGTTAAGAAGAACATAGCTCTAGGAATAGGTTTACGATAGCAAGTTTGGAATTAACAAGCAAACCTCCTCTACATTGAGAGAGTGTTAAATTTGCTTACTTTTAAATAACATTTTGTTTTAATCATGTATAGTTAGTCCAAACTGCAGCATCATTGTATATTGTACATATGTTTTTATCTTTGGAAAAAAGGGGGATGTTTTGGGACAACCTGAAGAGGACCATCGTATGAAGCTGCAAGTGAAGGTCAGGGGAGGAAGTGATGTCATGTCACACATGACCAGGGAGTCAATGCATAACTGGCCCAAATCAACAACTTGTATTTATATGGCACCAATAAGTAATAAAATGTCCCAAGGCACTTCAGTGTTATCAGACAAAATTTGCCACTGATCCAAACAGGGAGACATCAGGACAGGTGACCAAAAGCTTGGTCAACGAGGCAGTTCCCAAGTAGTATCCTAAAGGATGAAGAGATAGAGAGGCAGAGTGGCCTTTGGAGAGAACTCCAGGGTGTAGCCCAACAGTGTAAGATGTATTGGCTCCTGCAGTAGCTATATATGTGTTCTAGTTAAGTTATAATGCAAACCCACATATTCTTTGGATATTACTTGTAGTCTTGAGAGTCTTACAATAGTTCACATATCAAAGAAACAAGTAATATTACAATTATCACTCCCTTTGGCCTTGCACCATCAACCCTTTTGTCATTTATTCTCACCTGCCCTCCATAAACCATCCCTTTTTTCTATTTCCTACCTTTTCCCCTTTCATTTACTTAAAACCTATTACATTTCTAACTTTTTCCAGTTCCAGTGAAAGGTCAAAGATCATCGACCTGAAACCTTAATTTTGTTTCTCGCTCCACAAATGCTGCCTGACCTGCTGAGTATTTCCAGCATTTTCTGTTTTTATTTCAGATTTCCAGAACCTTCAGGATTTTGCTTTTGTGTTTTTGTGGACATACATTGCCAGTGGTCGTCAAGGTGACTGTCACTGGAGCCCCCTATCCCAGTTCTTTGCCTCTCCCTGGAGGTCTGCACTCACTTCTCCTGCAAGAAGAGAAAGCAGAGAGTTGTGAGTGCAAGAAATGAACTGTTTGAGGAGGTGATAAGGATAACATTTATAGGGGGTGACTGAGGCCTGGGTGTGAGATGGCAATAAGAAGAGTGAGTGTTGGCTGTTCAGATGGGGATGTGAGGAGGTGTCTGGAGAGGGAGAAATGAGTGGAGCTGCAAGGTGTGTTGGTCAGAAGAGTGGTATGCTGGCAAATGCTGGGGACGTCAGAGTGTGTAACTTGGCACCTGAAAGTATTATGCCATTCACCTTTACTGCCCTCCTTTGGTCCTTGAACCTCTTGGGGCACTGTCTCCAGGTTTGAGGGACCACACTCCTGCTATTCACTTCCTCAGTCACTTCCATCCATGCCTGCTTGGTTGGTGAGGCTGGTCTCTCCATCCTTGGCAAACATCAGCTCACTGCAGTCCCTCAGATCCCACAGGGGAATCTGCAGGTAAGAGACCGAAATCTGGGGGCAGACATCCCAGGTTTCCTTTCCATTCTTGTGGTTGCTGACGTCACAGGAATCAATGTACAGTTTAGCCATTCTGACCCCTGCTGGGGTCCCTTTAACGAGAAACCCTTCCTTTGTCAGCTTTGGCTCATCATCCCACCTGTCCTCTCTGGTCGTGAAACCCGGAAATGGGATCTGAATGGTATGGCTGAGTTAAAGAGCCACGGCAGAGCTCACTTCAATTGCAAACAGGTTCCCAACCCGCTACCAGCCTGCCTGCTACATGTGGGTTTATTTAGATAAAATTTGGCCCATTGAAATCCTACTAGTTACAAACAGACTGGGGAAAAGGTGGATTGATTTGCATTGGACAGACAAAAGCACATTATAGTCACAGACTACTGCTTAAATTTTCTTGAAGTACAAAGAACAAAGAACAAAGAACAGTACAGCACAGGAACAGGCCATTCGGCCCTCCAAGCCTGCGCCGATCTTGATGCCTGCCTAAACTAAAACCTTCTGCACTTCCGGGGTCCGTATCCCTCTATTCCCATCCTATTCAGTTACTGCATACCTAGCACAAACGTACTTGGCTATGATAAATGTAATGACGATTACATCTGGAAGGCAGGAAGTACCAAGTGTAGTCTATTCAAGTTAATATTCTATAATTCAGAAGCCAAAACATTTGAACAGCATTTGGAATTCAGACAAACTACTTCTAGCCTTTAACAAAAACAAGAAATGCTGGAGTCACTCAGCAGGTCTGGCAGCATCTGTGGAAAGAGAAGCAGAGTTAACGTTTCGGGTCAGTGACCTTTCTTCGGAACTCCGGGGTTCCGAAGAAGGGTCACTGACCCGAAACGTTAACTCTGCTTCTCTTTCCACAGATGCTGCCAGACCTGCTGAGTGACTCCAGCATTTCTTGTTTTTGTTTCAGATTTCCAGCATCCGCAGTATTTTGCTTTTACTTCTAGCCTTTATTTTGCCAAATCCAATGGTTTAGTGGAAAGATTAAGGTAGATAGTCAAAAGCATGGTCAAAAAAACAAAGTATAGATTTTGACAGCATCTTCTGATTTACAGGAACTGACTGTTGGTGTGAGGTAAATAATCCATAGAACTGCCATGAATTGCAGGTTGAAGTCAAATTTTCCCACAAACAAAAGTTTGGTTTATTATCTGAAACTATTTGGAAGAAGCTAGAGCAGAAAAACAAGCAGAAAGAATGTTAAGACTGCAAGGCACGTGATTCACCCCAAATTCTAAGTGACGTTGGAATCTGTCTGCAGAATCCCAGAGGTCACACATGGTCTATGCAAGGAGTCAATCAATGAGAAATAACACCTAAATCAGACTTGGTAAAGACAAAAAATAACAACTGTCACCAAGATCAAGCAGACATCCAGCAGTCATAAAACTAGACACAAATATGGAAATACCAAGACATAGTGAAAAATCAATCAAATAATGAAATTCATCAAACGGTCAGCAATGATCCTGCTTGGAAATCCACCAGAACGAACAACAAAAATATCAATCGAACTGTGTTCACAGGAAATCAATGGTGCAAACTTGAGAGCGAAGTGCTGAAATCTCTCTCTCAGTAACACAGATTCAGAAAGTTTGCTAGTTTAATACGTACAAATTTGTTTAAATGCTATGGTTAATTTTCAGAATCAAAGCAATATGTTGGCAAATGAAAAGACAATATAGTTAATTATCAAATTATTGTTATTGAACTATTTAACTTAATTTATACTTAAACGTATTCAGACAGAAATGTTTAAAGGGGTGATTATACCTGAAGGTGGGAGTTGTGGGGGCGGGCTCAATTGGACAGCAAATTGTTTAGATCTACACATCAGAGACCCAGGAGATTTTAACCCAACAGGAAGTGGTAGTAGTTGATGGCAGCAGTGTGATGGTAGACAGCAAACTAATTTCACAGTCTAACACTGCAAATGAGACCTTTCAGTTCACACATGTGTTATAAGAATCCATGGAGAAAGTGCTGAGTAACGTTTGAGGAGATCAAGAGGAATAAATTTAGCATAGCAAAGAAGCATGTCTGTGAATTGACCATATGGTTGGGGCTCAGAAGCATCTTAAACCACAAATGGCATGGCGATTTATCAAAATCCCTGCTGACAATCTGCTTCAATTTATTATACATTAATTGGAATATATTTGAGTAAACAGGATATCAAGAAGGTGGTAATTAATGTAAATAGGATAAAAGAAGATAGAGAGTTTCTATTCATCTTATTCAAACTGTGTTTAAATGTTGAGACAGCTAGGATAGTCAAATCAACTAATCGTTCAGACCTTTAACCAACAGCATCGATCTTAAAACAAGGCATCATATGCTTAAGAGGATGGAGCAATTGGCTACATTTAATTGGTATCAGACTGAAACATTTTCAGCATGTTCTCTGACTACAAAAAGAACTGTTTTTCTCATTATTACTCAACTGGAGCACTTACTGAAAATTGACATGCTGTGAGAAGTGCACTGAGATCATGAATACTAAATTTTGCATTTGGAGGCTCAATTATTATAAACACAGTCATGAATGCTAAAACGAACAGATTATTTTTGAGAGCCAAAGATCAGTTGTATCTTGTTTACACTACAGCCCTGTGGAGGTCACATTTAATTTGGATCATGATCACCCTAATTGAATGTGCTGTAAGTGCATTTGTACCGAGGGCTGACCATATTGTATTCAGGTGGTCAAGCAATATTGAATTACCAGTCCAATGCTTAGGCAATTAAACCAGCTCGATCCAAACTTCCTGTTTTCAATGCAGGCCTGTCTAAGATTTAGAGATGACTTTGGAATATATGCTGTAATTGCACATTAAAAGCAAGTGAAAGCTTATAGTCAAATCATAAAATAGGCTTCAATGCTAAATAGCGTCACTGACTGATGTCATGAAAGATGTTTGACTTTTTGATACAAACAAGCATTGGAGTAAAAATTGAATCTTGTGTAGTCTATTTGTCTGTCACAGTTGCATTTTATTTCAGTTAGATGTTGGTGGGGTGGGGTGCGCAGAGTTAAATTGGTGTTTTAATGGCTATTGTGGAATGGCACAAGTGATTAATGTTGCAAACCAAAGGAAGCGAGGTGACAATGTAATGACTATGTATCTGAGCAGTCTCTGAAAGCAAATAATATCACACTAAAACCCTCTTGTACTTCTAGTACAGCAGAATTAGCTAGTAAACCTATCGTAACAACAGATTCTTAAAGGACTGGGTTAAAATGTAACTCCAGTACTATTAGATCTGCTGCTTTAAACTGTCAGATTTAATCATTCTAAATCACAAAGTACCTCTATATTACTCTTGGATCTAGATCTATGAATCTATGTTCTGCATCTGAAGCTCATTCTGCAGATTGATGTGGTTTAGTGCCCTCTGTTTTCATCCTCTTCCCTCCCTTTCCCCTCTCCTATCTCCTCACTGTTCTTTGTAAGGAAAAACTTAGCTCAAAGGTCAGAAGTTGGATACAGTGGAACATGGGTCAATCATATGCATAGGTACCTAAAAAAGTGCCAACTTTTCAATAGACCCTCACCTTTTGCACAAACAAAACCATAGATTGGGGGAGAGCTGTCATTTATCAAAAATAAGTGATTTATGTTGTGGCGGACATAAATGTTATTGTACTTATCCTGCTGATGTTCATGTGATCAGGTTTACCCAAGATTATTGCCTGAATTATTATCTGCATTATTACCTGAGCCATGTGCAAATAGGGATAAGGCAAATAAGATTAGGAAAATAATTGCGTGGATCAAAGGTTGGTGTGGTGTGACACGAAACAGATGAAATGATAGCGCAAATGGAAATAAATAAGTATGATCTGAAAGCCAATTCAGAGATATGGCTGCAGAATGACATAGATTGGGACCTGACTATTGACATGAAATTTAGGAAGGACAGGAAGCTAGGAAAAGGTGGAGGGGTGGCTCTGTTAATTACTGATGGTATTAGCGCATTAGGGATGGATGGCCTAGGTTCAGTAAACCAGATGTAGAAGCAGTTTGGGAAGAGATGAGAAATGATGAAGGTAAGAAGTCACTCATGGGAGTGGTGTACGGGCCCCTTATCAGTAACCACATGGTAGGATAGAGTCTCTCTTTGGCCTCCTTGTCTCGAGAGACAATGGGTAAGCGCCTGGAGGTGGTCAGCGGTTTGTGAAGCAGTGCCTGGAGTGGCTATAAAGGCCAATTCTAGAGTGACAGACTCTTCCACAGGTGCTACAGATAAAATTGGTTGTCGGGGCTATTACACAGTTGGCTCTCCCCTTGCGCTTCTGTCTTTTTTCCTGCCAACTGCTAAGTCTCTTCAACTCGCCACACTTTAGTTCCGCCTTTATGGCTGCCCGCCGGCTCTGGCGATCGCTGGCAACTGACTCCCACGACTTGTGATCAATGTCACAGGACTTCATGTCGCGTTTGCAGACATCTTTAAAGCGGAGACATGGATAGCCAGTGGGTCTGATACCAGTGATGAGCTTGCTGTACAATGTGTCCTTGGGGATCCTGCCATCTTCCATGTGGCTCACATGGCCAAGCCATCTCAAGTGCCGCTGGCTCAGTAGGGTGTATATGCTGGGGATGTTGGCCCCCTCAAGGACTTCCGTGTTGGAGATACGGTCCTGCCACCTGATGCCAAGGATTCTCCGGAGGCAGCGAAGATGGAATGAATTGAGACGTCGCTCTTGGCTGACATACGTTGTCCAGGCCTCGCTGCCATAGAGCAAGGTACTGAGGACACAGGCTTGATACACTCAGACTTTTGTGTTCCGTGTCAGTGCGCCATTTTCCCACACTCTCTTGGCCAGTCTGGACAAAGCAGTGGAAGCCTTTCCCATGTGCTTGTTGATTTCTGCATCGAGAGACAGGTTACTGGTGATAGTTGAGCCTAGGTAGGTGAACTCTTGAACCAATTCCAGAGCGTGGTCACCAATGTTGATGAATGGAGCATTTCTGACATCCTTTCCCATGATGTTCGTTTTCTTGAGGCTGATGGTTAGGCCAAATTCGTTGCAGGCAGCCGCAATCCTGTCGATGAGTCTCTGCAGACACTCTTCAGTGTGAGATGTTAATGCAGCATTGTCAGCAAAGAGGAGTTCCCTGATGAGGACTTTCCGTACTTTGGTCTTTGCTCTTAGATGGGCAAGGTTGAACAACCTGCCACCTGATCTTGTGCGGAGGAAAATTCCTTCTTCTGAAGACTTGAACGCATGTGAGAGCAGCAGGGAGAAGAAGATCCCAAACAGTGTAGGTGCGAGAACACAGCCCTATTTCATGCCACTCAGGATAGGAAAGGGGTCTGACGAGTCACCACTATGCTGAATTGTGCCTTTCATATTGTCATGGAATGAGGTGATGCTACTTAGTAGCTTTGGTGGACATCCGATCTTTTCTAGTAGTCTGAAGAGACCACGTCTGCTGACGAGGTCAAAGGCTTTGGTGAGATCAATGAAAGAAACGTAGATGGGCATCTGTTGTTCACGGCATTTCTCCTGTAGCTGGCGAAGGGAGAACAGCATGTCAATGGTGGATCTCTCTGCTCGAAAGCCACACTGTGCCTCAGGGTAGACACGTTCAGTCAGCTTCTGGAGCCTGTTTAAAGCGACTCGAGCGAAGACTTTCCCCACTATGCTGAGCAGGGAGATTCCACAGTAGTTGTTGCAGTCACCGCGGTCACCCTTGTTCTTATAGAGAGTGATGATATTGGCATTGCGCATGTCCTGAGGTACTACTCCCTCGTCCCAGCACAGGCAAAGCAGTTCATGTAGTGCTGAAAGTATAGCAGGCTTGGCACTCTTGATTAATTCAGGGGTAATGCTGTCCTTCCCAGGGTCTTTTCCGCTGGCTAGAGAATCAATGGCATCACTGAGTTCCGATTTTTATAAAGGAAGAAATAATGGGAGCTTGTCAGAAAGGTACAGCGATAATCATGGGCAATTTTAATCTGCATATAGACTGGAAGAATCAGATGGGCAAAGATAGCCTAGATGACGAGTTCAGAGAATGTTTTCAGGATAGTTTCTTAGAACAGTACATTCTGGAGCCAACCAGAGAGCAGGCTATACTATACCTGGTATTGTGCAATGAGATAGGAGTAATTAATGACCTCATAGTTAAGGCGCTCCAAGGTAGCAGCGACCATAATATGATTGAATTTTACATTCCGTTTGAGGGAGAGAAGAGTGGGTCCAATACTAGCATTTTAAACTTAAACAAAGGCAATTATGAGGGCATGAAAGCAGACCTAGCTAAAGTGAACTGGCAAATTAGGTTAAGGGATAGGTCAATAGAGATGCAGTGGCAGACATTTAAAGGGATATTTCAGAATACACAGAATAGATACATTCCAATGAGAAAGAAAAATTCCAAGAGCAGGACCCACCATCCATGGTTAACTAAAAAAGTTAAAGATAGTAACAAACTTAAAGAAAAAAACATATAATTGCGCAAAGATGGGCGGCAGCTCAGAAGGTTGGACAGAATATAAAAGAAAAGAATGACTAAAAGATTGACAAAGAGGGAAAAATTAGAGTACAAGAGAAAGCTAGCTAAAAATGTAAAAACAGATAGTAAGAATTTCTATAGATATTTTTTTTAAAAAGAGTTAACAAAGTGAGCATTGGTCCTATAGAAAGTGAGTCTGGGGAATTAATAAGGCAAAATAAGGAGATGGCAGATGAATTGAACAGGTATTTTGCACCGGTCTTCACTATAGAGGATACAAGTAACATCTCAGAGATAGCTGTAAATCAGGAAATGGAAGGGAGGGAGGAACTCAAGCAAATTACAATCACCAGGGAAGTAGTACTGAGAAAATTGTTGGAGCTGCGGGCTGATAAGTTCCCAGGTCCTGATGGACTTCATCCTAGGGTCCTAAAAGAAGTGACCAGTGAGATAGTTGATTTGTTGGTTTTAATATTCCAAAATTCCCTAGATTCGGGGAAGGTTTCATTAGCTTGGAAAATAGCGAATTTAACTCCTTTATTCAAAAAGGGAGACAGAAAGCAGGAAACCACGAGCCAGTTAGCTTAACATCTGTCTTGGGGAAAATGTTAGAAGCTATTATTAACAACGTTATAGCAGGGCACTTAGAAAAATTCAAGGTAATCAGGCAGAGTCAACCTGGTTTTGTGAAAGGGAAATCATGTTTAACCAATTTATTGGAGTTCTTTGAAGAAGTAACATGTGCTGTGGATAAAGGGGAACCAGTGGATGTACTGTACTTCGATTTCCAGAAGGCATTTGATAAGGTACGAATTCAAATATTATTGCGGAAAATAAAAGCTCATGGTGTAGGTGGTAACATATTGGCATGGATAGAAGATTGGCTAGCTAACAGGAAATAGAGAGTGGGCATAAATGGGTCATTTTCTGGTTGGCAAGATGTAATGAGTGGTGTGCTGGGACCTCAACATTTTACAATTGATATAATTCACATAGATGAAGGGACCTAAAGTATGGTTGCTAAATTTGCTGATGACACAAAGATAGGTAGGCAAGTAAGTTGTGAAGGGGACAGAAGGTGGCTACAAAGAGATATAGATACTAAGTGAGTCATAGTCATAGAGTCATAGAGTTATACAGCACAGAAACGGACCATTTGGCCCATCGTGTCTGTGCCGGCCATCAAGCACCTATCTATTCTAATCCCATTTTCCAGCACTTGGCCCATAGCCTTGTATGTTATGGTATTTCAAGTCCTTATCTAAATACTGTTGTGAGGGTTCCTGCTTCTACCACCTCTTCAGGCAGTGTGTTCCAGATACCAATCACCCTCTGGTTGAAAATTTTTTTCCTCAAATTCCCTCCAAACTTCCTGCCCCATACCTTAAATCTATGCCCCCTGGTTATTGACACATCCGCAAAAGGAAAAAGTTTCTTCCTAACTACCCTATCTATACCCCTCATAATTTTGTATACCTCAATCAACCCTCAGCCTTCTCTGCTCTAAGGAAAACAACCGTAGCCTATCCAGTCTCTCTTCATAGCTGAAATGCTCCAGCCCAGGCAACATCCTGGTGAAATAAAAACAAGAAATGCTGGAAATACTCAGCAGGTCTGGCAGCATCTGTGGAGAGAGATGCAGAGTTAACGTTTCAGGTCAGTGACCCTTCTTCAGAACTAGCAGATATTAGAAATGTGAAAAGTTTTAAGCAAGTAAAGCAGGGATGGGGCAAGAGATAACAAAGGAGAAGGTGTAGATAGGACAAGGTCACAGAGAATAACCGACCAGAAGATCATGGAGCAAAGGCAAATAATATGTTAATGGTATGTTGAAAGAAAAAGCATTAGTACAGATAGGATGTTAATGGACTGAGTACTGAACAGCCACAAGTACAAACATGAAAAAAACAGTGGGTAGGCAAACTGAACAAACTAAGATAAAACAAAATAAACACAAAAAAAATATAAAAAAGAAAAATGAAAAAGTAATTAAAAATAAAAGTAAAATGGGGGGCCCATCATGCTCTGAAATTATTGAACTCAGTGTTCAGTCCGGCAGGTTGTAGTGTGCCTAATTGGTAAATGAGATGCCAGATGCCATTCCTCGAGCTTGTGTTGATGTTCACTGGAACATTGCAGCAAGCCCAGGACAGAGATGTGAGCACCATCCTGGTGAATCTCCTCTGCACCCTCTCCAGTGTAATCACATCCTTCTTATAGTGTGACAACCAGAACAGTACACAGTACTCCAGCTGTGGCCTAACTAATGTTTTATACAGCTCCATCATAACCTTCCTACTCTTATATTCTATGCCTCGGCTAATAAAGGCAAGTCTCCCATATGCCTTCCTAACCACCTTATCCACCTGTGATGCTGCCTTCAGTGATCTATGGACAAGTACACCAAGGTCTCTCTGACCCTCTGTACTTCCTAGGGTCCTACCACCCATTCTTTATTTCCTTGCCTTGTTAGTCCTCCCAAAATGCATCACCTCACACTTCTCAGGATTAAATTCCATTTGCCACTGCTCTGCCCATCTTACCAGCCCATTTATATCATCCTGTAATCTAAGGCTTTCCTCCTCACTATTTACGACACCACCAGTCTTCGTGTCATCTGCGAACTTACTGATCATACCACCTATATTCACGTCTAAATCATTAATGTACACTACAAACAGCAAGGGTCCCAGCACCGATCCCTGTGGTACACCACTGGTCACAGGCTTCCAATTGCAAAAACAATCCTTGATCATCACCCTCTGCCTCCTGCCACTAAGCTAATTTTTGATCCAAATTGCCAAATTGCCCTGGATCCCATGGGCTCTTACCTTCTTGACCAATCTCCCATGCGGGAACTTATCAAAAGCCTTACTGAAGTCCATGTAGACTACATCAACTGCTTTACCCTCATCTGCACACCTAGTCATCTCCTTGAAAAATTCAATCAAATTTGTTAGACATGATCTCCCCCTGATAAAGCTATGCTGACTATCCTTGATTAATCCCTGCCTCTCCAAATGGATATTAATCCTCTCCCTCAGAATTTTTTCCAAGAGTTTCCCTACCACTGATTTGAGCCAGCACATAGCAAGTCCTACAAGAGAAGAGGTGGTAGAACAAAGAACAGCACAGCACAGGAACAGGCCATTCAGCCCTCCAAGCCTGCGCCGATCTTGATGCCTGCCTAAACAAAAACCTTCTGCACTTCCGGGGTCCGTATCCCTCTATTCCCATCCTATTCATGTATTTGTCAAGATGCCTCTTAAACGTCTCCATGGTATCTGCTTCCACCACCTCCCCCGGCAACAAGTTCCAGGCACTCACCACCCTCTGTGTAAAGAACTTGCCTCGCACATCCCCTCTAAACTTTGCCCCTCTCACCTTAAACCTATGTCCCCTAGTAAACGACTCTCCTTCCCACCTGCATTAGACCTTCCAAAATGCATTACCTCACATTTGTCTGGATTAAACTCCATCTGCCATTTCTCCACCCAAGTCTCCAACCGATCTATATCCTGCTGGATCCTCTGACAATCCTCATCACTGTCCGCAACTCCAACAGCCTTTGTGTCGTCCACAAACTTACGAATCAGACCAGCCACATTTTCCTCCAAATCATTTATATATACTACAAGGTCCCAGCACTTATCCCTGCAGAACACCACTAGTCACATCCCTCCATTCAGAAAAGCACCCTTCCACTGCTACCATCTGTCTTCTATGACCGAGCCAGTTCTGTATCCATCTTGCCAGCTCCCCTCTGATCCCATGTGACTTCACCTTTTGTATCAGTCTGCCATGAGGGGCCTTGTCAAAGGCTTTACTGAAGCCCATAGAGATAATATCCACTGCCGTTCCTTCATCAATCATTTTCGTCACTTCCTCAAAAAACTCAATCAAATTAGTGAGACACGACCTCCCCTTCACAAAACCATGCTGCCTCTTGCAAATAAGTCCATTTGTTTCCAAATGGGAGTAAATCCTGTCCCGAAGAATCCTCTCTAATAATTTCCCTACCACTGACGTAAGGCTCACCGGCCTATAATTTCCTGGATTATCTTTGCTACCCTTCTTAAACAAAGGAACAACATTGGCTATTCTCCAGTCCCCTGGGACCTCACCTGTAGCCAATGAGGATGCAAAGATTTCTGTCAAGGCCCCAGCAATTTCTTCCCTTGCCTCCCTCAGTATTCTGGGGTAGATCCCATCAGGCCCTGGGGATTTATCTACCTTAAAGCTTTGCAATACACCTAACACCTCCTCCTTTTTGATAATGAGATGACTGAGACTATCTATACTCCCTTCCCTAGGCTCATCATCCACCAAGTCCTTCTCCTTGATGAATACTGATGCAAAGTACTCATTTAGTACCTCGCCCATTTCCTCTGGCTCCACACATAGATTCCCTTCTCTGTCCTTGAGTGGGCCAACCGTTTCCCTGGTTACCCTCTTGCTCTTTATATACGTATAAAAAGCCTTGGGATTTTCCTTAATCCTGTTTGCCAATGACTTCTCATAACCCCTTTTAGTCCTCCTGACTCCTTGCTTAAGTTCCTTCCTACTGTCTTTATATTCCTCAAGGGATTCGTCTGTTCCTAGCCTTCCAGCCCTTACGAATGCTTCCTTTTTCTTTTTGACGAGGCTCACAATATCCCGCATTATCCAAGGTTCCCGAAACTTGCCAAACTTAACCTTCTTCCTCACAGGAACATGCTGATCCTAGATTCTAATCAACTGACGTTTGAAAGACTCCCACATGTCAGATGTTGATTTACCCTCAAACAGCCGCCCCCAATCTAAATTCTTCAGTTCCTGCCGAATATTGTTATAATTAGCCTTCCCCAATTTAGCACCTTCACCTGAGGACTACTCTTATCCTTATCCACAAGTACCTTAAAACTTATGGAATTATGGTCACTGTTCCCGAAATGCTCCCCTACTGAAACTTCGACCATCTGGCCGGGCTCATTCCCCAATACTAGGTCCAGTACGGCCCCATCCCTAGTTGGACTATTTACGTATTGTTTCAAGAAGCCCTCCTGGATGCTCCTTATAATGAATTAATAAATGATACTTACGCCACCACCTGATGTCGCGCTGTGATCTTCATCCTGGCGGCCGTCACTCCCGCGCCTTCGGATCCTCGTCCAGGGAAATAAGGCACCACACTGGTGGGGAGGGGGGAGGATTTAAGTTTATCAGTGCGGGAGTGGGGGGAAATGGGGTCAAAGTAACATCATGGGTGGAGGGGATGGTGGGAAGGGTTGGAGTTTAACGTTTATGCAGTTTGTGGGGAGAAGGTCAGATGGACAAGGTAACTCTTTTGGGGGGGAGGGGGCAAATAATGAACTTAATTGTTATTGGGAGGTGGCAGAGAAGTAGAAGAAATGTTTTTATTTATTTGTATTTTCCTTATCTTTAAATATTTAAATCTTCTGGGAGGGCTGACAGCCCTTTAAAAAGGGCGTCAGCACCTGCGCACAGGCAGATGACGTCATTGCCGGGGACGAACAGCCCTCCCTCTCCATGTGATCAGGGTGGGGCGGACTGCCTGGCTATTTAAGTGAACTACCACACGCAAGATTGCAGTGGCTCTGGGACGCAGGCCCACCAAGCTTTTTGCCAACGTCGGCGGCAGGCACAGAAGATTCAGCCCATTATGTGTGGCAAAGTGTGCAAACTGTCTTTACAAAGCAATAATCTATTTTAACGTAATGTGTGTCCACGCTAATTTCAATATTTTAATAAGCTCTACCTCACATTCTGCATTTAGGTGTTGGCTTAAATAAAATCCAAGTTTGTCTAATCACCAGATGCTGATGTTGCCAGTCCACATTCAGCCTGTACAGCTGTATTAACAGCATGATCTGGGATCTTGCCCAGATCAGGAATTGCAATATGAATGATGCTAAGTAGTCTCTTTAGTAAAGTAACAGTGGGTTATAATTCTCATCTTTTGCTTCAGCTTTGATATGTAGACTGTTCTGATTAAAATTTGCAAACTGGGCTATTTCAGAAATATTTAGAAAAATGCAAATTTTGTCCCAATGCAAGTGATTTCAATAGCCTTCCCCTCTTCAACCAACACAGCATATGTACAGAATGGGCCATTTGCTATTGTCCATTCTGTTTGTGTGCAATTCTGTGCTGGCAATAACATTGCAAAACTTTTCTACACTTTATACTAAGTATACAGTTTTCACAAAAATTATCAAAGACAAAAATTATGTCTCCCCATGGTTTCGTTTATTGGCTTCTGGAATTTGTAGTTGGAACTGGTTTCTTAAAAATAAAATTGCATTGTGTGCTAGTTTTATTTAGCTAAAATAAATGGTAGTCTTATGACTACCGGTAAGTATCTGCTGTGCTAATAGTTTTAGGAGGTTTGCATTTGAGGCATTAATTTGCTGGAAGTCTACATAACAGTTTTATTGTCAAACGCCTGCTTCCCATTTTCTTTTATGCAAGTTTCTTTTCCTTATTTTGTGGATGGGAGAGGGGTCTTTTGTCTGTTTGTTGTCACTTTGGATTACAGAAACATTTACAGATTGGGTTGTATCACTGGGGGAGACTTTTAACTGCTGGCTCCCTGTTCTTGCCTCAAAAATGAGCAGATGGCAATTGACTGTCTAGTGGGGAGCTTGAACTCATTTTTCCACCAGAACCAACTTTCAGGCAGCCCTTCAAATCAGTGCCCAATACTCTTCCCCACACCAGGTCTGGAGCTGTTTAGTTCTGCAAATCAGGGCCGGAATTTTACAGCCCGCTAATGAGTGGGCTGGTGGCAGTCAGGGGGGGGCATAAAATTGAGTGGGGCGGGGCCATTCCCGACGCCTTCCCACCCCTACTGCAACTTTATGTGGGGCAGCAGCGGCGAAAAATGGCCCACCCGCCCTAGGCCAATCGAGGCCCTTAAGTGGCCAATTAACTGCCACTTATGGGCCTCCTCCCACCATCCTGGATATTTTAACTGCGGCGGGCAGACAGCAAAGGCCCCAAGAACACCGCCAGGCTGGGGTGGGTTGTCTCTCCAGATCGGGCACCCTGTGCCCCATAGAGGAACGCCCCCAAAGCCCCAAACACCCCCACTGCACAACAATTTCCCTCCCCCCCCCCCCCCCCACCCCGACAGCTCCATTAGAGGTGGAAGTTCTGCCAAGGCCAATTAGGGGCTGGAGAGCAAAAAACCCCGTCCTGTCTCTGCAGGCCCGGCGGAGGCAGGCTTGCCACTGACTTTTCGGCCGGAGGGCCGCCCAACGTAAAATTGCAGCCCATGGTTCTATGCCTGTAGTAGGACCCTGATTGCAAGTTTCAATGAGAAATGGGTAGACCATGCTTGTCCCATTTGTCCAGGCATTGAGAGGTCCAACTGGTGATCATTAAATGGACTATTAGAGGCCTCTTTGAAAAGGTAAACAGAATGCTCCTCCAGTCCCCAGAAAAATCTGCTGGCTTGCTCGCTCACCCCTCTCGCATTTAGTCCCCACCCATTCACCACCACCCTCCTCCCCACCCCCTGATGGGCAAGACGGTGAGATGCCTTTGGTGTCTGCAGTTCACCAGCAAAATGACCTGGATATTGGGTAGGTGCCCGAAGCAAAGTTCTCCACCATCACATTCAGATTCTGAGGTATGTGAGGTAAAGACCCATTGTAAGCCATTTCTAGTTTAACTGGAGAGGAGCACTGGAAAATCATTTCCACCATCAGCATTTATTTAACAATATTTACATTGAAACTCTTTGTAGTAATGATTGTAGAAGATTTCAGCTTCACAACAGCCTTTACGGTCTCAGGGGTGCAGAACTTCTATGTACATACGAATGACAGCCTGTTCTTTCTGTCAATCCCATAGGAATCCACTCAATCTTTGTTAAAGTTGGAAGATGATTTTACCAGTCTTTTGGGATATAGTGTGCATCGGGTCAATTGAGAGGCAATTCAACTTCCTTAAAAGTTATTTCCCTTATTCATTTGGTAACTTACCTTGTGCAAAATAATTCTGAGGAATGGGTTTACGTTTAATCTATCCCTTGTATTTGAATAAATAGAGTTTGAGCTCCAAGGAAGACAAATCCCAGATAAATGCTGCAAAGTCCAAAAATAGCTGTAAAATTAACTATTCTGCTAATAAAATCTCTTGTGCCTATTGTTACAAAAGTGTTTCCTTTTTTTAAAATTTTACTTTTTTGAGGACTTGTGTTTAAACTGAAAAGATTCCATGGATGTGTTTTTTTTTACCAAGTTCACTGAAAGGACATGAGATGTTGTTTGAAAGCCACCTGTGCTGGAAATCACGTGCTTTGGGCTCAGTAAACAACAGAACTCTTTGTGGCCTGAGGATAAATGGTTACAGAGAAGCCACATGTCAAGGTTTATGGAGGAAAGGAGGTCTTCTCTCTGTTCTGGGTTTGGATATTATTTACAGTGTATTGTTTCAGTAGGGATGTGAACTGTTTGAAGACAGTTGGTGTTTTCCTGCCAAGGTAAAAAGACACCACCCAGCTCACCTCCTTCTCTACCCTCTTTGAAGAAATTCTGCAAAAATCCAGTGTAGGAGAGCTAAAATCCCTGGTTCTGCATAGCTCCTGTGAAGCTGGAAAAAAACCCTGCAATTCAAGTATGTGCTAGCGGAAAACCCTGATTCCACATTTCTCCTAGAAAGTCTGCTAGAATAATCCTCGACATCTCTAGAACGGACTGCTTCTGAAATGATCCCTGTGACCCGTCTCCGCATAAGCGGACGCCAGCCCCTCAAAAAAAGGGACAACAGACCCTTCCATATCTTCTCTTTGTTTGATCAAGAATTAACAAGTATTTGGCCAAGGTAATTTTTTTTGTCTTTATTTTTGTAACAGACCTCTGCAGAGAGAATTTCTGTATTTTTTTTCCCATTGTATGTGTCAGCAGACGTGGTCTCTTCAGACTACTAGAAAAGATCGGACGTCCACCAAAGCTACTAAGTATCATCACCTCATTCCATGACAATATGAAAGGCACAATTCAACATGGTGGCTCCTCATCAGACCCTTTTCCTATCCTGAGTGGCGTGAAACAGGGCTGTGTTCTCGCACCCACACTTTTGGGGATTTTCTTCTCCCTGCTGCTTTCACATGCGTTCAAGTCCTCTGAAGAAGGAATTTTCCTCCACACAAGGTCAGGGGGCAGGTTGTTCAACATTGCCCGTCTTAGAGCGAAGTCCAAAGTACGGAAAGTCCTCATCAGGGAACTCCTCTTTGCTGACGATGCTGCTTTAACATCTCACACTGAAGAGTGCCTGCAGAGTCTCATCGACAGGTTTGCGGCTGCCTGCAATGAATTTGGCCTAACCATCAGCCTCAAGAAAACGAACATCATGGGGCAGGACGTCAGAAATGCTCCATCCATCAATATTGGCGACCACGCTCTGGAATTGGTTCAAGAGTTCACCTACCTAGGCTCAACTATCACCAGTAATCTGTCCCTAGATGCAGAAATCAACAAGCGCATGGGAAAGGCTTCCACTGCTATGTCCAGACTGGCCAAGAGAGTGTGGGAAAATGGCGCATTGACACGGAACACAAAAGTGCGAGTGTATCAAGCCTGTGTCCTCAGTACCTTGCTCTATGGCAGCGAGGCCTGGACAACGTATGTCAGCCAAGAGCAACGTCTCAATTCATTCCATCTTCGCTGCCTCCGGAAAATACTTGGCATCAGGTGGCAGGACCGTATCCCCATCACAGAAGTCCTTGAGGTGGCCAACATCCCCAGCTTATACACACTACTGAGTCAGCGGCGCTTGAGATGGCTTGGCCATGTGAGCCACATGGAAGATGGCAGGATCCCCAAAGGCACATTGTACAGCGAGCTCGCCACTGGTATCAGACCCACCGGCCGTCCATGTCTCCGCTTTAAAGACGTCTGCAAACGCGACATGAAGTCCTGCGACATTGATCACAAGTCGTGGGAGTCAGTTGCCAGCGTTCGCCAGAGCCGGCGGGCAGCCATAAAGGCGGGGCTAAAGTGTGGCGAGTCGAAGAGACTTAACAGTTGGCAGGAAAAAAGACAGAGGCGCAAGGGGAGAGCCAACTGTGTAACAGCCCCGACAAACAAATTTTTCTGCAGCACCTGTGGAAGAGCCTGTCACTCTAGAATTGGCCTTTATAGCCGCTCCATGCGCTGCTCCACACACCACTGACCACCTCCAGGCGCTTACCCATTGTCTCGCGAGATAAGGAGGCCAAAGAAGAAGAAGAATTGGCAGATTTTAAAAAGGGAACTTTCATATTTCAGTTTGTGCATTAATCTTTTCTTCATTACTGGTTAAGTCTTGTCTTGTAATAAATTGATAATTTTGTTGTTTATTAAAGAAACCTGGTTGGTGTATTTTATTCTGAGGTATAAAAAAATAGGCTATATGATTGGCTGTATCGGTAACCGGGTAAACATTTAAATATACGTTGTGACCTATGGAGAAGTGGAACTAGAAAAGACTGCACTCCTCTCACCTTGGTCGTAAAACTTTCTAGATCATAATCAGCGAGCTTCTGTTTTGTTATTTTTAAATCTGACAATTTTAATTCTTCCTCATTGGTTCCCATTATGTTTCCTTCTTGCTAACTGGTTATTTTCCACATTCAATGTTCACCAGTCATATTATGCAAAACCTTTCTCCCAATTACAAACCACCAAAAATGAGTGAGATAGAAACAGAAGTGAAAAAGCAGCAGCAGATTACGGGAAGTGAGGGAAGAGATTGCTGCGCCTTTGGCAATGATCTTTGCGTCTTCACTGTCCACTGGAGTAGTAACGGATGATTGGAGGGTGGCAAATGTTGTTCCCTTGTTCAAGAAAGGGAATAGGGATAACCCTGGGAATTATAGACCAGTCAGTCTTACGTCGGTAGTGGGCAAATTATTGGAGAGGATTCTGAGAGACAGGATTTATGATTATTTGGAAAAGCATGGTTTGATTAGAGACAGTCAGCATGGCTTTGTGAGGGGCAGGTCATGCCTCACAAGCCTTATTGAATTCTTTGAAGATGTGACAAAACACATTGATGAAGGAAGAGCAGTGGATGTGGTGTATATGGATTTTAGCAAGGCGTTTGATAAGGTTCCCCATGGTAGGCTCATTCAGAAAGTAAGGAGGCATGGGATTCAGGGAAAGTTGGCTGTCTGGATACAAAATTGGCTGGCCCATAGAAGTCAGAGGGTGGTAGTAGATGGAAAGTATTCAGCATGGAGCTCGGTGACCAGTGGTGTTCCACAAGGATCTGTTCTGGGACCTCTGCTCTTTGTAATTTTTATAAATGACTTGGATGAGGAAGTGGAAGGCTGGGTTAGCAAGTTTGCCGATGACACGAAGGTTGCTGGAGTTGTGGATAGTGTGGAAAGCTGTTGTAGGTTATAACGGGACATTGACAGGATGCAGAGCTGGGCTGAGAAATGGCAGATGGAGTTCAACCTGGAAAAGTGTGAAGTGATTCATTTTGGAAGGTCGAATTTGAATGCGGAATACAGGCTTAAAGACAGGATTCTTGGTAGTGTGGAGGAACAGAGGGATCTTGGGGTCCATGTCCATAGATCGCTCAAAGTTGCCACCCAAGTTGATAGGGTTGTTAAGAAGGCGTATGGTGTGTTGGCTTTCATTAACAGGGGGATTGAGTTTAAGAGCCGCGAGGTTATGCTGCAGCTCTATAAGGCCCTGGTTCGACCACACTTGGAATATTGTGTTCAGTTCTGGTCACCTCATTATAGGAAGGATGTGGAAGCTTTAGAGAGGGTGCAGAGGAGATTTACCAGGATACTGCCTGGACTGGAAGGCATGTCCTACGAAGAAAGATTGAGGGAGCTAGGGCTTTTCTCATTGGAGCGAAGAAGGATGAGAGGTGACTTGATAGAGGGGTACAAGATGATGAGAGGCATAGATAGAGTGGATAGTCAGAGACTTTTTCCAAGGGTGGAAAGGGCTATCACCAGGGGGCATAATTTTAAGGTGATTGGAGGAAGGTTTCGGGGAGATGTCAGAGGTAGGTTCTTTACACAGAGAGTGGTGGGTGCGTGGAATGCACTGCCAGCGGTGGTAGTAGAAGCAGATACATTAGAGGCTATTAAGAGACTCTTGGATAGGTACATGGATGATAGTAGAATGAAGGGTAGGTAGTTAGTTTGATCTTAGAGTAGGTTAAAGGTTCGGCACAACATCGTGGGCCGAAGGGCCTGTACTGTGCTGTACTGTTCTATGTTCTATGTTCAAATTCACAAAACCTCACCGGGCAGGTTGTTCCAGGAAAGGAGCTAATCGCCTGACTGGCCTGCTCACCCAGGTTTGGTTTGAATTGTGTTCACAGAACAGTTTGAAGTCAGACTGCAGCTGAACTTGAAGGAAGACAGCATCTCCCTGACTCTCTCTCTCTCTCTCTTTCTCTCACAAAAAGAAGAAACTGCAATTGGATTTCAAGAAGATAGAAAACTATTGAAACCAGTTTGAAAGTGTGTACTGGGCCACAATGAGATGGTAAGATCGAACTGCAATCAAAGACTTTACATCAAACTCAAAAGACAGTAAATGAACTCCAGCTATTGCTTCAAACCTATCCCCTTGATTCTTTCTCCTTTTCTGTCCCTATCTGCATGTGTGTTCATCACGTATGCATGCTAGCATGGTCGCGTCACATATTTTTAGTAGTTTTAACCGAATTAGAGTTTAAAGGTTAATAAACTTATACCTTTCTTATTTAAATCTAAGAAAACCTGTCTGGTTGATTTCTTTGCCATTACAATTGGAGAGCAGTGAACAAGGATTCACTAAGGGGAAGTTAAAAACATGAGTGTTTTAAAAATTAAACTCCATTATGGTCAAAGCAGGAAAAGGCTGAGAGAGCACCCCTAGACCCCTTTCTCACCTGGTCATAACAACTTCCATTGAAGCCACAGCCCGGAATAGATCAACTCTTAGCACCAGTGAATAATTCATGTCTGTCCAAAGGTTTCACTGTGCCCCTTCAAGGACCCTTGCTTCCCTTCACCACCTCCACTCTTGGCCACTTCGATGCAGTGCCCCAATTATGACGTGAGGGGAGGTGCAGGCAGCCTACTCGCTTGTCTCTGCTTGCAACTGAGATGCATGTGGCAGTCATCCTTGTCATGAAGTGCCAATGGGGGCACCTCCAGAGGCTGCTGCACCAGGATCAATGCAATTGGCAGCCTCCATCATTGGGCCCTGCTGCACAGATGTTCCTCAGTCAGAGGGGCCAAGGAGGTTGATGATGATGATGGTGCCCATGAGGAGTGGCACTCTCATCCTCCTCAGTGACTGTCTCAGCCCTTTCATGGTGCTCCTGAGCGGCGTGAAACAGGGCTGTGTTCTCGCACCTACACTGTTTGGGATCTTCTTCTCACTGCTGGTCTCACATGCGTTTAAGTCTTCAGAAGAAGAAATTTTCCTCCCCACAAGATCAGATGGCAGGTTGTTCAACCTTGCCCCTCTTAGAGCAAAGACCAAAGTACGGAAAGTCCTCATCAGGGAACTCCTCTTTGCCGACGATGCTGCATTAACATCCCACACGGAAGAGTGTCTGCAGAGACTCATTGACAGGAATGCGGCTGCCTGCAATGAATTTGGTCTAACCATCAGCCTCAAGAAAGCGAACATCATGGGACAGGACATCAGAAATCCATCAATATCGATGACCACGCTCTGGAAGTGATTCAAGAGTTCACCTACCTAGGTTTAACTATCGCCAGTAACCTGTCTCTCGATGCAGAAATCAACAAGCGCATGGGAAAGGCATCTGCTGCTTTGTCCAGACTGGCCAAGAGGGCATGGGAAAATGAAGCACTGACACGGAACACAAAAGTCTGAGTGTTTCAAGCCTGTGTCCTCAGTACCTTGCTCTACGACAGCGAGGCCTGGACAACGTATGTCAGCCAAGAGCAACGTCTCAATTCATTCCATCTTCGCTGCCTCCGGAGGATCCTTGGCATCAGGTGGCAGGACCATATCTCCAACACAGATGTCCTTGAGGCGGCCAACATCC
This sequence comes from Heterodontus francisci, assembly GCF_036365525.1. Lineage (NCBI taxonomy): Eukaryota > Metazoa > Chordata > Chondrichthyes > Heterodontiformes > Heterodontidae > Heterodontus > Heterodontus francisci. Next base: position 42,299,623 of record NC_090388.1, on the reverse strand, counting down.
CCAGCATATATGCCTGACTGAGCAAACGGTGCTTTAGATGGCTTGGCCATGTGTGCCGCATGGAAGATGGCAGGATCCCCAAGGACGCATTGTACAGCAAGCTCGTCGCTGGTATCAGACCCACCGGCTGTCCACGTCTCCACTTTAAAGACGTCTGCAAACGCGACATGAAGTCTTGCGACATTGACCACAAGTAGTGGGAGTCAGCTGTCAGCGATTGCCAGAGTTGGCGGGCAGCTATAAAGGCGGGGCTAAAGAGAGGCGAGTCGAAGAGACTTAGCAGTTGGCAGGAAAAGAGACAGAAGTGCAAGGTGAGAGCCAACTCTGTAACAGCCCCAACAACCAATTTTATCTGCAGCACCTGTGGAAGAGCCGGTCACTCTTGAATCAGCCTTTATAGCCACTCCAGGCGCTGCTCCACAAAGCACTGACCACCTCTAGGCGCTTACCTCTCATGACAAGGAGGCCAAAGGAGATGGCTGGAGAGGAGCACCAGCTGGGGCACAACTGGTATCCACTCCATGCATCTCTGTGGGCGGCTGCCATGACCCAGAACGCCGAGAAGGCCCCGCCGGATGTTAGTGGCGGCGGCAAGGCCTTCATTAAAATATTCAAAAGAGGGTAATAAGCATGCAAATGAACTTACCTGCCGCCGCTGGCCGTCCCACGCCAATTTTACTGCCACCAGCTGCAACTCGTGCGCCTTCGGAACTCTGTATGGAGTTCGAAGGTGAGGCACTGGTGGGGAGGGGGAGGAGTGAAGTTATCAGGGAAGGAGGGGGGAAACAGGAAAAACCTTTTTCATTGGGTGTGGGGATGGTGGGAAGGGGTTTAGGGTCAAAGAGAATAAAGTTTGAGGGGGAAAGGCCGTTACTGATAATTTTTTGGGGGGGATGGGCCGAAAACCTAACTATTTATGCATTGGGGTGGTGGGAGAGGGGATTGCAGGTTTGGACAAATCTTTATTCAAATTTTCATAGAACTGGCACCTTTAAAAATTAAAATTTCTCTTGAAGGGCTGGAAGTCCTTTAAAAATGACACCGGCGCCTGCACAGTGGCGCCAGACGCCATTACCAGGGATGCGGCAGCTGCGCCCTCAACGTCATCAGGGGTGGCCACTCCACCCCATCTATTTAATAATATAATATCGCGGGAGCTCTGTGGCGGGCCTTCCGTGTCAGAGGGCCGCTGACTTCACAGCACGCCGCTGCGGTGCGCTGATAAAATTCAGCCCAAAGTGTTTCTAATCAACCTGTTAATTTAACAATAATGGCTGCATGCAAAGAACTTATGATATACCACTTTTATTTCTTAACATGCACACCCAGAATATGACAGCGCAATATGAAAGACACATTGTACAGCGAGCTCATCACTGGTATCAGACCTACCGGCCGTCCATGTCTCCGCTTTAAAGACGTCTGCAAACGCGACATGAAGTCCTGTGACATTGATCACATGTCGTGGGAGTCAGTAGCCAGCGATCGCCAGAGCTGGTGGACAGCCATAAAGGCGGGGCTAAAGTGTGGCGAGTCGAAGAGACTTAGCAGCTGGCAGGAAAAAACACAGAAGTGCAAGGGGAGAGCCAACTGTGTAACAGCCCCGACAACCAATTTTTTCTGCAGCACCTGTGGAAGAGTCTGTCACTCTAGAATTGGCCTTTATAGCCACTCCAGGCGCTGTTCCTCAAACCACTGACCACCTCCAGGCGCTTACCCATTGTCTCTCGAGACAAGGAGGCCAAAGAAGAAGAAACTTTCCACTTGTAAATTAAAATGTAAACCTTGTACACTTGCATCTTTAAAGGTGTCCCCTGAAGAATTTCTTCCACTAAAACAAAGTTGCATGGTGCATGTTCGTTTACTTACATGCATGCTGGGTTGCAAGATTGGCACTTGGATGTCACAGTATGTGTTCGCGAGATATTCAATATCTCAATACTACTTACTGCTTGAAGGACATGGTTGCACACAATAGAAAGACTCTTCAATTTTTGAGTGTTTTTGAGGGGTAATTGTTGAAACTGTTGTTGAAGGGAGTACTGGGAAGTGGGAAAGTGGGGAAATGGGTGAAACCAGGAGCTTTCCCCCAAGGTTAATACTATCCATTTGCTAATTCTTCTTCCCATATTCACTCATTCACTCTCATGCCGACATATACTCAAGCGCAACATTGTGGCACACTTTATATTGATGAGCAGGTAGTAGTTGAAGGGGTACAATTTTAACATAAATTCCCCCTCTCTTTCAATAGGTATCACCCCAGTATGGGGGACACTATTCTGCATCACTCACTTCATCGCTTGCGAACACCATCACATATACACCCAACTATTTAGACAGTTTGAGGAGATAGCACTGGGTGAATCAAAGAACCACAGTACAGAAGGAGGCCATTTGGCCTGTCACGCCTGTGATGGCTCTCTGCAAGAGCAACTTCGCTAGTTCCACTCCCCTGCTGTTTCCTCGTAGCCCTGCAATTTTTTTCCCTTCCGATAATTATCCAACTCCCTTTTGAAAGCCACGATTGAATCAGCCTTCACCATATTTACAGGCAGCGCATTCCAGATTCTAATCACTCGCTGTGTAAAAAAGATTTTCCTCATGTCACCTCTGGTTCTTTTGCCAATCACCTTAAATTGATATCCTCTAGTTCTCGATTCTTCTGCCAATGGGAACATTTTCTCCCTATTTATTGGCCCGACCCCTCATGATTTTTAGCACCTCTGTCAATTCTCTTCTCAACGTTCTCTTCTCTAAGGAAACCAGCCCCAGCTTCTTCAAACTATCCACAGAACTGAAGTCTCTCACCCCCAGAACCATTTTCGTTAATCTTTTCTGCATCCTCTCCAATGCCTTAACATCCTTCCTAAAGTGTGGTGCCCAGAATTGGACGCAATATTCCAGTTGAGATTGAACCAGTATTTTATAAAGGTTCACCATAACTTCTTTGCTTTTGTACTCTATTTATAAAGCCCAGGATCCCATATGCTTTATTAAATGCTTTCTCAACCTGCCCTGCCACCTTAAACGATTTGTGCACGTATACCCACAGATCCATCTGCTCCTGCACCCTCTTTAGAATTGTATCCTTTAAATTTCTTGCCTTTCCTCATTCTTCCTACCAAAATGTATCAGTTCACACTTCCCTGCATTAAATTTCATCTGCCACATGCCCACCCATTCTAACAGCCTGTCTATGGCCTCTTGAAGTCGATCACTATCTTCCTCTAATGTCGAAATCTTGTGGGGGCATCTCTTTCGGGAGAGGTTTAGACGCCATCCTTCTTCAGTACGCACGTGATCAAACTGCACCAGTCTGTGTGATAATGCACACGACGGATGATGCCATTGAGTTCCATGTTATCTACTCGTGCTTAAGCTTTTCTTGTATGTGCATGCTGTACTTTCTGGGAGGGTCGATTGACAGAATTGCATCCTCTCTGAGGTGCAGTACAGCATTGCCTTTTAGATTAGAGATACAGCACTGAAACAGGCCCTTCGGCCCACCGAGTCTGTGCCGACCATCAACCACCCATTTATACTAATCCTACACTAATCCCATATTCGTACCACATCCCCACCTGTCCCTATACTTCCCTACCACCGACCTATACTAGGGACAATTTATAATGGCCAATTTACCTATCAACCTGCAAGTCTTTGGCATGTGGGAGGAAACCGGAGCACCCGGAGGAAACCCACGCAGACACAGGGAGAACTTGCAAACTCCACACAGGCAGTACCCAGAATTGAACCCGGGTCCCTGGAGCTGTGAGGCTGCGGTGCTAACCACTGCGCCACTGTGCTGCCCGATCTCTTATGACATCAAACCTGTCCAGGTACATTTGGTGTCATGAAGACCCTCACCTGCCAAGAATGAGGCACATTAATTTCATCAATTGAACATTAATATTAAACTGTTGCTGGAGTGGAGAGATGACTTGTTTAAAGAGATCAGCATGGCCAGCAAAAATTTTGCATTCTAAGAGACAGTCGTCCAGGAAAAGACAATGGGAACTGCTCACTGATTGATTTCTTTGCCTTACAATTGGAAAGCAGCGAACAAGGATTCACTGAGGGGGAGCTAAAAACACGGTGGTTTTAAAATTAAACCCTGTTACGGTTAAACCAAGCAAAGGCTGAGAGGGAACCCCTCGATCCCTTTCTCACCTGGTCGTAACATCGGTCATGAGCTGATTCAATGCAGGTAGCTTTGGTCTCTCCTGCTGTAACGGATACCTTAGTGAGCTCATGGATAGTCACAATGTTGAGGTCCTGACACACTGGTAGTCCTGCCATTGCTGGTCCACTCACATCGACCAGGTAAAATATTTGCGCTTTCGATACTGACTTGCCATAGCTGCATTGCACTGCTAATGTGCCACTGCAAAGGATGGGGACCCATTGTATGCAGATAACTTTGCAGTTGTCGGTTGTATCATTAATTTCCAATGACTCCAGTACATATCTTTGAGTATTCAGTCTAGTAGTCCGAATATAGTATTCGGAGCACTAGGTCCGGTGTCAGTCTTAACCCTGAAAGTGTGTTTGCCAACTTTCTTTGGGCACATGATGTTAATGGTCGCAAAAGCTTCCAGTTGTTGGACTTGTTGTGTCAGGTTCACAATGTAAAATGCCAGCTCGTCTTCTGGCTGAGACTCGCTCCATTGAGTCTTGTCTCAGGTCTGATTCGCTATGGACTTTGTGTACTGGCTTGCATTTATGCAGGTCTCTGGCACTCTCTTTCCTGCTGTTGCCCTGTTGCTGCAACTGTCTTCTGTTGGCTTGTGTCCTGCTGTGACTTCTGGCTGCATCTTTGGAGCCAGATTTCTTGCATAGGCAGGCTCACTATCCTTTTGCACCGCAGGCCTTGCACAGCTCGTGAAATGCAGGACAACTTCATGGTGAGTTGGATAAACCACACTTACCACACAGCTTGCTTGCTCTTTGTGACCTGGTTATCTTACCGATTCTGTTGTCCAGCTACAATGGCTTCGTATTTCCTGCCATCTTTTAGCATCGCATCAATGCTGTGACCTATCTTTTTCCCCAAGAAGTCTTTCTGAAATGCTTCAATGGGTGCTGAGACAATTACCAGCTCCAATAGTCACTCCAACAGCTCAGTTTCTGAAAAATCACATTTGTTGCCCTTACTAAGGCATCTGCTCATGAACTGATCTATTGATTCCTGTGGCTGTTGCCTATAGGACATCAATTCAAGGCGGTGAATTCTAAAATTCACTTTTATCTGGAGCTGATCTTCTAGCACCTTCCATATATTTTCGGAATCTTTTTGGTCCTCTTCAGATAAGCCAGAGGTATTATTTCTGTATAATCCCTCATTTCCAACTGCTATCAGTATTTTTGGAGCTGGCTTCTCAGTTCTACAATCACTTGGTTTGTGAAATATAACTGCATTCTTTGGTTGAAATTTTGAACTCGAATAAGGTATCAATGGCTTTCCAATTCATGCTGGGAAATTTGATATCCATCTTTTTGCTGCTCGTTTGCTTAAAACTTGCTTTAAAACTTGTTCTATGACTTTGTGATGTTTCCCTTTCAGAAACTCTCTGTTATTTAGACTGGCTGCTTTGATGGAGAGGAGCAGGTGTTTTGCAGTGCTGTCTATGTATTTTGCTTGCAGCACATAAGCTGCAGTTCAATTGCTTTTTTTAAAGAGTTTGTTTATGTTCTTCACGCTCGAGTGTTTTAATGTTGTTTTCTTAGCTGTGGCTGCATAAATGGAAACTCTCCTTCATGCTCGAGTGGTTTAATGATTTTTTAAACATTGGCTGCATGAATGGTGACTGCAGTGTTTGGGGTGTTCTCACCCTTTTTGCTATCAGACATCTCCTGTAAATGCAATGACCTTGATCATCCTGAGAAAGGAATTGGGTTTTCCCCATTTTCTTTTCACAGAGCCTTGAGAAAAAAATCAATCTTTTAAGCACTTCAAAGCTTGTCCTTTTAAACCAGTCTCCCTTGACGGTTGGCACTATGACTCACCCGATCACAGGAATTTATTTGCAGCTTATCATTCTGAGCTCTGTCCGCTATAGCTGGAGGTAAGTCCTTTCTTCTTTCCACTTTTTGGGCCAGTATTTCTTTTGAACTTCCTCTCTTTTGGCTGGAGGAAGGGTCATTTTCAAAGCTGTTTTACCTATGGCCATCAATCTTAGATCTTGTGTTTTAACCACAGCTGCCACTGCGTAATGTGTTCTTTATGTTGTCTTGTACAACATAAATGAAATGTGTGGAGTCCAATTCATTGAAGATCTCTAACAGGTTTATTAACAGCTAACCTAGTATGTGCAATACAGAGCATATTATTTACAGAACCTTCGTCTGGGTGTTATAGTTGCAGAGTGACTCTGGCTTGTAGTCATATGACTACATCCTGGTACTTAGTCATTAGCATACCGAGATCTTAAAGGGACATCGCTCTGAAGGTGACCATACAACAGTCCATCCGCAATTTCCACCCTTACTTCTCTGAGCATCCTCGGAAGCATCTGATTAGTCCTGGTGATTTATGAATTTTAAATACAGCCAGCCTTTTTAATACCAAAATAAAAGCAAAATACTGCAGGTGCTGGAAATCTGAAATAAAAACAAAGTGCTGGAAATGCTCAGCAGGTCTGGCAGCATGTGTGGAGAGAGAAGCAGCTTTGGCTTCTCTCTCCACAGATGCTGCCAGACCTGCTGAGTATTTCCAGCATTTTCTGTTTCTATTTCTAATCCCTCCTCTTTATCAATTTTTAGCCTATCTAGTGTTTCAATTGCCTCCTTTTTCACTATGATTTTAGCAGCATCATCTTCCTTGATAAAGACAAAGTACTCAGTTAGTACCTCAGCCATGCCCTCAGCCTCCATCCGTAAATCCCCTTTCAGGTCTCTAATTGGCCCCACTCCTCCTTTTACCAACTTTTTACTATTTACATGGCTATAGAAGTCTTTTGCATTTCCTTTTATTTTGGTTTCCAGTATCTGCACATACTCTCTTTGCTGCTCATCTCTTTTTTCACTTCTCCTCTTTCTTTATTCAGCCTAGCTCTCACTTCGATTATTAACCTGACATCTGGGTTTTTAAAATCATTTGTAGGATGTAGGCAAACTGGCAAGGCCAGTATTTATTGCCCATCCCTAAATGCCCTTGGGAAGGTGGTGGTAAGACACCTTCTTGAACTGCTGCAATCTGTAGTTACACCCACAGTGCTTTCAGGGAGGGAGTTCTAGGATTTTGACCCAGTGACAGTGAAGGAACAGCAATAGGAACAGAGGAACATAGGAAGGAAGATAGGAATAAGTGTAGGCCATTCAGCCCCTCGAGCCTGTCCCACCATTCAATGAGAACATGGCTGATCCGTGGCCTAACTCCATATACCTGCCTTTGGCCCATATCCCTTAATATCTTTGATTAACAAAAATCTACCTATCTCAGATTTAAAATTAACAACTGTTCCAGCTTCAACTGCTGTTTGTGGGAGCAAGTTCCAAACCTCTACTACCCTTTGCGTGAAGAAGTGCTTCCTAACATCTCTCCTGAACGGTTGGTCCTAATTTTTAGATTATGCCCCCTAGTTTTAGAATATTCAACCAGTGAAATAGTTTATCTTTATCTAGCCTGTCTTTTCCTGTTAATATCTTGAAGACTTCAAACAGATCACCCCTTAACCTTCTAAATTCTAGCAAAAACAGGCCTAATTTGTGTAATCTCTCCTCGTAACTTAACCCCTGTAGTCCAGGTATCATTCTTGTAAACCTACGTTGCACTCCCTCCAAGGCCAATATCATTCCTAAGGTGTGGTGCCCAGAACTGCTCACAGTACTCCAAGTGGGGTCGAACCAGGGTTTTGTACAGCTGCATCATAACCTCTGTGTCTTTATACTCCAATCATCTAGATATAAAGGCTAGAATTCCATTAGCCTTTTTGATTATTTTCTGCACTTGCTCGTGGCATTTTAAAGATCTATGCACCTGAACCCCCAAGTCTCTTTGGACAGCCACTGTACTTAACCTCTTCCCATTTAGAAAGTACCCTGCTCTATCCTTTTTTGGTCCAAAATGGATAACCTCACATTTGCCCACATTGAAATCCATCTGCCACAGTTTTGCCCACTCACCTAGTCTGTCAATATCTCTTTGCAATTTTATGCTATCATCTAGACTGTCTACAATGCCGCCTAACTTTGTATCATCAGCAAATTTGGATATGTGACTTACTGTGCCATCATCCAAGTTGTTAATGAATAATGTGAATAAATGAATCCCCAACACAGATCCCTGCGGGACACCACTAGTTACCTCCTGCCAATCGGAGTACTTACCTATTATCCCCACTTTCTGTTGCCTACCACTCAACCAATTTTCTAACCATGCCAATAATTTGCCCTCAACTCCATGGGCTTCTACCTTAGTTAACAGTCTCTTATGTGGGACTTTATCAAATGCCTTCTGGAAGTCCATATAAATAACATCCATGGACACTCCTCTGTCCACTACCTCAGTCACCTCTTCAAAAAATTCAATGAGTCAGGCATGACCTTCCCATCGTGAATCCATGCTGGCTGTCCCTGATTAACTGAAATTTTTCTAGTTGTTCAGTCACCCTATCCTTGATTGTAGACTCCAGCAACTTTCCCACCACAGATGTCAGGCTAACTGCTCTGTAATTCTATTGGTTCCCCCTTTCACCCTTCTTAAAAAGTAGAGTGACATGTGCAACTTTCCAATCCAGAAGGACCACTCCTGAATCTAGGGAACTCTGAAAGACTATAGTTAGGGCATCTACAATGTGCTCGCCTACTTCCTTTAACACTCTCGGATGGAAACCGTCAGGTCCTGGGGATTTCTCACTCTTTAGTTCCATTAATTTCCTTGTTACTGATGATTTACTTACATCAATTGTATTTAGTCCCTGTCCCCTATTGCTATTATTTTTTTTGGGACTTCCAGCAAGTTATCCTCCTTTTCAACTGTAAATACTGAGGCAAAGTAATTGTTCAACATGTCTGCCATTTCCCCATTATCAATGGCAATATTTCCATTTTCAGCTTTTAGTGGGCCGACATTGCTCTTGACCACCCGCTTTCCCTTTATGTAACTATAAAATTTCTTCTTATTGATTTTGATGTCTCTTGCAAGTTTCCTTTCATAATCTCTTTTAGTAGCTCTTATAAGCTGCTTTGTGACCCTTTGCTGGTCTTTGTATCGATCCCATTCAGCCGGATCTGTGCTGCGTTTTACATTTTTGTAAGCCGTTTCTTTTTGTTTTATGCTATCCCTAATCTCTTTAGTTGTCCATGGCTGTTTTTTTTGTGAAGTGGAGCTTTTTCCTCTCAGGGGTATATATATAATAGAGTTCCAAGTCAAGATGGTGAGTGTCTTGGAGGGGATCTTGCAGGTGGTAGTGTTCCCATGTGCTTGCTGTGCTTGTCCTAGGTGGTAGAAGTATCGTGTTTGAAAGGTAGTGTTGAAGGTGCCTTGTCGAATTGCTGCAGTGCATCTTGTAGATGGTGTAATGCCACTGTGTGCCAGTAGTGAAGGATGTGAATGTTTAAGGTGGTGGATGGAGTGCCAATCATGCAGGTTGCTTTGTCTTGGATGGCGTTGAGCTTCTTGAGTGTTTGTCGAGCTGTACTCATCCAGGCAAATGGACAGTGTTCTACCATACTCCTGACTTGTGCATTATAGATGGTGGACAGGCTTTGGAGAGTCAGGAGGTGAGTTAATTCCCATAGAATTCCCAGCGTCTGACCTGTTCTTGTAGCCATAGTTCAATTAAGTTTCTGGTCAATGGTAACTTCCAGGATGTTGATGGTGGAGGATTCAGCAATGGTAATGCCGTTGAATATCAAGGGGAGATGTTTAGATTCTCTCTTGCTGGAGATGGTCATTGCCTGGCACTTGTGTTTCACAAATGTTATTTATCACTTATCAGCCCAAGCCTGCATGTTGTCCAGGTCTTGCTGCATGCGGGCACGGACTATTTCAGTATCTGAGGACTTGCGAATGGTAGTGAACACTGAACATTTGCACAATTCTTTTCTTCTTCATCTCACTCTCTATCTCTTTTGTAGGGCGGCACAGTGACGCAGTGGTTAGCACTGCAGCCTCACAGCTCCAGCGATCTGGGTTCAATTCTGGGTACTGCCTGTGTGGAGTTTGCAAGTTCTCCCTGTGTCTGCATGGGTTTTCTCCGGGTGCTCCGGTTTCCTCCCACAAGCCAAAGGACTTGCAGGTTGGTAGGTAAATTGGCCATTATAAATTGCCCCTCGTATAGGTAGGTGGTAGGGAAATATAGGGACAGGTGGGGATGTGGTAGGAATATGGGATTAGTGTAGGATTAGTATATATGGGTGGTTGATGGTCGGCACAGACTCGGTGGGCCGAAGGGCCTGTTTCAGTGCTGTATCTCTAAAACTAAAACTAAACCAGGGAGTGCTGGCTTTGTTTGTCCTACCTATTCCCCTTGTGGTAATGCACCTCGACTGTACCTGAACTATCTCCTCTTTAAAGGCAGCCCATTGTTCAATTACAGTTTTGCTGCCAATGTTTGATTCCAATGTACCTGGGCCAGATCCATTCTCACCTTATTGAAATTGACCCTTCACCAATTAATTATTTTTACTCTGGATTGCTCTTTGTCCTTTTCCAGAGATAACCTTATGATACAATGATCACTGTTCCCTAAATGTTCCCCTACTGACACTTAGTCCACTTGTCCCACCTCATTCCCTAAAATCAAATCCAGCAATGCCTCCTTCCTCATTGCACTGGAAACATATCAATGTAGAAAATTTTCCTGGACACATTTTAGAAACTCTTTCCCGTCTCTGCCCTTATGCTATTACTATCCCAGTCTATATAAGGTAAGTAAAGTCCCCATTTCAACTACTCTATAGTTTTTTATCTTTCTGTAATTCCCTTGCAAATTTGTTCCTGTATATCTTTCCCAATAATTGGAGGCCTATAGAATACAGCCAATAGTATAATGGTACCTCTATTATTTCTTAGCTTTAACCAAATAGATTCTGTCCTTAACCCCTCTAGGACATCCTCTCTCTCCAGCACTGTAATATCATCCTTAATCAATACTGCCATCCCTCTTCCTTTTTTTCCTTCCCTATCCTTCCTGAACACCTTGTATCCAGGAATATTTAGTACCTAGTCCTGTCCTTTTTTTGAGCCAGGTCTCTAATATCACCACAACATCATATTCCCAGGTGACTATCTGCACCTGCAGCTCACCAACCTTATTTACCACACACCATGCATTCATATACATGCACAGTAAACCCAATTTAGTCCTTATTGCATTCAATCACCTAACATCTCACTATTTCTAAATCCAGTGCTGTCTGTCTTTCCCAATTCTTGTTGCACATAATTTCCTCTCTAATGTTACCTCCTGGTTCTCATTCCCCTGGCAAGTCAGTTTAAATCCTCCCCAACAGCACTAGCAAACTATCCTGCAAGAACATTGGTTCCGGCTCTGTTCAGATGCAACTGTTCCGCCTCTACAGGCCCCATCTCCCCCAGAACCAATCCTAATACCCCAGGAATCTAAAGCCCTCCCTCATGCACTTTATCTCCAGCCACGTATTCATCTGCTCTATTTCTATACTCACTTGTGCGTGGTACTGGGAGTAATCTGGAGATTACTACCTTTGAGATCCTTCTTACTAGTTTCTTTCCTAGCTCCCTAAACTCTGCCTGAAGGACCTCATCCCTCCTTCTACCTAAGTGGTCAGTACTGATATGAACTGAAATGGTCCCCGAACTATAGAATCCCCTAACATTATTGCACTCCCAATCTTCCAGCTGTTCACCCTCCCCGCTCAGAGTGCTCTGCAGCCGTTCAGTGACTCTGTGCTGACCTGTGAGATAGTGCTGTGCAGAGGCACAAAGGAAACCCTCCTCAAAGGCATTTAATGCAGCACTATCTTAACTTCAAAGAGGAGGACAACTGCTGGGCTACACTGTTATTTGTCTGCAAGCTCATGCCTGCACCAAGGGATCCCTTTCCCTTCACTTTGGCCTGTCACTTCTAAATCCAATGCCCTCTCAGCTTTGACAAAGGGTTGCTGATAGGTCAGGATGTGTTTCAATCATTTCTAGTAGCTTTCTAAGCTTTTGTCTTCCTCCTTGTGACATATCCCTTTAATTGGACCCACCTCTTTGGTGTCATCTCTCGACCCATCTGGGTTTCTACCAGGAGTTTTGAATAATTATGCAAATAAGGTTAGACCAGAAAATTGAATGCTATCAACACTGGAGAGCAGGTAGGTGTTAAAGAAGTGCAAACCAAATTAGAACTGATTTGCACTCAAAAACAAAAATCAACACACAGTGATCAAAGGAAATATTTTGCTGTGGCCTTTATACTAAAGCAAATCCTTTGATTCAATTAATTTGAGAGAGTTACATATTTAACATGATAAAACAAATCCAGTTGTCAATATAATATTTTATCTTTTATATTTTAATTAGCTTCATACAGATAGTGATCAACGTATATATCAATTATGTTTGAAATATCAATAATATATTTATTGTGCTGCTTGTCAAATAGCAATGTGCTGTTTAAACATAAAATGATATGATTTGCAGTATTTTGAACTGAATGCTGTGAATAAGGTTTGAGAACCAATTATGTCCATTGAATACTCAGTTGCCTTTTGGATTTCTGTTTCAAACATTTTCTGATAATCCCAGTTCTATTTTGGATCTTTACTTCAAGCTTACACAGCAATCTATTAATCAACGCACCGAATGAAAGCACCTTTTTTCCTAATAGACAAGTTATGACTAGTGCTGGTTGATGATTAATACCTAAGCCTCCAGTGCAGAGAGCACATTGTGCTGCACAGCTGTTGGTTCTGTCAAGGATTCATCAGGCTGCTAAATATAACCAAGGATGGGAAAACAACACTTTCGAAGCAGTTGAACCTGCTAGACCCTGATTTAAACTGCAGATTTATATAAATGATCATTTCATCTGCATTTTGTAGCAGAACTATATTAGTTCTGGAATACAATGGTTTCCTCTTGGCTGCGCACTTTGTATTTAAATTCTGGTCATTCCATTGACTTGAATAATCAAACCTTATTTAATCTAGAATACTGTGTGTCATGGCATTAAGTCAAGGAAAACCAAGCATGTCTTTAGGATTTTGTGCTAATGTTATTATTCAATGCCATTTTTTGTTTATATCTTCAGTTCTGTGAATCAGAATTCGAAACTCAATTGAATAAATTCCTTTTAAAAATACTGCAGGATATGATAATTGGCCACAATTTGCTGTCAAAATAACAATGAGGCTAATGACGCTCTCTGCTATTTATGTGCAAATGCTTCAGCAACTTCAGGTGAGATCACCTGCACAGTGAAACATGGATATCTGAAAGTTAAAAGCAAAATACTGCGGATGCTGGAAATCCAAAGTAAAAACAAGAAATGCTGGAACCACTCAGCAGGTCTGGCAGCATCTGTGGAAAGAGAAGCAGAGTTAACATTTCGGGTCAGTGACCCTTCTTCAGAACCAAAAAGTCCCTGTTCGAGATGTGCTGCTCTCCGTTAACTTCACAAAAACAAAGTTCACCACAGAATGTTAAGTTTTTGGTCGAACCACCTTTTAACAATATGCTATATGTTATTAATATAAAAGCAAAATACTGCAGATGCTGGAAATCTGAAATAAAAACAGAAAATGCTGGAGATACTCAGCAGTTCTGGCAGCATCTGTGGAGAAAGGAACAGAGTTAACGTTCATCAGAATGAAATGTTATTTCCTGCCAGTTATCCTCAACGGCACTGAAATTTAACTATTACAATTGTGAAGTCTCATTCCTTCAGCTTTTGATTGTTACTGGACATTTTAAAAAAGTCAGTCTTATTAGGTTTTCTTCCTCTTTTTCTTTCTTTAAATGCAATCTTTTTCATCCTCTTGACTAAAGGTATAAACAGATGCTTGTCTTACTCATTCAGGTACAGAGGCGCTGTTCCTCTTGCTGCGATGCAATCAGCTCACACTTTCAGCAACATGCCACTAAAAAAAGTTTAAAAACAGAAACGAGCAAGGGCAAGTCAAACTAACAACCAGGAACATTGAACCAGCCAGACTCAATTCACCCGGGAACACTGAATCACCCGATCTCACTGAATCACTCGGAATGTCTGAATCAGCCGAGAACACTGAATCACCCCCGACTCACTGAATCACCCGGGAACACTGAACCACCCAGAATCAATGAATCACCTGGAAACACTGCATCACCCTGGAATCACTGATTAACCTGAAATCACTGAATCATCCTGGAACACTGATTCACCCAGAAACACTGAATCACCTGAAATAACTGAATCATACTGACTCACTCCGGAATACTGAATTATCAGGAAACACTGATTCACCCAGGAACACTGAATCACCCAGAATCACTGATATACCCAGAATCACTGAATCATCCTGGAACATTGAATCATCCAGACTCACTGAATCACCCGGGTACACTGAATCATCCCGACTCTCTAAATCACCCGGGAATACTGAATCACCCAGAATCACTGAATCATCTGGGAACATTGAATCACCTGGAATCACTGAAGCAACCGGGAACACGGAATAATCCGGGAACATTGAATCACCCGGAATGACTGAATCACTCGGGAATATGGAATCGCCCAGGAACAGGGAATCGCCCAGAATCACTAAATCACTTGGAATCACTGAATCACCCAGGAGCACTGAATCACACGGAATCACTGAATCACTCGGACTCATGAATCGCCCGGGAGCACTGAATCACCTGGGAACACGGAATCACCCGGGAACACTGATCACATAGACTCAATGAATAACCAGCACACTCTGGGCTGAATTTTATTTTTGTGACTGCGATCCCACAGTTGGGACAGGAACCGAGTGCGAGGCATGTCAGGAGCAGGGTGGCTGGGCGCACGCGATTGAGCAGTGCCTGGCCTCTTAACCCTAATGAACCTTGACACCCAACTAATTATGTGGTCGGTGTCGGGACTGGGGGCGGGGAGTATGGTATCAGGTGGCACCTTGGCAGGTGCTGGCACCTTTTTTAAATGGTTGCCTGCCCTGCAATGAACTCTGCATTCTGAAGGCCTGGGAGAGGAGGAGATGATTGTGGAAACTGAAGAGGTGGCTAAGAGGGGACCCTCGGCTGTCCCATGCTTCCCTGTTGCCTCCCTCCAGGTGCTTTTGCAGACTGCAAGGGAGAGGAAGGACATCTTTTTCCAGAAGGACGGGAAGGGGAGACCTGGGAGCCAAACAAAGCAGGCCTGTCTCCAGATCGCAGAGGAGGTCAGCAGCCATGATGTCATGCCACGCACATGGATTCGGTGCCGCAAGTGGCTCAACAACCTTATCCGGGTTGCAAAAGTGAGTACCTTTTAATGCCTTCATTCTCTTGGGCCTTGTATCAGGTGAAGCAGGAAGGTGCATGGGGAGGAGAGGGATCAATCCCACTTCCCCACCCCAGAAGTGGTCAAAAGGTCAGGAGATGGACTGACAGCAGCATGGCGAGGTGGCAACGTCATAGCGCAATCTCACGATGTCCCTAGAATGGACATCTGTGTGCCCGAGTAAGTGGCAGTTGGGCTGCCAGCAGCCTTTGTATTGGAATTGATGTTTTTGGTGCACCAACAGCTTCCTTCCCTCTGTCTGCAGGAGAAGGTAGCATACAATTGGAGAGAGCGGGCCAAGACTGGCAGTGGGCTTCCCATTCTGCATGTCTTAACACCGATGGAAAAGGAGGCTATGGAGCTGGCTGCTCCGCAAGATGGCCGGAGCATCACGGATGGAGAGGCAGGAGCACCTTCCCAAGATGGTGAGTAAGATCGCCATGGGGCACATGACTACAACTGCAGCAATGGAGCCATGCTGCTCATCAGGCATCCGGTGCCCACAGGGGTCTCCAATGCAGGGGTGTGTGCTATGGCAGGAGGGCAGGCTCTTAATCCTTACATGCCTCTGCTCTCTGCTGCAGGTCAAGCGTGCCAAACCAGAGAGCCTCCATGTCCACGGGGGAGCCTGCCACCCTGAAGAGGAGGAAGGAACCTCAGAGGGTCCATCAGCACATCATACTCCTGCACCATCCAGCAGCACAGATAATCACACCCTGGTGGGATTGCGCTCAAGTTTAGATCTGGGCACGCAAGCTGGTGAGCACAGCACAGATGCGCCTGAGCAGCTGACAGAGGCTGTGACAGCCCAAGCCTCTGACAGTCAGAGGACTGTGGGAGGCCAGGCCCACGCTGAGTCCCAGGCTCATGACCTGCCTCTGATGTCGGCAGCATCTTGGGAAATGTTGCAGTGAGAGGTCCGGCAAAATCTGGCAGCGATGTCAGAGGCAATGCATGTCCAAGCGTGGATGATGGAGGAGTCCATTAGGCCTTGACCTCAACATTATCTTTGACCGGTGCAGGAGTGATGTCCTCCATTGAGAGATTGGTGGCTCTGATGGAGAGCCACATCCAGCAGAGCGCTCAATGTCTGCACGACATTCGTGCTGATCTGCAAACCCTTGTCTTGACCATGCGTGCAAGGAAGCAGTGGCAAGGCGAGAGGGGGACAGGGGACCTGGAGTCACCTCGTCTCAGGTCAGCAGCAAGGCAGAAGTCTACCTTGATAGGGAGGAAGAGTAGCTGCCCCCCTCATGGTTAACCATTTGCAACCTTCGGACTTAGTCTCTGAACGTCACTATCGATATATCGGTTAATGATTTCACCCTTTTCATATATTTTTGTGCTTTTTGGTTAGAGATTACCCTGCTTACTGGTTAACCCTGTGGATTCCTCTCAGGATGCTCCTGGTGTGGGCAGCTGCTCCTCTGCCCTTCTGCCAGTGTCATCAGATTGTCCATTATTCCCGCTGACAGAGGGTGGTCATGGTTCTGTGCAGAAGGCCCTCAGCATGCCAAGGTCCTCCAGATCCAAGGCATCCAGAAAAAGTTCATCAAGGTCATCCCTAGCCAAGGGGCAGCAAGGTGGGCAGCCTGCCTCCACCTCAGCTGTCAGCGCAGGGGGAGCACCGCACAGGAGGTCACGTAGGAGAATAAAGAAATGCACACAGAATCATGGGATTATCATGGGTGAGTGTATCTTTTACACGCAAAGGGCAGGCTCTCTTGTGAATGTTAATAAATCATTTCTGTTAAGCATAGATTCCCTCCCTTTCTGTTCTGTCAAGCCTTTGATCCTTCACTGCAACCCAGCCTCTATGAAGAGACTGGACGATAGAACATGCTATGAGGGGTCAACTCTGGAGCCTGACCAGCTCTGTGCTGTGTGAATATTCCATAAACCACTGCATCCTTCAAGAAGGAAGGCGACAACATGGCTTCATAAAGGTAGGTCTTCATTCGTCAAGCTGGTGTGTTAGCTTTTATTAGTAGGGGGATCGAGTTTCGGAGCCACGAGGTCATGCTGCAGCTGTACAAAACTCTGGTGCGGCTGCACCTGGAGTATTGCGTGCAGTTCTGGTCACCGCATTATAGGAAGGATGTGGAAGCTTTGGAAAGGGTGCAGAGGAGATTTACTAGGATGTTGCCTGGTATGGAGGGAAGGTCTTACGAGGAAAGGCTGAGGGACTTGAGGTTGTTTTCGTTAGAGAGAAGGAGGAGGAGAGGTGACTTAATAGAGACATATAAGATAATCAGAGGGTTAGATAGGGTGGATAGTGAGAGTCTTTTTCCTCGGATGGTGATGGCAAACACGAGGGGACATAGCTTTAAGTTGAGGGGTGATAGATATAGGACAGATGTCAGAGGTAGTTTCTTTACTCAGAGAGTAGTAGGGGCGTGGAACGCCTTGCCTGCAACAGTAGTAGACTCGCCAACTTTAAGGGCATTTAAGTGGTCATTGGATAGACATATGGATGAAAATGGAATAGTGTAGGTCAGATGGTTTCACAGGTTGGCGCAACATCGAGGGCCGAAGGGCCTGTACTGCGCTGTAATGTTGTATTATATCTAAGCTACAGCTGGGAGTAAGGATCAAAGGAAATGAGAATTTATAAGGGAATCACAAGCCTCCCTTGCATGTATCTCATGGCTACTCTCCTGTTGCCCCTGGGGTCCTTCATCTGGTCCGGCTTGCCCATCTTTTCCCTCTGCATCCTCATCGTCTGAGGAGGCAGAACACTCCTCACTTTCCTCGTTGCTCATCAACTCCCCACTCTGCAGGGCCAGGTTGTGTGTGCATAGCAAACCATGACGGTAAGTGAGACCCTCACTGGGGCGCACTGAAGGGCTCCCCTGGACTGATCTAGGTACCTAAATCTCATCTGGAGCAAACCTGCTCAATGGTAGGCATCATGACATCTTCCTGGGAAGCATGCACAGACCTGCAGGATCTGTTTATGATGGTCGCAGATAAGTTGTACATTGTTGAGAGAGTGGAAGCCCTTCCTATTAATGAAGGCTGTTGGCTGGTGTTCTGGAGCCTTGATGGCTACATGCATGAAGTCGATGATACCCTGCACCAGGGGGAATCCAGCGATGGCCCCGAACCCGATGGCCCTCTTAGCTTGAGAGTTGGGATCCGTGTGGAAGTGCACATAGTCTCCGGCCCTCCTGAAAAGGGCATTGGTGACTTCTTTGATGCACTGACATGCCACTGACTGTGAGATTCCACACATGTCCCCTGTGGATCCCTGGAATGATCTGGTGGTGTAGAAGTTCAGCGCCACAGTGACATTCAGGGTCACTGGCATCGGATTCCCACCAAGTCCCCTGTGGAGCAGCCCATTCTATATCATGGCACACAGGTCTGTGATTGGGCTCCCGGGAAAGGCAGAGTCTTCATTGGCACTGCCTCTCAGACATCTGCAGGTAGTTGACCCTCGACCTGTAGACCCTCGCTGGAAGGTACCTTCTTCTGCATGGGGCAGCTCCCTCTTTCTCCCCTCTTCACCCTTCTGCAGTGTCTGGAGGCCACTGCTGACCCTCCCATGGCCTTGTTGCAGTGCTGCTGCATGTACTCGTCCTCCCTCCTCTTCTGCTCCACCTCAACTTCATCGGGGTCCCCGAAGCCTGGATGAATGAGGTCCATGATAGGTGGCCTCTCCCTGAATGCAAGTCCTTTCCTGCCAGCGGGCCCCAGCTTGTTGCCCCCACTTGTGAGCCTTGCCCAGATGTTACTTGTCCATTGCCTGCCTTGCATTGGAAACCCCCTCAGCTCAAACAACCTTCCCCTCACTCCTCATGCAATGCGCTCAGCCCTCCCTTCATAACTCTGCCAGACCCTCGATGGTTTTCCTCCTGATGTCCACCTCTAGCAGGCATCTAGGCTGTCTTGCCTCCATGTCGCCTCCTTCAAGGAGGCGAGCCTCAAAAACCCTATGAGATCCATGTGCCATTCGAAAAATCTAATCCAGACCATAAAATTGTTTTCAATTAGCCTCTATAGTATCTTAATTACCTGCCCGCCACGTCGCCATCAAACCTCCGGCCTCCATGGACAAAATCAGGATGGGACGTCATGATGTCGGACTTCCTGTCCGACTTGTCCCATCCCAACTTTATGTCCCCCACACCCTCGTTCCCTTAAAACTCAGTCCACTGAATCAGTCTGGATGATTTTCAACATTACCAGGTTACTGTTGTCTGAGCAGTTTATTTTAACTAAATTGGAGGTAGAAGTAATATAATTTTTTAAAACTGGAGAAATATCAATAAATTCTTTAAGCTCTCCATAACAGAACTTTGTGATCCAATGACTTATAACCTCAGGTGGCAAAATAGCAGTGGAAACTAGTAACATTTCAATGACATCAGGTTTGTCGGTTTATGGGAGACCAGTAATGTTTGTGTGGAGATTTGTGCATGGACTGTAGAGGACAAACTCAGTGGGTATTGTGGTAAGTGAATATGAGCTGGATTTGGTTGGAAAAGAAAGCATTGGACCAGATTTTGCTCTGAGCTGCGAATGCCATTTGTTAGGCTTGCACTTACCCACAGACTTTATGGGCTTTTGCACAGCAGGTTGCAATCGGCCAATCATCCAAAATGTGCAGTGCTTTCTAAATGACATCTGGGACCTGTGTGAACAGGGCAGGCAACTCCTTAACCAATCAGATTAAAGAATCATTCATGAGCAGCACAGAGTCTAAACCAGAGATGTCAGTTTGAATAGTTAATTCAAAGCAGGTCCAGAAAGCGAAATAAAGGGAGGGAAAGAAAGGTGGGATTAAGAGAGAAAGATAAACATAAGAGCACAAGGGAAAAGTTACGAAATCATTACTTACTTGTTTTAAAACTCCAACAATAATTAAAAATTGAAGGAATGAGACTCCAGATTTGTAAAAGCAAATTTCAGTGCCAAAGAGTCTGTTTGGCAGCAATTAACAATTATCACCCTGTTAAAAAGGATAATTAGGCTGGAGTAGACAAACCCTAACTTTCTCTGTCAAGTTTTGTCTGTATCTATAAGATACATAGAGCAACTTCATGCCATTCTATGTATTTAAATCATGGATTAGGTAGTGGGATACAGTTATCGTACAGCTTTTGGAGGAGCAGGGCATCTCAACAGCAACTTCAGAATTTTTTTTATTCTTTTATGGGATGTGGGCATTGCTGGCGTGGCCAGCATTTATTGTCCATTGCTAATTGCCCTTGAGAAGGTGGTGATGATCTGCCTTCTTGAATTGCTGCAGTCCATCTGGTGTAGGTACACCAACAGTGCCATTCGGAAGGGAGTTCCAGGATTTTGAATCAGCGACAGTGAAGGAGCGACGATATAGTTTCAACTCAGGATGGTGTTTGGCTTGGAGTGTAATTTGCAGATGGTGGTGTTCCCATGCATCTGCTGCTCTTGTCCTAGGTGGTAGAGGTCGCAGATTTGAAAGGTGCTGTCGAAGGAGCCTTGGTGAAGTGCTGCAGTGCATCATGCAGATGGTACACACTGCTGCCACTATGCGTCGGTGGTGGAGGGAGTGAATGTTGAAGGTGGTAAATGGGGTGCTAATCAAATGGGCTGCTTTGTCCTGGATGGTGTCGAACTTCTTAAGTGTTGTTGGAGTTGCAATGATCCAGGCAAGTGGACAGTATTCCACCACACTCCTGACTTGTGCCTTGTAGATGGTAGACAGGCTTGGGGAGTCAGGAGGTGAGTTATTCGCTGCAGAATTCCCAGCCTCAGACTTACTCTTGTAGTCATGGTACCTATATGGCTGGTCCAGTTCAGTTTCTGGTCAATGATAACCCCCCAGGATATTGATAGTGGGGGATTCAATGATGGTAATGCCATTGAATGTCATGGGGAGATGGTTAGATTCTCTCTTGTTTCAGATGGTCATTACCTGGCACTTGTGTGGCACGAATGTAACTTGCCACTTATCAGTCCGTGAATATCCACATTTAACTGCTTGTGCAAAGTCACTGGAAGTTGCTGGCCAATTTACACATAAATAATGATGAGTTCCGTTAGCCTCATCATTGTGTCCATAGCAAAATCCAACCCAACGAGTTTGGTGCAATTTGTTGTTTAGGATCCTGTAGAGTAAACTTCACTGAGATTTGGTTGAAAGCTGCAGAATGGTAAGTACTGATCAGCAGCTGGTTACTGTTAAATCAGGGGAAAGGAGGGCATAATTGGTGAAAATATCTCTTCATTATTTATGACAAAATAAGTTTTTTTTATTCTTTCATGGGATGTGAGTGTGGTTGGCAAGGCCAACATTTGTTGCCCATCCCTATTTGCCCTTAAGAAGGTGCTGGTGAAACGCCTTCTTACGAACATACGAAGATACGAATTAGGAGCAGAAGTAGGCCATTTGGCCCCTCTAGCCTGCTCTGCCATTCAATAAGATCATGAATGATCTGTTTGTGTCTCAAATTCCACCCTCCCAACTACCCCTAATAACCTTTGATTCCCTTCCCTAACAAGAATCTATCTACCCCCGCCTTAAAATTATTCGATGACCCCGCCTCCAACACCTTCTGAGGCAGAGAGTTCCAAAGTCGCACAACCCTCTGAGAGAAAAAAAATTCTCCTCATCTCCGTCCTAAAAGGGCAACCCCTAATTTTAAAATAGTGCCCCCTAGTTCTGGACTCCCCCGCAAGAGGAAACATCCTTTCCACATCCACCTTGTCAAGATCATTCAGGATCTTATATACTTCAATCAAGTCTCCCCTTACTCTTCTAAACTCCAGTGAAAACAAGCCCAGTCTATCCTACCTTTCCTCATAAGACAACCAGAAGGATGACTCCGGCACGTTATAATGGGAATAACCCCCTCAAGCATGGTTTAGCCACGTTATAATGGGCATAACCTACTTGAACCACTGCAGTCCATCTGGTGCAGGTACACCCACAGTTCTGTTAGGAAGGGAGTTCCAAGTTTTTGACTCAGCAATAGTGAAGGAACGGCGATATAGTTCCAAGTCAGGATGGTGTGTGGCTTGGAGGGGAACTTGTGGCTGGTGGTGTTCCCATGCATCTGCTGCCCTTGTCCTTCTAGGTGGTGGAGGTTGCAGATTTGGAAGGTGCTGTCGAAGGAGCCTTGTCAAGTTGCTGCAGTGCATCTTGAAGATGGTACACACTGCTGCCACTGTGCACTGGTGATGAAGGGAGTGAATGTTCAAGGTAGTGGATGGGGTGCCGATCAAGCAGGCTGCTTTGTCCTGAATGGTGGCGAGCATCTTTAGTGTTATTAGAGCTGCACTCATCCTGGCAACTGGCAAATTTATTCCATCACATTCCTGACTTGTGCCTTGTGGATGGTGGACAGGCTTTGGGTAGTCAGAAGGTGAGTTACGTGCTGCAGAATTCCCGGCCTTTGACTTGCTGTTGCAGCCATAGTATTTATATGGCTTGTCCAGTTAAGTTTCTGATCAATGGTAACTCCCCAAGATGTTGATGGTGGAGGTATCAGTGATGGTAATGCTGTTGAATTTCAAGGGGAGATGGTTAGATTCTCTCCTATTGGAGATGGTCATTGCCTGGCACTTGTGTGATGTGAATATTACTTGCCACTTATCAGCCCAAGCCTCAAGGTGGACATGGGCTGCTTCAGCATCTGAGGAGTCGTGAATGGTGCTGAACACTGCAATCATCAGTGAACATCCCCACTGCTAACCATATGATGAAGGGAAGATCATTGCTGAAGTCGCTGAAGATAGTTGGAAATGGGACACTTTCTTGAGGAACTCCTGCAGCGATGTCCCGGGGCTTTTAAATAACCAATAATGAAAATCTTCCCCAGTGTAGTTAAACACACATTGGAAGATAAGCTAAATGCCTTTATTTTAATTAAAAGATCATTAAAAATAAATCAATGTAAAGTAAATCCAGCAATGAAAATACTGAAATTCACATCACAGTCATCTGGCTGTGAGAAGACAATGGGGAGGAGGTGGGAAGACATTATCCTCTCTTTCAGTTAACATTCAAAATGTATCAACGTTTCATTATGGTCCAATTCCTGATGATCAAGAACCTGGGAAGGACGGCATTACCCCTGAAAAAATCAAGGGTGCCAAGCCTGCTATACTCTTAGCACTACATGAACTGCTTTGCCTGTGCTGGGACGAGGGAGCAGT
Source organism: Heterodontus francisci (assembly GCF_036365525.1). Taxonomy (NCBI): domain Eukaryota; kingdom Metazoa; phylum Chordata; class Chondrichthyes; order Heterodontiformes; family Heterodontidae; genus Heterodontus; species Heterodontus francisci. The sequence continues at coordinate 42,276,041 of NC_090388.1, read as the reverse complement.
ACCTCAGGACATGCGCGATGCCAATATCATCACCCTCTATAAAAACAAAGGTGACCGCGGTGACTGCAACAACTACCGTGGAATCTCCCTGCTCAGCATAGTGGGGAAAGTCTTTGCTCGAGTCGCTTTAAACAGGCTCCAGATGCTGGCCGAGCGTGTCTACCCTGAGGCACAGTGTGGCTTTCGTGCAGAGAGATCGACCATTGACATGCTGTTCTCCCTTCGTCAGATACAGGAGAAATGCCGCGAACAACAGATGCCCCTCTACATTGCTTTCATTGATCTCACCAAAGCCTTTGACCTCGACAGCAGACGTGGTCTCTTCAGACTACTAGAAAAGATCGGATGTCCACCAAAGCTACTAAGTATCATCACCTCATTCCATGACAATATGAAAGGCACAATTCAGCATAGCGGCGCCTCATCAGACCCCTTTCCTATCCTGAGTGGCGTGAAACAGGGCTGTGTTCTCGCACCCACACTTTTTGGGATTTTCTTCTCCCTGCTGCTCTCACATGCGTTCAAGTCTTCAGAAGAAGGAATTTTCCTCCGCACAAGATCAGGTGGCAGGTTGTTCAACCTTGCCCGTCTAAGAGCGAAGACCAAAGTACGGAAAGTCCTCGTCAGGGAACTCCTCTTTGCTGACGATGCTGTTTTAACATCTCACACTGAAGAGTGTCTGCAGAGTCTCATCGACAGGTTTGCGGCTGCCTGCAACGAATTTGGCCTAACCATCAGCCTCAAGAAAACAAACATCATGGGACAGGACGTCAGAAATGCTCCATCCATCAATATCGGCGACCACGCTCTGGAAGTGGTTCAAGAGTTCACCTACCTAGGCTCAACTATCACCAGTAACCTGTCTCTCGATGCAGAAATCAACAAGCGCATGGGAAAGGCTTCCACTGCTATGTCCAGACTGGCCAAGAGAGTGTGGGAAAATGGCGCACTGACACGGAACACAAAAGTCCGAATGTATCAAGCATGTGTCCTCAGTACCTTGCTCTATGGCAGCGAGGCCTGGACAATGTATGTCAGCCAAGAGCGACGTCTCAATTCATTCCATCTTCGCTGCCTCCGGAGAATACTTGGCATCAAGTGGCAGGACCGTATCTCCAACACAGAAGTCCTCGAGGCGGCCAACATCCCAAGCTTATACTGAGTCAGCGGCGCTTGAGATGGCTTGGCCATGTGAGCCGCATGGAAGATGGCAGGATCCCCAAAGACACATAGTACAGCGAGCTCGCCACTGGTATCAGACCCACTGGCCGTCCATGTCTCCGCTTTAAAGACGTCTGCAAACGCGACATGAAGTCCTGCGACATTGATCACAAGTTGTGGGAGTCAGTAGCCAGCAATCGCCAGAGCTGGCGGGCAGCCATAAAGGCGGGGCTAAAGTGTGGCGAGTCGAAGAGACTTAGCAGTTGGCAGGAAAAAAGACAGAAGCGCAAGGGGAGAGCCAACTGTGTAACAGCGCCGACAACCAATTTTTTCTGCAACACCTGTGGAAGAGTCTGTCACTCTAGAATTGGCCTTTATAGCCACTCCAGGCGCTGCTCCACAAACCACTGACCCCCTCCAGGCTCTTACCCATTGTCTCTCGAGACAAGGAGGCCAAAGAAGAAGAAGTGTCTAACAAACCAATTGTTGACTTCTGAGCAACTGCTGTTGTTTATTGAGTATGCTTCAGTAAAAATAAAATATACAGTCTTATGTTGGAGAATCTCAGCACTGTATCTGAGATGATTTGGTGTTCACAAGTATTCAGCATAAATTATCATAAAATTATTTTCTGTCAGCATATTACAAAAATACTGTGCAAGGATTAAAGGGTTAACTTCCAGCACAAAATGTTTTGTTCACTTGTCTGATTTGTTTCCTTGCGAAGCACTGTAGCATCTTCTTGTTTCTCAAAAACATATCAGCACACCATTCAAACAGTTTTTACTTTAAGAAACACTTTTCAACAGCACTAATCTCTGGAGTATCACATTTTAACAAAGACAGGCGAAATGATTATATTGTACATCATAAATTTTACTTAGCAGCTTATACTGCAGTAATATCAAAGGAGCAGACATCTCAATGATGATAATGGAAGATTTTATACTCACATTTTAAACATTCCAGAAAGATTTGAAAAGCTGTAAAATAGTTGACTCCTTGGGGCATTGAATACAATCCAGGCTTCATAACATCAAAGGAATCTGCTCACAGTGGATCTTTAATAGATAACAATATTATTGTGAGGTTCTGTAGAAGTCATTAGCATGCTGTTTGGGAATTAATGTGACACTTGGCTTTTGTGTTTCCCATATCAACAGAAGTACCATATAGAAATAGCAAGAGGGACGACATGATCCTTCACCCCTGTAACTGTTGAGATTTGGGGGAAAAAAGGTTCACTTTTGCATTTTATTCATTTTCAGGCCTGCTGGCAGGGTGGGGGTGTGAGAAGTCTTATTATTAAACATCCTTCTGAAAGCTTCTTTAATCCAGTAACTTTCCCATGATGGCAGTTAAGCTTAATTAATACAAATTATTCTCATTGTATTTACCAGAATTAAATGTCACAGCAAAGTTTTAAATCTGGTTGTTAAAGCTTGTTGCCGCCCGTGTTCAATTTATATTAGGTCATTTGAATTCTCTATATCACATTCTTGCAATGCTATTCATGTAACACTTACAGTTTTTGGCAAGTAGCAAATTAACATTTCCTGAGTAAAATAATCAGTTGATCTGCAATGACTCAGTTGCATTATGCTCATTGTTTATATTGAACTGTACCTGATTTTTTTGGGAATTAACTTCACTTTGAGTATGGTGAATGGACTATAACAACATGGAGAGTAATTGCGTTTTTATTCG